>NW_022170511.1:42248576-42272979 GCF_008802855.1 Photinus pyralis
TATTGGCGACACGAGAAAGAGAGACAGCGATTCGAGATTCACGAAACGTTAAACCGCGTGAGTTCGCAACGGAAGGTAAAAGGCGCCTGATTACTTCTCGAAGACGCGCGCGCGCGCCTCGCAAAAGGTCGTTAATTTCGCCCCTATGACAAAAAACAAAATTCCGCCACGCAGGAGTTGTGCGCGTTTACAACATCTTTCAGACGACACCAATTTCAAAAGAATCGGACCAAAACTGTAGTAGAAGATAGGAAAAAACTGAAAAACCTTCACGTTAGTATACTACGCTCGAGGATGACGCCCAGACGTCGCCAACCCCACATCATGTAGCCATGTCCCTAAGGTTGACAAATTTCACGGCCCTGTAGATACACGTACACCCGTTGCCTTTCTACAAGAGTTCAGCCAGCCAGCCAGCCAGCCAAAGTGAGATTAAAAGCTACTTTTTACAAATAAATTTGCAAAAATGCGCTAAAAATCTTGATGTATTTTAAGCAAGTCCGCATTAGGCTACTTTTTAGTAACATTAGTGTAGTGTGTGAATTATTTTCTTCGCCTTTACTTAAATAAGTCTACAACATTGCGCAAAAGACCAACTTTGACTAATTCCCTTTGATTTTCGATTGAGACGACTGAGACTACAAAATGAATAACCCAAAAGTAGCAAAATATTCCAAAATTTGAATCTTGAATACGCAGCTCATTGATCACCCAAGAGTTTTTCGATTTTCCCGCCTCGCCTCATGATTTCAAGTTTCATCAAGATATCGAAATGATTTCAAAGATATTTTAAAAGAGCGATAATATCATTTAAAGATGATCCTTATGGTGTAGTTTAAAAAGAATACTTCCCTCATATGTCATAAATGCCATATGAGGTGTGCAATTATCGCTCAATTACAGCGATAATTGCATTGTAGAAAGCGAAAGAGCCCTGCGATAATTGCACTGTCCATATCCATGGCAACTGGCAACTCCTTTGGACAATTTCACAATACACCGACAATTTATAAGTATAGGTAACGTCAGTTTGACAAGTAATGCTTGTTCGGGAAATATTCCCCTAAATTACACTCGTGCATCAAAATAAACCTGATAATTTTTTATTCAAGCAGGTTGTCAGTAAAAAACTGCATTCGGTAATTTTCATATTTTGTTAAAAGAGCTCTCCACCTTCGGTGTCGGGCTCTTTCGCCAAAATATGAAAATAAACTCATGCAGTTTTTAGACAACATGCTTTCAAAAAAATTATCGGTAATTTTGATGCACTTGTGCAATTACCTACGATAATTTAAAGAGATTCCAAAAAAAGTTTTTAAAGACTTTGTTAAACTTAAAAAAAAATCAAAAAATTTAAAGAATTGATACTGGTAAGGCTATAGGTATGACTTCAGAAATGTATAAAAGAATTTTTTCCAGAAGATGCCGAAATTTATTTTAATTTTCTTTCTTTTTTACTTTCTATATGCCTTTTTGAACTTTTCGTTTTGTTTTTGTAAGAATTTCTATCTTAATATACACTGTGCCCGAGATAAGGAGAGCCACTCTGGGCATTCTAGAAAGGGTAAGAGATACAAATTTCGGAAAAAAGTTGCACAAATTGCATCACCGCTGCATCTTTTGCCCAAGAAAACGAAAGAATGGAGACCATGTGGAGACTACCACGCGCTTAACGGACGAAAAAATTATATATATAATTATGTATATAAATAAAATATATAGGGTGTTGCGCCAAATCTCACATATGGTAGTCCAAACATTTTTTTAACCAGGTTACTGGATTCTACGCAAAAATATCTAAACTAAACCATGATATGATAGCATCCCAAAAAGTCAAACTTTTTGTTTTCACTCTGTATCTCGAAAACAAACGTAGCTAGATTGATTCTGATTCTGCTTGTGGTATTAAAAGTTTCACAAAAAGTGGCACAGGATCGCGAAAACCGCAAGTCTTTATCATTAAAAACAGTTAAGATATACTGCAGTCGCAACAAAAATAGAACACACGCGACGGTCACACCCGATGGTCCGAAGTCAAACCCATTAGTAGTATCGCGGATGTGTGAACACGTGGATTTCACAATTTGGCATACCATCAAAAGTCACCCCCGGCCAGGGGCGGGAATTCGAGGCAACACTTTTCCGGGACTTGGAGCACCTCGCATGGTTCAAACCTCGGTTCAAACGAATACGGACGACAGCACACCACCTTTAACTAAACGGCATGGTGGAGCGATTCCACCGACAAGTAAACACTTCCATCCGTTGCCAGGAAAAGCAAGTATGGACTCAAGCACTCCCAATAGTACTTCTAGGGATACGAACTACTTGGAAGGAGGACATCAAGGCAACTGCAGCGGATATGGTATATCGACAGAGTTTACGACTCCCGAGAGAATTTCTAGCACCATCAACGCAAGGAAACCCGCTAGACCCTCAGACTCGCCCTCAGACATACAGGGTGATTCCTATAGTACCTGCCACCGTTTTGGAGCGTGTAGGTGGTGCGTAGGGGAGTATTTTGATATAGGACACTTGGGGTCGGAAATCTAAAATAAGGGTGCCAGAGCCAAATTTACCTTCTGGAATTTCGCGCCTGTAGGTAGGCAACCCAACCGGCCGGCGGTGCACACGGAGCGATCTCAGGCGGCGATGTGTGGCTGACACTTGATCAGAATTTTTTTTAAACCCACGAAATCCCGTCTGCAACGACGCGTATCAAGTGAATAAACACTATGGCAATAGTATAATAATAGTTGGCTAGATGTAGGAAGTGCATTGAGAACAACGGTGGCCACGTTGAACACTTGTAAACGTTATTGCTTTTGACTGTTGTTTTCCCTCCTTCCCTCCCATGTCGCTTCCTCGCGCTAACTCGCTCTGCATCGCTCCGCGCGAAACGTCGGTCGGTTGGGTTGCCTACATACAGGCGTGAAATTCCAGAAGATAAATTTGGTTCTGGCGCCCTTATTTTAGATTTCCGGCCCCAAGTGTCCTATATCAAAATACTCCCCTAGGCACCCCCTATACGCTCCCAAACGGTGGCAGGTACTATAGGAATCACCCTGTATAATGTATGTATATGTATGTAACGCAACTACGAGGTTACATGGAAAACCTACGTCTTACGGCAGCACTCAACCACGACACGAAGAGAAAACCGTTCACTCGCAAAGACGCAGACACAGCTACCCAGGTATACGTCAAGAGTGGATGCAGCAAGAAAATCGTTACAACCACCATACGAAGGACCGTCCCCCAGTATTGGACCGATCGGACAAGCTGGTTACCGTAAAAAAAATGGAAAACAAAGGACAGTATCCAGCCACCAGTATACAAAGAAACCGAGGCAGAAGACGCGACGAAAAACGAAAACCAATGCCACCCACCAAAGATAAACCAACGACAGCCACAGACCGAGCCCTCGTACCGTTTCTAGAATGCTCATGGTCGCCCTCGTGGTCGCCTTTCTTATCTCTTTATTTCGATTTCTTGCATGCATTCTTCATCACACATTCACACCAGTTTTTTTTGCATTATTCCGTTGTGGTACTGTCTTATGCTCATCTTAGTAAGTTTTCAATATTGTTCCATTATTTTTCCGCACTAGACGGCAGACAACAAAAGATTCCTAATTAAACGGGTCTGAATTCCTTTTATAATGCGTTTTGCGTTACTGTTCTAACATATCGCCATCTAAACTAGAGGTTCGCATTATCCAATTGACATGGCAGGAACCACGTCTATTTACAAGTATACTGTCTTCCCTATATTTACATTTCTTGTTATGTTTGGAAGGTTCGCAGTCATTAGGTCACACGGCGAACCGAAATTAGAATTGTAAATTTCACCGTTTCACTGTGTGTGTAAGTTCATTACACTATTCTGCCGATCATATACCTACGTTTGTGGCAGGTTTCCTGAATTTAAGATTAATTACGTACCTACACATTTACATCGAAAAAAGCACATGCTGCGTGAAATAATTAAAACAATTTGTCTCATTTCCCATTAGAAAAGAAATTCGAAAAATGTTGCCAAAAACCGCAATTAGAATTTTAAGGTTCTCATGTTTTTTTTTTTCATTTCTCACGGTGATTTGTTGTGTGTTGACGTGACGTGTTGCTGTTTTTGCCTTGCAATAAATTTTACAAACAAAAACAAAGCTTATTAAACTTTTCCACTAGCAAATTTAGCTTTGTTTTGGAAAAGAACTAGTTTCCGATATACAACAATTTTGAATGATTTTGAATTCGCTCTAATGATCGCCGAATAGGTGTAGAAATCCTGTAGCATAGACAACCAACATTTGAATATATCGCACAACTTGAGATTGCGAACCACCTCCTTGAAGAAACCGACAGAGCCCGATGTGATGTTGGTTGCTTATGCTGCAGAGTTTACCTGATCATTACTTTTGTCAATGACCGTGAATCACCATGAATCACCAATCGCCTTTTGTCCTGTATTCAATAAGCAAAATTCCAAAAATGTGGCCGCGATCAAATTTCGGACGAAGACTGGATTTTTGTCTACTGCATTGATTCCTGCAGTTTTGGAAGAGGGTCGCAGTGAAACACCCACTTTCGCCGCCTGTGATAATCCGCGAAATATAAGTCATTTAAATGCTCCTGAGCCATAATGGGCGATCAAAAATGAGTGGCGGTCCAGTCACCTTTGGAAGTTGAAGTTAAGTAACGAGCGAGCTGTCGAGTCGCCTTTGGAAGTTCAATTTAAGTACCATTTCTCATGTAAACAAAAATTCCAAAGGTGACTCGACAACTCATTATTGATCGCATAGTATTATTTTTCCTCCCCAGTTATTTGACAGACCAGCTAGTTAAGAGTAATCGGGAGCTGCTCCAGTACTTTCTAAGGGACGCAGCGGTAGGAGACGAAGTATTCGAAACTGCCAGTAAAGGTGGAGCTTAAAAGTGATAAAGTATCACGTGCTATCCCTACCTTACACGCGTATAGTAGGTACGGTTTTGGTCAGAAGTAATGTCCCTCGATTATCTCAAGTGTAGCACATAATTAATATGCCGGATCTCCTGTGAGATTTGAGCTTCTTTTCAACATGTCGAGGAAAATGCCTAAGATTGAAATGAAATTGAACTAAATCACGGAGAAACTGACACATTGGTACTTTTTCTACAGTTGCAGTTTCTAAGGGAGGACATTACTTCTGACCACGACTGTACCTACTCCGTTGTTCAGTCATTTCATTTCAATGTGACATTGATAAGACAATTGAATAAGGAATTATTTACACATATGTAGGTACTTACTCGATTTATTTCTTGTATTTCATACTGTCCCGTTACCCGTAGATGTTCGATTACTATCAATTTAAGTCCGTAAGTGTCGCTTACCGGACTGTTATTTATACACCAAATTTGACAGCTTCAAACAATTAATTAAAAACCCCAACATAAATTTGACCATAATTATTTATTTGGAACGTAAAAGAACAATTTGTGGTTCCCGCACCACTAACGCCTGGGTTATTACTAGATATCGAGTTAGAGTTTGATTCCCTCTGAGGCTCTGCTGTATATAGAGAACTGCAATGAAATTTTCGCCATGAATTGATTTATTGGAAAGCGGGATCGAAAGATCACCTTTGAAACTCGATCAGGGTAAACGCATGTTTTGAGATCCATAAAATACCTCCAAACCCTACCCACACTTAACCCTTAAAAAAACCCTTAAAGGGTTGAAAATGCCTATTGTTGTTTTTTGGGAATATGTATCTTTAAATCAAAGCTAGTTAGGGAAAAATATGAAGATAGAAAAATTAAAGCATATATAGGTAGGTATATATTTTCCTATAAAACCTACCTATATATTTTCCTGTACCAGTGGCGAAGTTATGATATTAATTTTGGTTATTTTTAAAAAGACTTTAATTTTTTAATTTCTGATTGAAATAAAAACAAATTTTTCAAAAATATTTAGTTCTTTAAGTCACTATGCCAAACAAAATTTATATATGTTACGGCCAGGCAATTGATAACCAAATAAAGTCACGGATATTTAACAATTTCAACATAAATTAGGACCTCTAAAAATGTTATTTTTGCCATGCACGCCATTTCTGGATGCGGCGCCACATCTGGGCTTTTCAACATAGGAAATATTATTTTGTTTATACTGTAGACCAGGAAGAAATATAACAAATGCCAGATTAAGGACCTTGACGTTCTCAACCAGCAATATGTAGTACAGCAAAATTTAAAACAAGGATTCTAATTTAGCATAGCTTTCACCGTTTATGTATAGTTTCATTATACTTTCTTTACAAAGGCCTCAAAGCTGGAAAGTAATACTGACCCCATGGCCCGGATGATTTTCATTTTTAGGTTCAAATATGGTTGAATAATAACTTACCAGTCCAGGAGTGGACCAAGACATGGACCCCGAAGGGATTCTAAAGCAAATTTTTTGCAACTGTTCGTCAGGCGTTTGCAAATAAGCATGCTTGTGGCGAAAAATTGTAGAATTGTAGACAGTTAAAGATTCTGACAAATTAATAATTTAATATACAGAAATATCTAATCAGGTAACTAATTAAAAACTTATGCTATGCTAAGTAGGTATTCATTTGCCTAAACGGGACTTATTTTAGTTTAATTACCTCAAAATAAGTTACCCTACCGCACTGCATAGATACCTACTGACTACAATATATTATCGTTTTAATGTACATATTTAAAAATGGATGACTTAAAAAAATTAGTACTTACGCCACTGTTATGATTTTTTATTTCATGAAAATAGGCAAGACGAGATGAATGTTTTTACCTAAATATTTTTGAGAAATTTCTCTAGATTTCACAAAAAAAAATAAAAAATTAGATTTATTTTTTAAAATGCCAAAATTAACATGATAACTTCGCCACTGGTACAGCACCATACCTATATACGCTTTCATTCGTCTATCTTCACATTCTTTTGCAAATAGCGTTGTTTTCAAGATATTGACAAAAAACTAAAAAAAAAGTCCGATTTTCATCCCTTTCAAGGATTGTTTGGAGGTGACAGACACGGCTGTTCACTTATGGGGTTTGGTGGTATTTTAAGGACTCCAAAATCAACTTATTTACCAAATTTCAGCTTGTCACTAATTTGTTCACGGTTAGACTGGGTCGACCCTGACGCTTTATGGTGTAATCGGGGTTGGAAACTAATGGAAAGTTTCCACAATTTTTAACATAAAAAGAGATGTATGACAGATTCCCACATCAAATTTAAAAACAATTAATTTCTCTACAAAATGATATTTACCTCGAGCTAAAGTGCAACTATCAGTGTTCGAAGCATTGTGTTGTGAATTTTCAATCGTTTTTAATAAATTTACAATATTAGCGGTCATTTTTGGAGATCCATTTTTTGGTATATTAATCAGCAGAATATCTACTCAGTTATTTTTTGATTGACAGAAATTTTATATAAAGGTTTTTATGGGGAAACGGAATAGATTGACTGGACTAGTAGGTATACAATATATTGTAAATCGCAGTAATTTTTATAAAGAATTAAGAAATAACGAAAATATACCAGCGCACGCCTATGGCTGCTCACGTCCCCAGCATGTATTTTCGAAATCGGTACCATCGTCCATCGCCATACATTGGATGCTGCACACTTTCAATTTCTCACTTCAAATACCTTATGTTTGGTGGAAAAAATTTGTTATCCGGTACGGCGCTACTTCTATGTAAAAATAATTATACTCTTTCGTAGGCCGGGTGGTTTATTACTCCTAATTCTGGGACGTACTATAAATAAATTTGAATGTTGTACGAAATGTAGCAAAAAAATTGCAAACATTCTGACGGAAAGACCAACCTTAATTACATACCTATACCTTTGTGCAAATTAGGCACATTAATTCTGAAGAACAAAAATACTGTTTACTTTTAATAAAAATTGTTGTTAATTTGAGGGTTCAAAATTGTGCTAACCAACGATAAATTTCGAATAATTTCAATGCTACTTTGTTTTGAGGTATAACAATTTTATCGTTGGACGGAATTGTCTCACATTTGTGTCCCATGTAATAATTGCCTAGGACGCAAATGAAGCGAGCGAAAGGTTTCCGACACATAATCACAGTTAAAAGATAAGAAAATTCCTTGCATTTTTAGCACCACCCATGAATGCATTTGTCTCACAAGTTTCTCTGTCTATATAAAAGTTCGGTAATTTGCCGTAATGTGACGCTAAGATACAGAGTTAAATATTGGCAAAACAGTGCTTCCGTTCTCCCCATAAAATTACAAAAACTGACTGTTTTTTTAATGATCTTTTTCAATATACTAATAAATAAAGAGCTAATGTATGCCTCTCTAATAGTAAAATTTTCATTTTTTGCTTTTTTAAGAAGAAATTGATCTTTAAAAATCACTAAAATGTCGCAACTTTAACGCCGTATATTTTGTTTTTTTCGCTTGTTTTTAAAAAAATGGCATTAGAGAAGCACGGCGGCATTCTTGATGAATCGATATCAATCAACACATCAGTAAAATACCTTTGTCATACCTTAAATTTATAGGGACAGAGTAGAGTGTTTAGGCAGTTAATATACGGAGTCCTGATGCCTCTTAAGATAAATTTTAAAAAACACCTCCGTCGTATTAGGACCAGATTACTTTTTAAATTCAAGGCTTGACGCACTGTTAAAAGTCTAATTTAACAAAAATGCGTCAAATAAAAATAAGATGAAATGAAAAACCAGTGTGCCACTATGCTACTCCTTTTCCAAATAATTTGGTATCGACGCGCAATTAGTTCAAATAAATAGTAACGTTCGATGCATTTTTATTAAGGTCATAGATGCGATTAAAACGAAAAATGTTTATTGTTAGCAGGCAAAGGTTGTGCAATATCATCAACTTTAAACACGACCTTCTCTAATGTTAGCATAGTTTATCACTGCATTATTACTGAATTATCTAGATTGTAAATTTAAGTACGCGGTAATTTTGTTTATTTTTAAGATTTAAATTTTCCCAATGTTTGTGCACTGATAAATTACCCGATTCAAATTTTTTCTACGCATCTAGATTTATGTTTGTGTTTAATTTTTTGGTGAAAATGTGATCGCACGAACTTATTGAAACCTTGACCTTTTCTGCAAGTTCCCCGGCAGTAATTGCACGTAATTATCGGATGTTCGATTTTCTCATCACTTGACTGGGCCAGTCATCACTTGACTTGGCCAGTCATCACTTGACTGGGCCATGACCAACACAGTTGATAATGATGAAAAGTACTACCTATAGTATTACTATGGAGGTATCCTAGTTTTTTCCCCTGTATCGCGACCTTGCGATTTACTGTATCCTCTAGCTTTCTTTATCCACACTCTGCGTTTTTGGAACATTTTAACATACTTCTAGTCAACACTGGTTCATGTGTATAATTTGGAGAGGTCTCCCTGCAGCAGAACTGAGAAAAAATCTAATTTCAAAAATCTAAATGGTTGAAGTGTTTTGATCCCCCATTCAATTTTTGTCTGATCTATGATCGTATTTGGTAATATTCAGGTTTGCATTGTCGTTATAGATCGGAGAATAGTATCAAAAGGCAAAAGTCTAGCGTATCCTTTCCGGTTTCCGTGTGATAATGATGATGATAAGGTTCTCCGTCTCCACTGCTCTCTATCGATTACCATTTTGCTTCTCCTCTTCCCGAAGATCCGAGTTGGGGACTGTTTTAATTCCGGAAAATGTAATATTCGTAGAATCCATTTTTCTTTAATTGAGTAGATTCCTCTGGCCTTCTTCATCCTGACGCTGTTAATCCCAAAGAATGCCTCCGCCTCACTTCCTGGTGAGTGCTCCGAGGTGCCTCGGACATGCACCCACTCATCCACCCTTCCAGATACTCTTGGTACAGGGTTGACTACTTATCCCGGAAGTACCTCGGCTGTCCAGGCCTTAGTGAAAACAGGGTTTACCAGGGGTAGGTAAGATATTGACATTAAAGAAAATGGCAATTTCATGTAAAAAACTGAGTTTTTAGTCTTCGAAATTTCTTAAGTTTAAATTTTTAAATTATGCACTCGTAAAAATGGGTTACCATAACTACAGCCGTTTTTAAGTGATTTTCAAGATACCATTTGCATCCGCCATTTTGTTTAAAATAACTTAAAAACCATAAATTGTAGATATCGCGATATATAAGATCAAAGGAACTGAAATTCACGTAGAATCCAAATAATAGGGGTTGCCGGTATTTCCTGTGCCACTATTTTCAAAATATTTTGCATCGATTTGGCCTTCCGAGTAACTCCTAAGCACAAGTTTTCAAAAACCTACCCATTCCACATTCCATGAAACGTTTAACTAAAGCTCCTAAAAAAAAACACCCTGTAATGAGCACGATAGAACTCATTTATCGAAAGCGGGACAACCTGTCATTTACCAGAATCACCCGTTGGTGATAGGTAGTTATTAATTAATTAGGTCAGTTCTCTTATTTCCCCTGTAGGCCAATCACGGCCAGATACTCCAACTTCAAAGCCTGATGGAATGATATCGACAAATTCGGCATTAGTTGCACTTCCTTTGCATGTTACCTAAAGCGTACACTAAATTACATATTGACATAGGTATATAAAGTTCGATCCGCGAGTTGAATTATACAACGAAGTAATTGCATGTAAAAGTAATGGCTTGATTAGCGCACTTCTATACTCACGACTTGCTACGACCATTTTCAAGTTGCAGTAAAGTTGTTCAGATTTGTAATTGGTTTTATTATAATCTGCGCTCGCAGATGAAGCAAGCTAAGTAAATGGGTTAACTGAGTTTTAATTTATGAGGGAACAAAGTTTTAAAATAACACTTTTAATAATAAAAGCTCTCCTACATACAGCAATTAATGTATTAAGAGTTGGTACGTGTAAATTACTTTAAGGAATTGTTGTAATTTGTAGCTACGTAATGTACTCGGTGCTTACAAATGTTACCTAATAAGGTAAAGCTCTTAGTAAATGAGCTTTTTTTCTAAAAGGACACAATGCCAACGTTGCCAGAATAAAGTTCTGTTTACGTTTTCTGTTTCAATTTTTAAATGAAGGATGACTATCATGAAGCTTCCAATAAATTTTCATCTATTCTGAACTCACATTTTGCGACGTAGTGGTCGTTTTTTTCTTTTCCAGTTTGGTGATGGTTTCTTGTTTGCGTCCTACGATTGTTCCAAAGTATTGTTGTTTCTCCAACAAAATTAGTTAATGAATTAAGGAATCTAGACTAGGACCATAATTTTGCAATTGTTTCTAGTCTAAGACAATGGAAAATATAGGAGGAGAGCACAACATTTAGTTTCCTTGAATCGAGCAGTGTATTCTGCCGGTTCCCCGACGAAGTTATGGTAAATATTGTTCAAATATTTTATTGTTGTATTAATTGCGATCGAATACCTACAAAAAGTTACCTTAATGCACTGATCGGAAATTCATCTCGAACCATGAGTGTGGTTATATGTAAAACCACAATCGAAAAATCGATCTTGAATATTGAAACTTCGGGATATTTTATATAGGCGTAATTTTTAGCAGAGCTGAGAATACCAAAGTATTCGAATGTCGTATTCAGATACTTTTATGTTAATCCAATCAATGGAGAACTAAAATTCATTAAATTGAGAAGTCACTTACAATTACAATTTATAACCTAACACAAGCGCATCGAAGTTGGAACTGACTCGAAACACTATTCGCTTTGCTCATGTAGCAAACAACATTCTTTCTAAAATGTTCTCGAGCAAACACGTTATATTTCTCGGAAAGATTACGTCACATCCGCCTCCGTTTTTGATCGCCGATGGCTAATCTTTCATGACGCCTCGATGTCTATCGAGAATTTTGAATATTCGCTACAAAATATATGGCGTAAGAGTTTTCAAGTTTAGATACTGCAAAATTTCTTCGAGGCAATAAGTAGGTAAAACATATTATGAAACTCCTCGTGAAACTCACTGCCAGAATGATGAAACATTTAACGAGTACTCTTCTTTAAAAATTAAGGAGAGTTCAATGGAAACTCAGATTTTTACCGCCGGCACGTTAATAAAGGAGATATTGCATTGGGGTAAAAAATGCCCCCCCCCCCCAACTACTTTTTTTGATGGAAATAAACGTTTTGAAGCACCACGAATCCGAATAAAACAAAATCTTGATTATGTGAGTATGTCTGTCGGTCTGTCTGCACTCTCATTTCCGGCCAAACGGTTGAAGCAATTGGAACCAAATTCGATAGACATATTCTTAGATATAAAAGTAACAACCTGAGTTAACACGCAGACACATAATAAATCTTACTCATTTAATGGTGTAGAAAACACACTGTTAAACTCCATTTTTTAAATGGATTAAATTCAACAAGATTAAAAAAAGTTGTAAAAATTGTAAAAAAATTGTGCGGATTTTTTTGCATTTTTTTGGTTTTTTAATCTTTAAAATTGTTTTTTTTTAATCTATTTTGAATTTTTTGAGTCGCTTGAATCTTTTTTTTAATATCATCCCTGGCTTGCTATAGTTTTGAGAAGATAATTTAGTATGCTGTCTGTTTAGACAAAAATATACAGTGTTTCATTTAAAAAATGAGGTTAGGTCTGATAACCCTTATATGCTTATTTTGAAAACGGTAGATTATGCCACAATCTTTAGCAATAAACACATTTCCGATAACTTAATAAACAAAGAAATTGTAGGCTATCTAAAAATTGGAAAATGGAACTTTTGCCCCCTTATCTAATGGTTTTGTCCGTCTCTTCCTCGTCTAAACTTCCAGAACGCAAAGGCAGAGCGCTGTCAAACCGATCACCGATCGATTTCTATGAGTTCAAGGATCTCAGTGTTATTGAATATGAGCCGGATGAAAAGTCGGGTTTCCGAACACGAGCTGAGAGGCTAAAAATTCCTCTACTGAAAATCGTATGCCATTCTTTGTACCTTTTAAATTTTCATTAAATTTACAACTAGAATCGCAACAAGGTGCCTTGGGCTTGCCTATTTTCAAGCCGCTTTGCGTCTCGGTTTCGTTACCTCTCAATTTAAAGCGTATAAATATCAGCGTCGAATTTCGAGTATGTAGGTCATGGAATGCAATACCAACACATTTAGCTAATGATAACACGGAAAGATGAGTACGTGAAAGTAGATAGTGGCCTTTTTTTCTCGGTAAATTAAATCGCGGCGAATTTAAATGACGGTAAAAGTGGCAATTCAATAAAGCGGCAAACAGACCAATAAAAACAAAACGACGCCGCCGGCAGCCGCCTTCCCGTTCGGTTTCGTCGCATTTAAATAAACGAACTCGCAGCTTGGGAAATTGTATTAGATTCCGAATCATTTTTCCGTTGAAGTTTTATTACGGAAGTGTTTTTTTGGCCTTGATTTACGAATGAATCTTATAATAAATACTTCCTACTTTTTGTATGAACAATTTTTTATCATTATGGGTTTTTTCCACGACGTCCCACTTACTGTAATTACTTTGTATTGTTTTCGTTTGAGTGATCCGCACGTGTAGGATAATTGCCGTTCACCAGTTTAAAATTTTCGTGACATGTACACGGAATCACTTTTTAATGACAGGGAGATAAAATCGGCTATGCGTTCAGACACGCAAAGGGTACATACCGCATAGGATGCCACTTTTTGATTGAGTTCTTTAAAAAAAGGCAGACTCTGTTTATTCACCGCCGGTAAAATGAGTGGGATCAAAACAAAAAATTTTTCAAATAATCCAAGGAAAGTACTCCACTCCGAAGTTGTACCTACGCCCAGTAAGATGGTAATTGTAAAATCAGTTTTGGTACACGATACGAGGGTCGTTAATCAGTATTCTAAAATAAATGACAATGATACAGTCAACTTCAGCCAGAGTCTCTCCGGAAGAGCTTTTCCTTGAGCTTCTCAAAACAGGTGCGCCAGGGAGCTTTTTCACCCGCGTCCTCATGTGGACAATTTTCCTCCAGTCAGATAAAGTGTTGTTTGTAGGAACAGGGGGAAATCTGACGGAGCCAAGGTGAAAGTAAACGGATACGACGTCGCAGTATGTTAACAACTACACATTAAAATACAGGGTGGCGCATCGAAAACCAACCGGAGCTATTTTGCTTTAGTGAATTTACTAAAAACATGCGGACACGTCAATTTTAGATTCGATAGACCTTTTACTATAAAATTCATTCATTCATCGTTCCTTCTCGGAACTAATAAGGTGCGACGCCCTCAAGATTGCAGCCACTTCCTCTGCCCACCTGCCCGTTTGCGGTCTTATCAAAATCGTTGCTAATTAATTAAATTACCAACACATACGCCCGAACTCGTATTGATACCGGGGCCCAACGATCACCCACCCACTTAAACACCTGTCCAGCTAGCTCAATTAAATTCTGGTACTAAAAAAACCCTTAAGAGAAATAATTATAATTTTTCTGGAGCACGTCTAGTCTCAGCGATGACGACAATATCGATATTGACGTAAATTTTATTAATTTGAGAAATTCGGCCGCCTTAATCGGCTACAAAAATTCAAAGAATTAATTAACAAATGTTTAATTAACACAGAGTGGAATTATGGATACGAAATAGAAGAATTTAACATGAACACTCTGATCTAGGTCGTAATTTGGACTCGATTATACACGAAATTAACCATTTACGAATGATACAAATTTATTCGATATAAATCAATTTACAAGCTGAAAGAAAAATAGGGGCTCAGGGCAAAAAAACAAACATTACGCAACAAGCGATCGATAGAACAAATTAAATTTAAATCAAGTATGAAGCTTCTAAATTTTACTTCTTCTCCCTCTTTTAAGGAGGTATCGACTACATTTTCTTACAATAACTTCTGGACATTTTCATTAAATAACCCACTCCTCCCCCTAGTCCTCGCCTTCGTACAAAATCTTTTTATTTTTTGCGGAATGCGGTCAGATTTTCTTTTCGATAGAAATGTCATAGAGAGAGTTTTGGGGACGAGTGTAGCACTTTGGGGGGGGGGGGGGTATGGAATATTCCGTCTCTAGTTGCTCCCGTCCGCATGGCGTAGTTTAAACACCAATCCGAAATCAAAATCAAACATGTTGTTAAGTTTTTGTTTTGGTTCCTATGTTTTATATTTTCATATGTCACACCCTACACAGTAAAAATCCAGTGGCTCCTACGTATTGGTTGTCGCAAAATAAATTCGATTGTTACATTCTAATCATTTTTTTTTGTTTCAGGTGAGTACACAGTTACAAGTTACTACGTTTTCCGCTCTGTAGGTTGGTAAGTCAATGACCCTTTTTCAATTAATCCTATGAATTTTAAACTAAATGTATTTCAAACTCGCTATAAGGAAAGCTCGAATTGTTCCAAAATTTTGCTTGGGAGCATCTCTGAATCTCTTAGTCAGGCTTTCCGGATTTGGATTTTAAAAGGAACATATACTGCAACATAAATTTTATTACATGATTTGTTTATATACAATTAATTATTAATAAGCAGATAATTATTATTATTCACGCGCTTGTACTCAAATTATAACACTCGAACGTAATGTCACTATTTCACTTCGGCATCGATCTTGAGACTAAAATTAAACACGATTCAATGTGCTTGTATAGCAAACAAAAACTTTTAGAAACACACCATATTTCCTTGAACGAATGTGTCATATTTGCCTTTATAGCTTATCACCGGCGACTAATCCTTTATCGACTTGATGACATCCCGATGTCGCTCTGGAATATTCGCTACAAATCTTTGGTATGCCTTCCATTTTCCCATATCACGCTACGTCACTGCTCATTGTAAGACAGAATACCTTCCTCTGCTGATCCTTCAAATAGTCTTCCGTTATTTTCCACCGAAAAGTGCTATTAGATTGAATTTTGGAAAATGGCTTCTTGTAATAAGGAATGTCTAACGTCTTACAAAATATCTCCCCGGGCTCTCTTTCTATTTGTCCATGTGTTCAGCTTCTCTTTGCTAGAAAATAGAAATGTTGGAAATGAATCTGAATAAATCTGTCTTTCAATCTAGAAGCAGATGTTGAAACTTTGAAAGAAGAATTATTAAGGAGTGAATATTTAATATAGACACAACTGAGTATATTTCTATTTGATACGGGGTAAATGGAATTAATTAAGTGCTAAAAGAAAACCCGTTCAATCACAAAGATTATGGAAATTTAAGTCCAACTTGCGTTTATTGAGTAGGTATATACAGTGTGTCCCATTTTCAACTCTTTTCTATAGCTCTGTAATTGGTAGTTTAATCAAAAAAGTAATATAGGCATCATGTGCTCTTTGTAAGACAAACTTAAAATGCTCAAAATTTGAAAATATTCTCTTTACGTTACGTTACGATATACGGGGGAAAATCAAAAAATTGTCTACCTGCTTCAGAATGACTATATTTTGTTAGTTAAAAGAGATACACAAAAATCTTTATTGCAGAAGTTTGAATGATTGCTGCCGTTTTCAAAATAAGTTACGTTGTCAGGTAAAAAAGTTATCGGACTCAACCTCATTTTTTTAATGGAACACCCTGTATATTTTATTACATATATTTATAAAGATCTCTCAAAAATAGAGCAGAAAAAAATTAAATATTGACACAAAAGGATTCAAAAACGGTTTTAAAAAATTTAAAAATCGTTATACAATTTTTTGAAATCAATCGAATCTTTTTAGATTCTTCTTCATACAGGGTGTTCCATTTTAAAAATTGAGATTCGGTTCGATAATGTTTTTAGTTGACCCCGTATGCTTATTTTGGCAACTGCAGATTATTCGGGCGCAAAACGTTTTCATATTAATTCCGTTTATTGTAATTCCCGTATCCGGCCAAATTATTTGTGAAATGAGGTTATGAAATATTATATGGCGAAAAAGTTCAATAAAGGAATTATTGTCACATGAAGTTATTGTTAAGGATCTAAGAGGGTAACACGGGCATTATAAATTACCGTTGCCGATAAATTCACAAAATACCGCCGATCTTCCATCGAACTATTTCTGGAAAATTTGCTCCCGACTCCAACACTTTGAATAACTGCTATACTCGTATATACCTACTTAAAACCCTGGTCGATTCTCACTTGCGCTGCACTTAGCTCGGCGACGCGATGCGATGCCGCTAAAAAAACATGAAATCTTTATTTAGTGGCCCTTTGGAGCGCAAGTGAGAATCGACCTTTATTCGTCTTGAGCGAATTAATCTGCATTGAATTGTTTTGGGGGGAATATTGTAACGGGAACACATATAATTACTCTTCCATCGACCCGTGGCGTCGGTCCACACAGAATCATCCCTTAGATCCTGTAAAGCCTTGTGGCAATCGATCTTACTTTTTGTCAGTGAAAATGCGCCAGTTCTTTAAATTAAAATCTCCAAACTCTATTTCTTCACGAAATGCAAAAATCTTTTAGTTTCCATTTGATTATCGATTCTCGACGTTTAGACGTTGCAAGTCATGTTGTAAAATGGGAAATGAAGATCTTAAAAAAATCTGTGACTTTTACTCCAGAAAGATAATTAAGTCAAACTTTTTAATTTCCCTTTGATGTCTGGCGTCAAAATGATAATCCATTATAATACTTTCAACGGCACTTAATCCAATTTAGTAGGAGTTTTGAAACGGAATTTGCTCGCGTCTTTTATGCATCTGCTCTCACCATCGGAATAGTCGAGTCAAGTGCGATATTTATTTTTTAATTTGAAAACATACACTTTCAAAGCAACTTTTCAATAAAAAAAGTAAAACTGGAATGCGGTTACAGGAGAAAAGTGCCATCTTCTTTTTATAAATGCGAATAATTTAAAAGGCGATTCTTTTCTTTCTAGCAAAAGTGAAATTATTGGACATTTTCACTTACTTAGTTAAAAGTAGGTGCACATTTAATCTGTGTTAGCATCTGCGCTTTTGAAACGTACGTCTTTCGGGGTTTACAATTTTCAAGGTGTAAGTTTGATTGGAAATGAGAAGTAATTCGTACCTTCTGAAATATTTTGTGAGTTGTATTATATCGCGCTTTAATGTAGTTCACGACTACCTGCTCAGTTTACCCGAAGGGTGAATATTTTTCGCGACGGAGGGCCGTCCATAAAACTTCCCCATAGCTGTCGAAAGTCTTTTTTCAGAAGGCGAGCTCTTTAAAAATATAAAACAAAAATGCAGATCCCTATTTAAAAAAATAAAGTTGATGATGGTTCTAAAAAACCGAAACGTCGGAATTAAAACCTAATCGTGCCGGCTTGTAGGGGCGGAAGAAGTTGCAATGGGGGAGTGTCACTTGTTTTCAATAATCTCTTCAAATAAAGCGACATAAAATAAAAAAGAAGTCGGCAAGTTTCGTTTTTTGTCGGTTATCTAAGAAAGTATTCGGAATTCCTACACTTGTGAAGCAGCGTTAAGTTCGGCCCAAAACGCGCGACTGCTTCCATTTCATAGATTTCGGATCTCGACGGTTTCCGAGATCCTAATGGTTACCCTTCAATTTGGGACACGATGTACCGGGGGTCCCATTTTCGACACTCGTTTAGGGTACCTTCGTAATCGCTTGTGCTATCAAAAAAGTAATATGTATAACCGTCATGTGCTCTTTTTGAGACCAATTTTGCTCACTCAAGAGAGGAAAAAAACCAAAAAAATTTGTCAAGTTCAGAATCACCCTATATTTTCTTAGTTATAACAGATACAGAAAAATGTATTAACCAAAGTATACCGATCGTTGAATAATTTGCCGTTTTTAGAATAAGTATGCGGAGTCAGGTAAAAAGTTATCGGATTTAACCTAATTTTTTTTATTGAAACCCCCTGCATATTTTATTCAAAAGAAATAGCATATTCCATTCTTTGTTTTTACAAAGGTAACATACCATGGATGATATGCCACACAGATTCAATTGATTAAAAACATTTTTTTTTTAATCCAAGAAAGATTTCACAACATTTTTTGAATTGTTTTCATTTTTCGAGAATATTTTTTGTGTGTTATATTTTTGAAAAGAGAATTTAATGCTATTTTTTTAGATTAAAACCTAAATGAGGTTACGACCCGACCGGTACCAGGCCTTGTATACTTATTCTGAAAACGGCAGATTATTTACAAATTATTATAAAGAAAGTTTTGTATAAACATTTCGAATTTTGATTTTACCATTTTAAGTTTGACCCAAAATGAGCGCGTGACGCCCATATTACTTTTTTGATTACGGAGATACCCTATGAACGTGTCGAAAAAATTTAAAGACCAAACACAATCGTTGTGCTTTTCGAAGATATAGCATGTCCTAAATTTAACACCGTACACTTACTAATTATTTCATTATTTCTGATATCTCAGCCTCAGTTTCAATTAACTCAATAATGTACAAAAAAAGTCTCGACTTTTAAAACAAATGTTTACGATCATTATGGGTTAATTGAAATGATTTATTTATGATAGGTGTATGAAATGGTCAAACCGTCGCGCTCGCACAAGAGGTTAAAGTGTATTATTCATAATTGTTAATGCGGGCTGTTACTCTAAACTAGATTTAGTGTTTGACTTCACCCGCAAGCCAAATGTTATAGTTCAAAGCTTGGATTACAAAAACCGACCTTTTGGTTTAAGGATGAAAAGCATAGTAACAATTTGGTTATTTGAACTATAATTTTCGTGTTTTTATTATCGATTAGCTGATGGGATAAATTATCGTTATCAAAGCGACTCACTGTCGTCATTTCCTACTTAACGCAGATAATGTACTGATTACCAAAGTGCTTTGTTTATTACTTATCAAAAATCTGTAGTAAGTAACTCATTTTCACTTCGTGAACTTTTAGAAAAATGTCGACAAAATAAATTTTGTTTTGTTGCTTGTCATTACGACTATTTATTCCTGCTAATTATCCATGGAAATATTAATTCATTAATTATGTTAATTTCACTTCACAATGAATCTATTCTATTACTAAGTTGTTCTAATGATTTTTTTGCAAAGGTGGAACACATCTAAAATAATCCTAAACAGTTTTTCCATTTTGTAGTATTATGAAAGTGCAATCAAGCTTTTTTAGGGGAATATTTCCAAAATTAGCGGATACAGGTAGTTTGGCATTTCTAAAATTACACATTTGAAGTGACTTTAACATTTGAACACTTTAATCCAAAGCTGTATAATATGATCTGTATCGCAAATTCCAGATTAGCGAAATAAGTGCTCCTAAAATGCGTTGCGGAATGCCCATTAAATCTTGCAGAATGATATTCGCATTGTGGCTGTAATGAGTAGATAAATCGACAATGGCAAGGCTATAATTTCGGTGGATCAGCGCACATAGTAATAATTGCATTACATGCCATCAATTGACATTTGTAGGGTACATATCAGCGACAAACAGAAGCACTCTCGGGTGTACAGAATGGAATACCTCAATTTATGAAATGAACATTACAATTTTAAGTTTAATTAAATTCGTTTACGAGCTCCAACCTATACATGCACTCATACATTTTAGTCAGTAATAGTTATAAATGGTAATTGACCGGTATAGCTTTGTAGGTAAAATGTGACATTTAGAATTCGCAAATATTGTGGCTTCAATTATCGCATTACATCTCGATTCTGTATAGGTACACTGTGTCCGAGATAAGAAGGGCCACCCACTATGGGCATTCTAGAAAGGCTAAGAGATACAAATTTGGTTAAATGGGAGAACAGTTGCGCAATGAAAGAAGATAGCGTTGAGAAATCCCTTAAAGAGGTTTTAATTTTTGAAATATTTTGAAAAAGCAAAACCGATGGCACTCCCCCCCCCAACCACTTGTAATGCTCTTTAAGGTGGAGCTGTTTATTTCTTAACCCAACGTTTCCGTCTTTGGGGAACCATCCTTAACTTCATTTTTTTAAATACGGGCTTGATATTCCGATCATATTCTTAAAGTTCTTCTGAATTCAATTATGTGTATCATGGTTTAATTGCGGTTTGGCTTCTTTTTCGGCCTTAATTAAGAGAATTCCTATTTTCTGGATGCATTTCTCAACGAGAAATTAATTTAAAAAATTTCGAAAATGTTTTGAAAAGCAATTAATACGCCAACGTATCTGTTATAAAATTAAGGAAAGTTAGAGCTTGAGCACGAATTAATTTCTTGCACAGAGCACACATTTACCACTAACCAATGTTGCATTGTTGCGCACTATCGGGTATTAAAGACCCAAAGTGGAATAAAGTTGGAGGAAATCAATGTTTGGACAGGACGAAGAAAAAATGTAATTTCGGCAAGATGGGACTCCGACACATTATGTTATAATAATAGCTGTTAGACAATGGGTCAATTGAGGTAAATGGATTGACACACGTAAAATTCTTCGATTGGAATATTTTACACCCCCCCGTGGCGAATTCTTAATGATTTTTGATACCCCAAGGGACGAGGAATACAATAATGAAGCCAGTAAAAGTGGAATCGAAATTCATTTCTAGACGACTTTTTAATTCCAGGGCTACTATCCTACATTTTATCATAAAAAAATCTCATCAACTTATTCGGCGGAATGGTACATGGCATTCCAAAAATGACAAAAATAAACACCAGTATTCGTTAAATTAAAGTATACCTATATGTAATTTGTAATGTCCCAACTAGCATATTTATGTGGAGGTTCCCCTTGATAGCACAATTGGGCCAGTTTTGTTATTATTATAATCATGATTTTGAAAGTGTAAAATTGGAGTACTGTAAAAGGATCTTTTTTTTGTAACGTTTACAACTTATTTTGGGCTACAAACTGAAGTGGGAGAAGCAAAATGTGAAATTGATCTCTAATAAAATCCTATTTTAGGGAACTTTAAATTGGTACCTAATACAAAACATTTGATAATCATGCAATGAAGGGTTCAAGGTTGTAAGATCCGAGACGTCTCCGTGGGGTAATCACAATAATATTTTTGTTGTACTTTGATTGATAACTAAACACGACTCTTTATGCAAAAATCGTTATGTTCAATGCAACCAGCAGCGGTCCCACGTCTGTTAATTAACAGCTCCTGCATAAACAAACACAACAACTTCTTGGCTTACTTTATCGATTTCGGTCGACGGTGACATTTATATTAAAAACCTCGCGCTTAATTTTGATCTGAATTTAGAATTACGCAAATCGAACGCCCACATGTTTTAATTAGCCAGGTTTTTTATTTATATTTGCGTAAGACGTGGCGTGTAGCGTTCGCTTCGTAGGTGAAATTAATTAATTTCGTTATGCGAGAGAGATAGAGCCTCGCTTTCGCGTTGATTTATTCATGTGTGCATGTTTGTTAATTAATAATGTGAGAACGTCAGTGCCATCTGTTGTTAGCACGGGTGAAATGAAACCATATCTAATCGCTAGTTAAACATCACTTGCGGGAGTATTTTCGTAATGGTAATTATTGTGTATTTTAATAGTTTTGTTCCAATTTCCTTGCACGGTGGAGAGAACTTACGCTCACTAATCAAATTCCAAATTTGAAACTAGCGCACCTTGCACAGAATGCCAAAAAAATTGTAACAAAAACCCCTAAATAGGTTCCAAGAGTCAGTATCTTTCACCGTTACGGAGATCCCAATGGTGACCCATGAATTTGAACCACCCTGTACAACTACGTCCCTATGTTATCAAGTACATGCACAGCCAAAATTCTGTGGCGGATTAACCACACAATAGGCTATAATCTAGGGAGTTTTCTTCGAATTTTTTATTTCTCGTAAAATTGCTGACGAACACAACAATAAACGCTAACTTTAGGGTCAATTATTACAAGTGTAGCGGTTCAATTAATTTAATTATTTTTCAAATCAGGGCCGGGCTGCTTTATTAATACCTACCGGAATTAATGTACGATGAGCTTCACCACAAATTGTCTCTGTTCTGCCAGCCATCTTAAACTACTTTTACAGTTTTCAAAATATCCTCAATAAAGTTTGTGCCCCCCACTTGTCTCGAATTTTGAAATTAATGTGCCTCTTTGTGGCCACAAAATCAGATTTGTACCATAGTAAGCCCCAAAATCGATGTCTAAAGTGAGGGGTGCTAACTTGAACTCAAGACTTGTGACGTCTTTTCTTAACAATTCCAAATTCTCCATTTATTATGCCATCTATGTATTTCCTCTGTAAATCTGTTTAGTTTAGATGGAGTTAGTTAGTTTCGTTTACAGTAGTTCTTTATTTTCCTACTAGAGGTCATGCAGATGTTTTCGTGATTACAGCCACCTTATAGAGACAGTGGCGACAATAGAGTGTCTAATTTTTCATTGGTTGTTGAGATCGGCGGCCATGTTGCATCAAGGATTATAATATTGTATTGTAGTGTACGCAACACATGTCATACGTGTATGTGTGTTGCTTACTTCTAATTTCAATTGTCGATGCAACATGGCGCCTGGGCTTCTATTGTCGCCACTATATCCGTGGTTAATTTTGCCCTCCTTGATTTTCTTCTGCATACCCATTCCCTGATCTCTGATTCCCAGATCGGTAATTACTTGAAAAGGAGATACAAGACATATTTTTTTCTTCGGTTTTCGTCATGCTTTTATTAAGGCTTTTAAAAATCTTCAAGGGATTCCAAGAATTTTCTAGAGACTTCGGGCGCCTTTGTTTGACATTCCTGCTCCCATTAATCACCAACTGCTTAAAAGCACTTATGAGTTATGAGTGTTTGAAACTAACCTTTAACAACTTTTAAGAACACTAACGAGTACTTAAGAGCGTCTAAGAACTTTTAAGATTCGCTAGATTCGCATACGGTCTCGAAGGGTCTTCAAGAACCTCCAGAACTTTCTAAATGCTGTCGAGTTTTTTCGAAGCATTTGTTGTTTAAAAGGCTAACGTTAAGAGCCATTAAGTATAACATTTTCAAGTATTTAAAGGCGTGCAAAGGTCTGCATCATAGTAACTGTTGAATAATTTATAGAGGAAGGTGGTATGCGGTCACTACACTACCCACAAAACACCTGTCCAGCTATCCTAAAACATATCAAAATTGAAACTTAGATGTTATAATCTCTTCTCGTACGCATCCGGTATCTGCCAGAAAAAAAATCCTAAAATGACAACATTTCTTAATTTGAGAGACCTCGATCAACTTTCAAAAATGTCAAAGAATTTATTAGACAAGTATACAACTACAAATCTTTGCACGAATAGAAAAAATTTGACATGAAAACTCTATCTGGATCGCAGTTTAGATTCGAATAAGCACACAATTAATTGACAAACAAGAATTACGCATTAACAAAGTTTCTAAAAGGCAAAACAACACTGAAATCCAAATTCAAATAAAATGAACTAACACGAACTAACGCTCGAAACAGTCGAATATCTCGACTATATTTGAACCGATTTTTTTCAA
>NW_022170511.1:42273079-42656934 GCF_008802855.1 Photinus pyralis
TATAACTTTTACATTGAAGAATTTTATCTATGACCAGAAATAATATAATACGATACCCTCGCCAAAAACTTAGTCTCACTCCTTTGCTCACGTTTTTATTTTTTTTGTAGCGGGCAATCAAAAAACGATTGACGTCAAGTTGCCATTGGAAGTTAAGTCAAATAACGATTTCCCATGTAAACAAAAAATGCAAAGGTGACTTGACAGCAACTCTTTTGGTCGCATAGTATTAATTTGTTATAGTAGGTATAGACATATCCACTTGGCAAAGCTCCATTAACAATTTTCTTTTGTAAAAAATACAATTTGCCTGGACTAATAGGTAAATAAACTGGAATGTAGTGTGTTGTTCTCTGTCCCTGAAGATTTGTTTCCATGAAGTTTGCCCTAGCGCCTAGCCACACACAAGCTCACAGGTAAGTAATTCAATTATGTGGACTTCAGTGTAGCTTATTATATAAAGCCTCTTCCCTCCTTACACCGCTCCATGAATTCCCCATTGTTGGAAGCACTACTACAGATCCAATGAGTTTAACAGCCTCCGGAGTTTTAAATTTTTGATACATTCAGCACCAATTTAATTTTTGGTAGGAAAAGTCATACGGGGCAGAACTGGTAGAGTGGGAAGATGTTGCAGCACAGGAGCTTTGTTTTTGTCCATGTACATTGCTTTGCAGATAGCGCAGCGTGACAAGGTGCGTTATGGTGCATAAAACAACTCAAAAAAAAGACTGAGGAAGACTGAATTTCTCGCAAAACAAAGGAAACAAAAAATCTCAAGTTTAAATTTAGAGGGTGCTCATCGAGCATCTCTGGAATTCAAGAGCTTTTACAAGACACGAACGTTCGGTCTTTTCCAGAGCGCTCTGCCGCCTTCCCAGTCGCGGTCATCTTTAGGAGTTTCAAAACATCCAAAATTCCTCTATAAAAATTTTTATATTACCAGAGCTTTGTCGAAGCTGTTTGTTCATTTTACGTGGTTTCTACCGCCGTTGAGGAGGAACTAGCTAGTTCTGTAAATAAGGCAACTATAGATGGTGATAGGTGATTTCAAAAGCAAGCAGGTGAAGACATGTGTTGCCTTGCAAAGTGCAAATGATTCAATTACATCTGAAAAGAATGCAGTATGGGAAAACCATTGAACTATATACTCTGTATATACAGTATATTGTATATACTTCAATGGGGGAAACTTACGAAATACTCTGTATATACAGCAAACGTTCTGCGTAGCTGCCGGGAACAGTTCCAGTTTTAGTCCCGATTGTGTCTCACGTACAACACATAAAAAGAACCGCCAGTGCGAAGAAAATAATATCGTCTGTTAATCCTTCTCCAATAACTGTCAAGCGAGTGCTGAAGCCAATACGGTTTGTGAAAGAAGGTGTTAGGGGGGCTATAAGGGTACGTACGGAGGTTTATAGGAGAAAGGTTATCAAGTCATTCTGTGCTAGGTGGTTTTGAACTCCCGCGGATTTTAAAACATAATTTTCTGGGGAGTCTGGAATATCTCCCCCTCGTATTCGTATATGAAAGCTCTTGAAAACGACTCTTGCAGCTCCTTATACAACATTTGGAAAGTGTCTGTCTACATTAGAAGGTTGCTGTGGAGTCACCTTTGGAATTTTTGCTTACATGGGAAATCGCACTTGAACCATTTGAATGCTTGAACTTCCAAAGGCGACTTTGGCAGCAACTCATTTTTGATTGCTCGTTACAAATGATTAGAATTGCATTCCACAAATGTATGTAATTGCATCGGAGATGATTTTAAAATGTAGATATAATTACAACCTATAATCATTATTCTTAATTATCAAATTGAATAATAAGTAGTATCAGGAATTTATTAATAAACCGAAACCCCAAAGTATGTTACTGGAATAGAGCAGCAGGCCTTGTCTAAAACGTGAAAAATTTCCGAGAGTCTCTTCAGATTTGAATGTTCCATCGTCGTATTGCATATTCCTATGAGTTGAGTCAGACATGATCCAGATTTGAGGTCGCCCCGTTTTGTTTAATTAGTAATTTTCCCCGCTAATAACAAATTCCTTTGCTTCTTCACACCTGACACCATGGTCCGAATGTCTCCACTGCAAATGACCAGCAATCGCGCCTTCATATTTTTATTCGTGTCAAGGAAGCGGCATTCTGTGCAACGGGACCAGATTATCCTTGTTGATAATTTGCGGAAAGATTTGGCCAATGTATCTGAGCATGTCACATCCCAGAGGAGGCATCTTGTGTCCGCATGGTTCTAATTGAGCAGGAATTTTGATTGGAGTTAATGTTTTTGAAATTATATTGGTTATCGTCCATATACCTATTAGCTTTTAACACAACTTAGGCCATTTGGTCATAGTCATGTCTACCGTATCCATGACCAACCAGTCTCCATAGCGGCAGTTGTATGGAGGTTTTTTCATCATTCTCAAGAAGTATGTAAATGCTTCAATTACACTGATGGCAATTTTGTCCCATTGTTTTTGATAAGGTGGAGCGTGGATGTGGATCCATCCATGGATCAGGAATCTAAATCATAGTGGTGATTTTTCCATTGTAAACGTTGGCCAAATCTTCCCTTAAGATTCAAAGCTTAAAATATGCAAGTGCAATATACGGAAAAAGGGTATTTGAACGTGAATTGGTACATGGCTACATTCCGTCTCAAATCAAATTTGTGTAAAAGTTGGTTTCAATTTTTAAATTTAAATGAACCGCCATTTTCATGTTACGCCCCCACGTAATGGGTTGGATAAACTAAATTCCCTTCTTCGACGAAACGGAAGTCAAGGTAATATGTTTATTGTATCCTAATCACATCATTGATACAGGTGAGGGCGCCTTTAATTAGTAATCAAAAGCTGTAAAAACCGGGACTTCTATTTAGGATAAACAGTAAAATCTCCAGAGTCCCGAGATGCGCGGCGCATATCCCCACCTTTAGCAAATGTAAGCGCGGCACAACAAACTTTTGGACAGTCTGAGAGTGTACACTGAGGTGAACTGTTGTTGCTATGTCGGAGAAATTACAAATTGGTTCCCTGGTCTGGTACGTATAATATTATTTCAATTAATTCCACATATAATTTGAAATTAAAGTAATGCGTTCCACGTGTAATCTTAACTTCTTTCAGGGCAAAAATGAAGGGATTTTCTCCTTGGCCAGGCTTGGTAAGTATATCGCGCCGCGACATTCAACCAAACCGTTACTACGTGCGCTTGCGTAAATTGCCGATTTTAAACATAACCTTTCTCTTTAACTTTACGTCAGTCTTTTTCGAATTTATTTTGTAAATAATGCCTTCTTCCAGATCTCGAAACCGAAACACTGGGTCAAAAAACCCGCGAAGAAGACGGATTTCCAATGTATCTACTTCTTCGGAACAAAGAATTAGTAAGTACCTGTCACTCCGCTGTTTAGTAACTAGCTTAATCGGTCTTGAAAAGCGCTAAGTGTCTCGAATTGTAGTGCCTGGATAGAGGAATCGAACATTATGCCCTACTTGGAGTTTAAAGAGAAATTGGTCAATTCGTGCAAATCTGCAAGTTTCAAAGAGGCCGTTGCCGAAATTGAGGAATTTCTGGAACGCATCGAGGTATGATGTCAACGACTTAATTGTAGTTGGCTGACGGTTTTGTTTATAGGCGGATCCTACTTTCACTCCTGAGCAGTTTGATAACGAAAGGGAACAGGATACCACCTTTGACCGTATTAAAGAAGACAGTAAGAGTGCGCCAAAGAAAAAGAAGGTTAGTTGTTAGTCATTAAAAAATGCACCAATCGCCTGTGTGGATTGCATTAATTACATTCAGAAACAAAAAGCCATCGGTTCATTTTTATCTGATCATACAATTACCAAATGAATGGTTACAGTACTGGCAGTATCATTGTAAATTGGATGCTAAAATTGTGTTAATATGTTCGTCATTTTTAATAGCATCTATACTCAATTGGGATGTGGTTCTACAGGGTGTTTTTAATTATTCGGTCTCCAAATC
Organism: Photinus pyralis; assembly: GCF_008802855.1. Taxonomy (NCBI): domain Eukaryota; kingdom Metazoa; phylum Arthropoda; class Insecta; order Coleoptera; family Lampyridae; genus Photinus; species Photinus pyralis. Next base: position 42,277,082 of record NW_022170511.1, read on the forward strand.
ATTTTATTGTATGTTTGTTATGTCTTCATTTAAGTTTTTATACCTACACCGTAATTAAATCCAGCACTTTTGAAGTGTTAGTGATTTTACTAGGTGCTCAACAAATACGGCTGGCCGACTGCTGTGCCCTGAAAAGTTCGAACTCTCTCAAGAAATGTTGCAATGAAGATAGAGTGCACTCCAAAACAAAGAAATATATTTTCTGTAAATTTTTAAACGGTATCACAACAAAATGGTAATAGTGACTCAATCTTCGGTGGGCGACCGATAGCGCCCAAATGGTGAGGTTAGAGAAAAATTTATTAAATAAAACTTTTGTGGTATAAGAAGCGAATATTTTAGGCGTAAAGTGTTTTTAATGAAATGTATGTATTTCTCCATTTCAGCCTTTGGAGGGAGATGTAATTACATTAATTTCTTCCTTAATGAATTTTTAAATGGAACATCGTGGATATTTTTGTATTTTTTTGCACCTCTTGACAGCATTACTTTTTATGTGTTAGCACTTTTTCGTAATGGTAACCTTTTTACCGAATCTGACCAACTTCATGTACGGTACCTACACTATATCAAAGGTGTTTTCCAATTTGTACAGGATGAGTCAACAATTATGCTGACTGCCGTTATGATCCTAACAAAGGCTTTCTAGAGATTGTGCTTTTGTATGAAAATATTGAAGAATATTCTATATATTTTAAGTTTCAGTTGTTAGATAACATCAACTTTATTTTTTTTAATCCGGACCGGGAAACACGTTATATATTTTTGTTGTATCACTTAACATATTCAATAATCTTTAACATTAATAAATTATGTCCTATGTGCATCTCCAATGGTTTTCGATATATCTTAGTATTCATGCTTAATTATTAATAATGAAATATAAAATGAAGTAATTATTTATGATTATTTTTTAACATAGATATGTTTTTTTGTTGCATTTGACTTCATAAATAATAATTTAATTTTATATTGTTATTATTTATAATTTATTATTTATAAATTATTTTTTAATAGCAACCATTATTTTTAATCAGGTTCTTAAAGTGCAGACTTTTTGCTGCTGTATCCAAAAAAAGTGTACATTATATGCCTCCCTTGACTATGCAGAAATAGCCACTGACCACAAATTTAAAGTACATAGAGTGGCAGCTAACTTTTTATAATTTTGAATACCATCAAAAGCTTCTTTAAATAAATGTCGTTTTGAAGATACATTCAGTGTTCCACCTTGTATAAAAGACTTAAATTTATCTTTTGAACTTTATGATCGCATCCTGTATATTTAAAATATTTTGTAAATGTGCAGAATATTCATATTATACAAATCTTACCAAATCCTTCCTTCGGACCATAATAGCTCTCCACGCAACCGTTGACGTAGTTGTTAAAAAGCAAACATTTTTCCACCTCCACCCAAATGGATTTTTTGGAAGCTACGCCCTCCAAAGTCCCAAAAATTGTGTTTCTTATTTAACTGTTTTCTCAGAAATCAAAACATGTAGAAAAATGGAACACGGAGGACGAAGGTGCAAAATAATTCAGACCTCGACGTAATTTAGTGCTTGTGGGTTTTTCATCTTGGAGATATGGAATAAATTTTTAAAAATTGGAACAGTTTTTTATGTAATTTTTCAAAAATAAATAACCTAAGCAAATCCGTTAATTCCATCTTCCTAGCTGCTATGGTCGCTGAGAAAAAATTAAAGATGTTTACACGATAAGTTTTTATTTTATTTATTTATGAACATATCAGGGTACGCTTAAAAAAATGCAAAAATTCACTTCAAGGTATACAGTCTGTTACGTACATTTTTTGCATTTTTTTTGCGTCAGCCATTTTTATTAATTGGTATCCCATGTTAGTTACCATGGGCACAATAATCAAAACAAAATCGCATTGAATCCATGGCTTACTACTTATAAACCATAAAAAATAAGGTTTTGGTTCATGACTAAGCTTTTGGTTGAATTGAATTAACCTGAAACTGATTTTTTAATTCAATTTTCGTCAAACGGTAGGTTAGCTCTGTTTCACTGCTTTATTATTGCATAAAAGTTAGTACATTTATATAAGCAAGTATAAATTGTATACAATTCTTAAACCAAAATAGCTTATTATAGTAAATAATTGGGTTATAAGGTAGTAGCATGCTATACTTATCGATGTTTAGTCTCTTGGCATAGCTTCTCGGAAGGGGGTTCTTTACTCCGCTCTTTAGTTAACAGGAATTATAACCGATCACGATGAGAGGTTGAAAAGGAGGCTGTGGTTGGTATATATTTCGTTGAGACCTGTCATTAGAGTACCATAAAGGATAAAACCAGCTCCCCCCCCCCCCCTTTTGATAAGTGAGAAGGGCCGTAGTTGGTAGAAAACAGTTCTTTTTGTTGAGACTTTTAATTTGAAATGAAAGATAAAACCAATTGCGCTAACCCCGTCCTAACTGCAACATGAGTCACGGAGGACAGGTATAGTTTATAGAAACCATTTAAAATGCCTTTTTATTTGAGGCCAAGCATATCAATTAGAAACTTCAGATCCCAGATCAGCAATGCATCAACTGTTCGGGTAAAAAAATGAATGAAAATGGCATATCCATGACCCCCTCTCCATTTCCCTTGTATATCTGTATTTTTTGTTTAAATGTATAATTCTTTTTTTTTCCAAGTTTTGTTAGTATAACGGAAAATAGATAAAAATCCCTGTCGATGAAACATCTGATGGGTAGAACGTGTGTCCCCCCCCCCCCCCCCCCCTTAGAGGTTATACTTGGCGTATTGACATGACATGCGTATGCAAAACTAATTGTTCGTCGCACGTTTTATTTTCAGAAACTGCATCTCTGGAAATAATTCTTGCGGATGGGTGGGAGGTGGGGTAGCAAAATTTGGAGGCTATCTGGTACATCTTTAACGTGTAGGCTACCTATTTCAAAATCTAGGTCAATTCCCCTAAAAGCAGTTTTTTTTCAATTTTATAAAATTGCCCTAAGAAAATAGGTGAACCGTTCAAACATTTTTTCCAATTATTATGAGTCAGTGACCTGACAGCATTCATTTCTTCATAATGTGAATATTAAATTAAAAAATATTTAAAGAAAAATACACAGGGTGTAAGACGTAAGTGTGTAAAAAATTAGATGGTCGACTGGCAGTATTTGCAACAAAAAAGAACATTTTTACGAATAAAATAATAATACATTTTTTTCTCAGCAGCTGTTACAAAAAAGGGTGAGATTTGGTACACTCTTTTCGATTTTCTTCGCCAATTCCCAAACTCAGAAAAAAATGATTTTGACAAAATTGGATTCCTGCAGATCAGTGAACATGAAACCCCGTTTTTGAATATTTTTAAAAAAGGTTTGTCATAAAAAAAGTCTTCCAAGATTTGAAAATGTTCTGAATTATTCCTAGATAACAAATGATTGTTTTAATTCCTTTAAATTTAAACACCCTGTAGTTGGTAGGTCTTAATTGTTAAGCAACTTAGTGGGAATATCAGTCTCATGATACACTGATCCATTCAGCAATTTAAGAAACTGGATAACTAAAAGCGAAGGGTGTATTTATTTGAATATCTGCCTCCGTCCACCTCACTGTGCATTACTTATGGCATCTTGCACGTGCAAATTAAAGCAATTAGGAAAAATGTGCCTTGTCAATTTTTAACATTACGGATGCAGCTGCTTGTGTTACTCAAGCGTGTTCAAAGTTTCTTTTATTACTCCGATTTTGTTATGGTATTTTAGAAATGTAAAATGACCGCTGGGCAACTTGGTAGACGCTTCCTGTGACCAAGTGAATCCCAGGTTTGAGAATGGAAGCCTTCATAATCACCAATGTTATTGAATTCATATTTTTGTTTTAGGAATCCACCGGAGGCACCAAGCGGCTGTCCACTGCAATTACACCTAAGGCATCTAAAAAACGCAAATCCTCACAAAGCGAAGAGAACGGAGCAATTTCACCTGTTTTATCGAATCATGTACCTAAAAATTACGAAGAACTCCTTAATCGCCCTTTGGTGGAGAAACCCGTATGTACATTTTTTTTCTTAGAGTACCGAAAAATTGTTTTGTTCTTGTATGTCGGCGTAAACTAAACTTTTGTTTATAGATGAATCTTTGACTTACGAAGACCTCTCTAAGAACCAAGCAGTTTTTCAATGAATATTTATCTTATCTTTTGCATTGATTGCCTTTGTTTATACATGACTGGTAATACAGAAATTATTGTCGTTAATTAATTAAGAAGAACTATGGTTCGTCTACTATAGGCTACTACAATCGGATCCTTAATCTTATGCCGGGTGATTTTAAAAGACTAAATTATTCTAATATATCATCCCTCTAGGTAATATACAGCGTGGGGTTTACTTTTTGACTCGCCCTGTATAATGTTGTATGTATATGTGTAAAGGCAATTATACACACTGAATGCACGAGTGTACACATTCGATACCGTTTAGAATTTTTTTTCTTAACGTTCAAATGTGTGTGCTCTGTAAATTTGTACAATTTTTTTTGTCATATAACAGATTGGTAACTTGTGGTTTTCATTTTTCTCTTGGACACCCTTTATATTCAAAGAAGTGGCGTTTGAGTTCCGCTGTGAACATCCACATAGTACAGTTTGATACATGTTCCTAAAGAATACACTATTTTGGATATAGCAGGATAATTGGTGTGAACTGCAAGAATATGTAATAAAAAGGTGTGGTTGCTATTAAAGAAATTGCTCCCTTTGACCCCACTGACCACAAATTTGAAGTGCAAACTTTTTATAATTTTGAATATCAAAAAGCTACTTCAAGAAATATGTTGTTTTGAATTCATTGTTCCAGGAAAAATTTCCACCCTCACAGGGTTGCTTACTTGCTGTGCACATATTATTATTCATCAGTTAGAATGTGGCTATTCTGTGGCCGAATTGATTCGTATTTTGTTTTATTAGAATTTCTATTTCAACAAAAAACCGAAATGGAACTTCACTTCAATAGAAATTTGATGACTCCACATTTGAGGTAACCCATTTATTTATGGTTTTGAATTATTTATCTTTAATTCATATTCTCACACTCAACTGTCTCAATCGCATAGGTGTTTGTCTCACCAATTCTGACTAGGTAGTTCTAATAATGGCAAACTCATCGCCCATGTCAAAAGTAAAGTGGCCGCCGTATTGCCATTTCAGCAAGTGCCTTTCACGACGAGCGTCAGTTAGGCGTTTTTCGGAAACTGTAAAAAATAATTTTATTAAACTTTACACATAAAAATAAGGAAGTCGACACTAAATTTTGTTATTTGAAATGGCATGACTCTTTGGCGCATTTTTGCAAATTTATTTGTAAAAAAGGTAGCTTTTATTCTCACTTTGGCTGGCTGACTGGCTGGCAGCAAATGTGGGCCCGTAGAAGAACGCTTGTAAAAAGACAAGGAGTGTACATGTACCTACCCGGCCGTGTAATTAACAACTTTAAGAACGGAGCTACACTATGTGGGGTCGGCGACATCTTGGCGCCATCCCCGAGCCGTGGTGATTTTTCAGTTTTTTCCTCTCTTTCAGTTTTAGTCCGATTGTATTCAAATTAGTATCGTCGGAAGTGGGTACCGACAAAGGGAATGTGGTAGCCTTAAACAAGATCTTAGTGTTGGTGGAGTCAAAACTGGCAAATAGAATACTGATGTGCCACACTAAATTGCGCTGAAGTTCCTTCAATCTCACACGAGAACTTTGATAGTTCTAGCTTAAGTACAGCATCCCAGTGCCGTGTAATTGGAATGCTTTGCATTCTGTATGGTGTCTGCCAAACAAATAAATAAATAAATAATTTTTTTATTCACGTTTTATATTCTACATCTCATTCTAAAACTTAATAGTTCAGTGGCGTTCATCCCATTACAGAAACATCAAAAACTTAATTTTCTGAATAGAACACATTTTTTATTATCCCATTTGAAAGACCGTAAAAGTCTGCTTCTTTTCATATAAAATGTGCCGTTTTTTACACCGCCTACATCTGTGCGGCCCTCCAAAGTCTTCAAAAAATCTGCGCCGTTATTTTTAGTTTCCGTATGCATATCCAAATTATGACCAAAACCTGTTGAGCGCTCTTCTCGCAAAATTGTCAACGTACATCTCGGACGCTACACCCGGTATAATAATAGAAAATTTTTTCTACAATGAATTCCATTTTGTCACAGAACCTCTTTCTTCTGAACGCTGTGGTAAGAAAACAGATGTGAACTATCAATTGAAGAGTGACACATTTACCAATAAGACAATCGAGAAACATCGGCTTCCTCATACAGCCACAGCAACTTTTCTAGCAGTCCTTGTCTTCGTAGGTATATTTAAGTAATCCATAATGCAGATCTATTTTTTTGCGAATCTTCCAAAATTTGGGCCGCACCTCTGTTTAATCCAGGTGTTTGCAGACACCTAGTATATTGGAAACGTTTCAAAATCTTATTACCTCTACAAAATTATACGCCATTTGTGCAATAACAACACAAATGTGCACATATCAGTTGAATTTGCATTCACGGACGTGAATTAGTTACATCAAATAGAAGTTCAGATGAACCTGTTATGATTGGGAGTAGTGAGAAGCCAACTGTCTATTAAATGACACAATTCCGGCATGGCAGGCTTTCAAGTTGTGTAAACATTAAAACTTGTTTACGTGTCTACTGTTAACTTCCTTTTACAAGAAATTCTAATGCAATAAATATTTCCGCAACCATCCAGCAATTTAAACAAATTTTAATAATTCAAATGTTTCCAGGTCCTCTTGAGATCTATTCGGTGTAAAGGAAGTACACGAACTAATGTTGGCGTTTCGGGGAAATTTTGTAGACTTGTCTTGTTAGTGTTAAGTATGTCGAACAGTTTACGCGGGGTCTTATCTAGATCAGATTGAATTTCTTTTCACAGTTTTCACGTCATATATTTTTATCGTATCCTCTGTACTTATGGGACAAAATATTTGCATTCTGACTGAATTTTCTGTACCTTATTGTTAGCACTTTCTAAAGTATAATATTTCCACTTCCTATAACGTTAGCACTTTAATTTCGCCGTCCATCTGTCCGAGTAGCGGTCGGCGCATTATTTCATTTAATCCATATTTGTGGAGATGGTTGTCATTCTAAAACGAACCGCCGATTGTACTTTGTTTTAAAAAATCAAAAAATTCAAAAACACATTTAGATTTTAGATAGCTAGGGAGAAGCTTAGCTTAGTTTTAGCATTTACCCCTGTATCTCCAACTGCCTCCATGAAAAATATATGCACCCTTCCATCGAGTGATCCTGGTACATCATTAAGTGAACATGCATTTTGTTTTTACAAAAATATAGCTACACAAAATCAAATTTGGATTTGGACACTGGTTAATGTAACACTTAATTGCGACTAATGAATTTAATGTAAGTAGGTAATAACTAATAACGTAAAAATACAAGTACATACATCGTTACACCGCTGGAACTTGACTTGCTGCTTCGACATTTCCCCCATAACATGCGTTTTTAGATTATTGAAAGCTAAAAATACTCCATGATTGTGCGCCTTTAGTTCACAGTTAATTTTTTTTAACTCCCCTCGACTCGAGAACGAAAACGTGAATTAGTGAATCACGTTTTTTAACACGAAAATCAGGATTCAACCCAAATCGAATATGTTTGTGCAACCGGTCTTTAGTGTTTCGTTTCGTTTTTTTTAGCGCGTTTTTGTTTTTTATACACTGTCCAAGATAAGGATGTCTATCGTGGAGATTCCCGAAACTATGGAAGATACGACGATCGTCAAATTAGAGAAAAGATGTGCAATGAAATGGTCATAGACAACCGGACATATCTTCGGAAGTAATCGGAGATTTGTGGATTTCTTTAATTAATTGCGCATCTTTTCTATAATTTGAGCATCGTCGTATCTTCTATGCTTTCAGAGATCCTCATGATAGACATCATTATCTTGGACTCAGTCTATTTTAACTTTGGTTATTCGGTCGGCCGCAAAGGTTTTTTAAATATACTTTCGAAGGAATCATCGTAGAATTCTTTAGTAATAAAACCTCGATCCGTCGCACAAAAACGCGCATAAATAGCTCGCCGCCTCGAGTACTTTCCAACTTCTTTTCTGAAATCAAAGAATGAAGAAGCTATACCAAAGTATCATAAACTGATCTATTTTAATCTATTTTCAATCATTGTTTTTACTCCCGATGATATCGTATGTAAAACAGACTGATTTCTGTAACTTGGCAGAATATTGAATATAACAATGAATAAAAACAAATAAATTCACTAAATAGCATTTTTGTATCAGTTCCGGTTTGACCTATATTTCGAAAACTGAATTTGCCGATACGTTTGTTGGGCAAATATGCTAGCGCTAAATTTAACGGCGTGCAAAAGGTGGGACACCATTTTTTAACACTTTTATAGGGTATCTCCATAGCTATCAAAAAACTAATATGGGCGTCATTAGTTCTTTTTTGGGTCAAACTTAGAATGGTAAAATCAAAATTGAAAATATTTGCTGGCTAAAGAGATATGGGGGAAAATCAAAAAATGGTCAGTTTCAGAATGATCCTATATTTTCTCAGTTGAAAGGATATACAGAAAAATGTTTATTAGAAAAGGTTCATTAATTATAATAATTGTTCAATAGTTAATTAAATTAGCTAAAGTACTTATGCTCAGGATTGCAATAGCCAAATTAGAACAATTGAGAGTCGCGTTGTGGAGGTATTCAACAAAGTAATATTTTAATTCTTTGTTATATTTTACATATCGTTAACACCTAGTTATATTTACCATCAATTAATTAATAACAAAGCTACCCTTTCCTCAGTATAAATGAAATCGGTCATATCTCGAGTAACACCCTGTATAGTTTGAAATCATTTCAAGAGAGCAAGATAATTCATACTAACTATTCAATCAATCTCTGTTTAATTTTTATGAACGCCAGGAGGGAAGCTGTACGAAAAGAACTTCACAGATGCTTAATCAAATACTTTAACTGTCCTAAATAAACATTCTACATACGCCTCGTTTCAGGACGGAATAAATTAAAAATATAACATTAAATCTAAAGGTCTAATTTGAAAGTATTTAAAGTTTATAGTAGCAATAGAGTACACGTGAATTAACGAACGGCGATGTTATGTCTGCAATTTTCTGGAAGATTTAAGTAGGACAGGGATTGGCAAAGTTACTTCCTGAAATTTTACAACACAGCGGAAACATCATTACCGAATTACACATTTATCACTAAAACTAATCTGTTGTGAGTTGTGACATATTAATTGTGTTATAATGATAGGTAATGCTTTCATTTGTCTGTACAAACAGCCAAAATTGTGTTGAAATTGAGAGCAAAATGGCGTTCGGAAACAATTAGGGAGTGCAAGAAGGCAAGTTACTTCCGCATGGACTTTTTTCGACCCCAAACCAGTGGCGGAGGTATTGCGGTTGTTATAAACTGGTGGTCTATAACGCAAGACGTTGCAAAGCGTATCCAACGGGTACAAAATAGCTGCATGCGTATGATATTCGGCATACGCAGGTTTATCGTTATACCTTACCGCCATTCTAAGAACACGAACTAATTGATACGGTTTGAAGGACCAATTTGCGCCATTTGTGACAGGTTTCATTTCCTAAAGTTTTTCTACTTGCTACTTCAAATATACTCGCCTCGGTCGTTCTGTGACAAAAGCCAATGAAATATTGTTCGATAAATTAACCGTTTTCGTTGCTTCAATTATTCATATTTTTAGTTTGGAATTACTTTATTTATTGATCACGTGTTTTGGATTACGACCCACACTTGCAACGTCATGGGAAAAAATTCATAAATGCCTTCTAATTGCGTGAAAAATACGAAACGTGCAGTGGTGGACAGAAATTATTTAAAAAGCGGGAATCTGAATGGCCAAGGAGTTAGAAAGGTAATTTGTGATTTGATCATTATCATCAGTCACTACTGAGGCCGGATTCTATCAAATTTCTCACTTTAAAAAGTTTTAACACATAAAAAACTTGATAATCAGAATCAGGATTCCAAAAATCCAGTTTGGCGCTAATAGAAGAGTGTTTATTTTCACGTTTAAACTGCCTAGATAGTCATTGATCTCTTGTAATAGAAAACCCTCCAAATAATGGTGTCGATATTTTTTTTAATGTTTTTTTTTGTATTGGTACAGTCGACACATTTAGAGTATATGTTTTCAGGCGTCCCCTTCGTTGGATATTAACAGCATATCCGAAAGTTTTAAGAGTAAGAAAATTGAAGCCTCGACGAAAACCTTCGGTTTCATCGGATTGGGCATAATGGGATCGAGAATTGTAAAGAATTTGATCAACTCCGGGCACAAGGTGAATTTATGGAATAGGACCGCGAAAAAGGTAAGACGTCAATTTTCGTTTATAAATGAATATAGCTTCTCGCTTTTATTTGATTAACAAGTACATGCCATATAATTTACATGTAGATAAATCACAAAAGGTACATAATAAACATTCAATACGTTAGGATGGTGGCTAACCGCAAATTAATCTGTGGAAGAAGAGAGCGTACAGTTAGCCAATTTTCCCCCAAGTTCAGAATTCTTGTCTCTCTTTATTTAAGAAAAATAGTTTCCTTTGAATTGGTACCCGCAAAAACTTTCTATTCCAGTGTAGAATTCACTTATAACTATGATCATCTACTTAACACTTAAAGTTTATCTAAGAGCTACTCTTGGCATTTTAATATTAATCTATAAAAAAATTAAAAACATTTCCTAAGTATCCATCAATTGCAATTGCTACCATTTTTTTGTCATTAAATTAGGTACTTGCTAAAAGCAAACGTAAATTCTAATTGCTCAGTCTCCAATTGATAGGTGAAGCACTGACTAGGTATATCCAAGTCTAGTATGGGCATTTTTGATTTAGTCTTGTTTTATTAAGATTATTGCAAAATTAGCGGGTATAAGTAAAGTGGTATTGCGACGGCCCCAAATTGTCAATCAACTAGAAGAGATAATTGCAAAATAATGTGTTGAAAATACTGAACGGTTTAACAATATAATAAGTCGATTGGCACACCATAGCTGACGACTCTACACTGTGATAGTTTCACTCACACCTTATCACAGCTGTCACAAGTTATTATTAAAGTGGGCTACAAAGCAGTTTCAACGTCGTTTTTGCAATCTCCATACTGATTGATATGCTCTATAATGTGTTCTTCATATGAAGGCAATTTTGGTAAACTAGCACTAGATTTAATATCACACTTATCAACGGTATCCTGGAGGTCGGGAAGATTTTCCATAGTGGTGGAGCTCGCTCCCATTCTGTTCCAATCCTGAAGGTCTGGGAATTTGGGTTTTCTTTCGATGTAATTGATGTGGACACCGGCCGGCGGCGAGACGGTTCTGGATGCTAGCGATCGCTCGGTCGGCGTGTAGTACAGGGAAAGCCTACTCTGCGTTGCACAATCCGTCAGATCGTCGAGCTGAGCCAATTGTTCGATTTTTGATTTAATGTACATGTCGATACCGTTCACTTCGTCGACCTCGAAGACACTCGATTCCGCTCGTCCGCACGTACCAGCGCGACAGTTATCGAAGTAGAGACTTGGAAGATTTTCCAATACCTTATTCAAGGTTTGCTGTTGGTATTTGTACGATTCCCGCAAACGTAACACTTTATGCGCGCTAAATTTGCGAATTTTGTTTCTTTGAAAGACGTAATTCTCGCGCACCCAATTTAATTGACCCGTCGAGTAATCGCGCACCTTTCGGACCTGCAGAATAAAATTGAAGAATTACGGTGGAGGAATTCGCAAACGAACCTGGTCGTAGTATTGGTCGCGCAAGGTGACGAGGTGCTGAGTTCCGTACTCCCGAAGGTCTCGGAAGTGTTTCGCTTGCGTCTGGTAGCTACCTTGGATCCATTCCACTTGCTGGATGCAGTTTTCCTTAATTCGGTTGACCTAAAAGTACCAGATTAGAGCTGGTGGGTTGGCTTGGGGGTGTACCTGTTGAGCGTAGTTCTCGCGCAACTTTTCCAGTTGTTGGCTTTTGTATTGCTCGATATTGTCTAGCATGTCGTATATTTGGCGAGCGCGAGGCGACGTTCGGTCGCGTTTACAAAAACTGCAGCAGTGATTGAGAATACCAAATCTGTAAAGAAGGCGGCGGTTATTAGGGTCTGGTGTGCCGATACTAACCTATTCAGTATGTATCGCAGCAATTGGACGATCAGGGTAAGTGCGAGAAATCCGAAGGCGCACTGAAGTCCCACAATAATGCTCAAAATTCGGATGTTGTTCCAGTCCGTGGGGTCGATGTGGAGTAAAACTTCCGAGGTCAAGTTCGCTACGGGGTTGCTGGCGTAGCACCAGTACCTGCCGCAATCTTCACGCGTCACGTTTTGAATGTAGAGTGTTCCGTTTTCTAAGACTTGTATTCTAGGAGGAACGGTGCGTATGGCATTGAGGAATTCGTCATGCACACGGGGATGTTTGTAAAAAACGTCGGCCACCGTTATATCCGGATTCCAGTGGTAGACTGCTTGAGATGGCCAATGGTAAACTTCGCGCGAAGGTGTAACCCAAGTTATTGACGGATTTGGATTCGCCACAAAGCGGCATTCGAGCAACGCGTTCGACTTGAGACGGTATTGGTTTGTAGGGGTCTTGTACGTAATTTGCGGTCCGGAACAGTTCAGATGTTTTAAAGTTGGTATCATGTCGTTTGGGTAAGCGTGCGGGCCACAGCTCAGTTTTGAAAGAGTTAGATTGTTGTGTTTATCGACCCACGGTGCGAACCACATCATTCTGCAATCGCAACCCCATGGATTGCGTTCAATATTGAGATATTCGATATGGGTTAAGTTTGACAACGACAATGGTAAAAATGCCAACTTATTTCCTCGGATATCAAGATGTTTGATGAATGGAGTGTCCAGTAATACGTACGGCTCAATCTCTTTCAGAAAGGTGTTGTTTCGTATACGTAGCGATTGCAGTTGTTTCAGTCCCAACAGTTCCGTGTTGTGGATCACCTCAATGGAGGTGTTGTCCAATGTCAAATACCTTATCTGAGGGCTATAATGGAATAAACCGTACGTGAGTTGCTTCATCTCGTATCCGCTCAAATTCAACTCTTCCAATCCATAGAGGCCACGAAATGTCCAAGCCGCCAAATTTGATAGAGGATTGTTGGCCAAATTTAAGTACCGCAAGTTATTCAGGGAGTCGAAGAGTCCTTTTGATATGTATACCAGCGCGTTATTGGACAAATCAAGTTGCCTCAAGTTAGTCAAATCGGCAAGTGCGTTTGAAGTTAGTATAGCCAAGTTATTATTGTTCAAGTGTAATACTTCGATGCGTTTATTAAACAAAAAAAAATGATCCAAAAAACTAACAATGGAATTGTACGACAGATCTAATACTCGAAGGCGCTCCATGGGAGCAAAAACTTGAAAGGGAATCGCGTACAAATTATTATTTGACAAACATAATTCTTCAATGTTTAAGCCTACGAAAACCATGCGTGGAAGATCACTAAGTTTGTTGTAAGACAAATTAACGGTTCTCACATTTGAGAAATTTTGAAAAGGCCACTCGTCCTCGTAAAACACGAAGTCATTTCCACTTATATCTAAGTATTCTAAACTCTCGGGCGATTCCAGAAAATCTGTCGTGTTTAAATTACTGTTAATCCATTCTAATTTTTTCGCGTTATTCAGCTGCAGAGTCGTACTGTGTGTTACGTTAATGAGTCTGAGAAACACCACGCTTGGTGGTACGACGACGTCCCCGACCCGCCCATTTCGGCAGATGAGCGTCGACGGATTGGGCTGTACGCACAAATCCCCATTTCCGTTTACGTATACCGGCAATATTATTGTCAAATAGATGACAACGTAACCGACATTGTTTAACCGCCGGTTATTACCCATAATTTATTTACAATCATCGTTTCATTTGCTTTCTTCGGCTCCCTGCAATAATAAACATTGTTAGAAACTGTTTACTCGACATTGTAATCAATATTTAAACGTCTTTGCACTCTGAACCGTTACTTAAAAAAGATTAGGTTTTGGGAAAGTAAAGTTGCGGTTTAATTATTCGAGAAGGTCGATAGCTTGTAACTGAAATTCTTACTCATGACATAATTGACAAATGAAATTGTCAAACCTAATGCCATGCTTGATTGAAAAAAAAATGGATTAATCTAATTGGTTGGGGTACTTATACAGACTTGATATCTCTGAATTAAACACGAGTACATTCAAAAGGTACAATCGAGGGTATAATAATACAAATTTTTTTTCAACAAATATGTATTCCAGCGTTTTATTTAACACACCCTCATTATCGAAGTTATTCCATTTGTGTAATTTTGAACCGGTGCGAGAGGAGAGCATTCATCGATACCGCGATCTATAAAATGTTCTCGCACATAAATATGTGCAAAGGGGGAGTCAAAACACGTTCTTTCATCTTGCTTTTGTAGGCCTCAAAATTTTCTTTTCTCGGTAACTAATGGAAAAAGGTAACTAATGGAAATAAAAGTGCGGAAATCCCCAAAATTTTAGTTTCATTTAACTACCGAAAATTGATTTTTATTTTTTTCTCGATAAGTCACAAATACGAACAAATTACAAAAGACCAAAAAGTTTCTAAATAAATCGGAAAATTAAATTCTTGTTTCACAATCTACCAGTGGCGCACCAAAAAAAAATTCAGAGATAGAAAATGGAAAAAACAACACCCTGTAGATTCTCACTACCCATGACTCAAATAGTTGTTCGTCAAATGATTTGTCCTCAAATTCCTATTCAGTGGGAAGTGTAAACAATGTCACATAGAACCCGTATGAATAAAAGGGAGCTTATACTTGCAAAATTCAAAGTAAATACTCGTAACTGCCCCTTCATACTGGTCTGTTTAACAGCGCTACACTAGGTCCTGTCCTACTGCTCAGCAGCGCTGCTAAATCGCCCAGTGTGAAGGAGCACTTACGAGTATTTACTTTGAATTTTGTAAGCATATGCTCCCTTTTATCCATATGGGCCAATATTTCAATTTAAGTACTTAAAATTGAAGAAAACAAGTGTAATTAATCGGCGCATGTGAGAACGCTAATGTTCGTAATCACTTAGGCCCATAATAATATGCTCATCACTTTTTTAAGTCGTTTTGAAAAGTAGTTTCCTCTTCCCTCAGCCATTTTCACAAAGAGCGTGTCCAGTGACTTCCCGTTTTTGATGTTCGATCAAGAATGGCAGTTTGATGGATTTTTAAATTAATTTTGGACATTTCAAACCGCCCTTCCCTTAAGAATTTCGTATACAAACTCGGAAAAATCGAAGGAACGCCACTAGTTTCAACGTTACACGGTGCGGAGTAAAAAATTAACTTTTCGGATCCCCATTTGTTCTAGTTCTATTTCAAAATGAAAAATACATATTTCCGACATTGCACCAAGTTTCAGAATTTGTATACCCCCGAAATTGGCTGTACTAAATCACATACAAAATCAATTGAACTTTTTTTTATACGGCAAAGGATATGGGGAGGGCGTACTGTTGCTGTAGATGTAGGATATTGGGTCAGTCAATTTAGTGAACTCAAAATGACGTATCTTTGAGGATTAATTTTTATTTTAATTCGCTTAGTTTATATGATTTCGGCTTTCCATTTCTACCGAGTATAACAGGACCATGGTACCCCACTCCCCCATTTTTGAAGAAAAAGCTTCATTCATTTAAGCAGTAGTAAAATTTATTAATTTTTGAAATTCGAAAATTACCATATTTGAATTTTAAAATAATAAAGTACAATTTTTTCGAAGTTTTAATTACCTGAATTTAATTCCCGTAATCGCCTATTAATTATGCTTAACGGATAAAAAAGCTTAACTTGTATTTTAAATGCAAATTGAGCTAATAGTGAATTTGGCACGAGACGTTTTTAATTTAAATATTTTTGCTTTGATATCTTTTTTCATGTGAATTTGCTCAGCTCGATTTTATATAGACATTCTGTATCAATTCTGTAACCAAATTTTCTAAAAATGCGCTTTTTAATTTTTTCATTGGGGCTTTGGATTGATATGTCAAAACAGACCAAATTTCCCAAAGGACATTCAGTGTAAAATTAAAGTAGTAGAACTGGGTGTACCATAAGGACTGTTTTTGTTTAATTGAAAAGTGCCTGGGATTTTTTGGCAACCGAATGCAAGACAAAAATTTAATCTCTCAAAAAAATGAACGTAGGGTCATGGGTTTTACTATGGTAGGGACGATCTGTCTCCCCCTAAACATATACTTATACACATTTAAAATTTCAAGCCCCACGGTCACGAGGGGAGGTGGTGAAACATTTTTTCCTTCGGCCTCGTTTCTTCATAAGCGGTTCTTTCTTTCCCACATCATGTTAACCTTTTTAGTGGCGCAAAAGACACACCCTTATATGATTGATTGGTCAAATATGTTTATGATTAATCTCCTTGGAGAGCTTGTTTAATCGAAGTCCTCATATTTTTAGGGTAACTTTTTTACTACGCGTGTGGTTTACAACAAAAATGAGAGGAATTGTCATGAGCTACTATTATTACAACTCCCACAATTCCATAATCGGAACCAAAATAATCGAGATAAAAAAATCATATCATTTTTCCCCGTTGTTATCGGAAAATCGGCCCTTATTTATTATTGATGCGCGTGGATTATTGGATATTTTAATGAAGGTGTTTTATAGTTTTGATCGATTTTATTTGTGCAACCACGTGGGCGTAAGTCATAGGATGCGAATATAATTTGCCCCTGCAGGGCTTGCAAGTCGCGCACCCTCTGATCTTGAACTTTGCCCATATAGAAACGCAATTTATTAAAATTTCCGTATGTTTGCGAATCTCGTTGGTTTATCCGTAAAAATTAAACGCAAATTATCCGTTTAATTTGTTATCGGCGCTCAAATTCGGATTAAGGAACTTCAAGGACGACGATAACGGGAAGCTTATTATCTTTCAACAAAGAAAACACTTAATAAAGCCGTAGAAATGCCAAGGATTTTAGTTTCTGGTCTCATTTCGAAATGTAGAAAGTGTACGTGACGTGTATTTAACATAAAATTAACGATGATAATTAATACTAGACGCGTCGCCGACTTACCCATACGGGCGCGATTGTAATTAAAAAAAACACGTAGCACTTAACAACAAGAAACTAATCCCTACGAACTCTTTATTGTAAAAATTACTGGCAAATTCACGACAACAGCAGCACCGTTAATACGAGAAACTGCCCGAACGCTGCCTGCTGCCTGCACATTTCTTTACTCGAACGCTATGCTCAGCTGTCCTAGTGGGAAAGCAGTCGGTCGAGTTCATTTTAGGACGAAGGGGAGTCCGTCTACATTTTCCCGAATGATTACGCCTAAATAAAAAAGCGTAGGTAATCCCAAATTTAAATTTGTCAACATTTTTCGTAGCGCAATACGTAAATGGCGACCTTCTTATGATTGCCCGCTCTATGCTAATTGAGCTTATTATTATAATCGATACAGTTTATGTGCATTCATCGAAAAATGGCGACCATATCCCGATATATTCGTCACACTATCATCATCAATGGCGGGCGTACACCCAACAACAACGTAGCGCGATCAATACTCGTTTTTTGATACCCAGATTTTGCGCCTCGCAGTCTCCCTGACCTTGATTTTCAACGTTACATGAAATTGTTACCCGTGTCATAAATTGGCACGGCACCGCAGACTTTAATGTAATAAAACGAAATTATCGAACACGGTTTATTTATAGCATCTATCGGTGTAAAGTACAATGTACTCGAATTGTCCTTTAGCGTGGCAATGAATTCTGCACGCCTTCTCCCAGAAACCGTTACGCCCTCTGGCTTTCCCGCGCGCTTATTCAAATTGTCTTTTTTTGTTTACAGGCGGAGGAAGTGAAAGAGCAGGCAGATCTTACATCTCCGGGCCAGGTGAAAACCTTCAGCGTGCCCTGCGATGTCGTCTACAACTCTGATATCATTTTCTCGTGCGTTTCCGACACGAGGGCGGCCAAAAATGTAAGTTTATTTATAAAAAAAAAAAATAGGTTACTCTATTTCCACTTGGCGAACCCTCTCATTTTGTTTATTTAATAACGCACGTTTCCGCTGGAAGTTGCGGTCAGTTACTTTATCTAAGTAGCAGACGATACCTAGAAATGCAAGGTAAACAACACATACCATTTATTTGGAGTTAAAATGAAACTATAACTTAAAAAAAACTGTTTTGGTCTTTTTACGTTATTTTATTCCATATACGCGAATGAATACACAGAGCGATCAATAAAACATTTACTTTGAAGAAATATATTGTCACATTTTTTGATACACATTTTTATACTTGAAACGTTGTTTAGCGTATTCGACTATAATACGACATTTACAAGAAGCGGAGGAAATATTTTTGATAGGTGCAAAACTAGAAAAAAAGTCGCCATTTGATAGGCTCAAATTTGGCGAAAATCGTCCCTTAATATGTCAACCCATTTTTAAGTTACAAGTAGTTTTGTGGGGGTCCATAACTTTGTACTATTGACTATTTTGCAAATTTTTTTGAAATTTTAAACTGCCAAAATAATTTTTGGTTTTTGCTTTTAACAAACACTTGGGCGTCGTTGGAAATGACATCCTGAAGAGGATGGAGTTCATACCTATTTTTTTTTACACCGCGCCCACTTGTTTTATTTGGGATGCACGTTCTGTCTCGACCCTCCTGACCAGGACCTTCGGCCAATATATCGGTCACCATTGATCTATGCCTCACATTGCTCTTCCTGCCAACGCCTGCAGGTCAAGTTCACTCCCGAACTCTTTTTGTTAGCAATGGGACCTTGGATTTTTCGTGTTGGGTCGATACCATGGCCTAACAAAGTCACTCAGCGGTATAATCATAATTATCAGGCGGTACCCGAGACCGCTTCAGAGGCTCATACATTCTCGGAGCCTAAGAATATATCTGCGAGGGGGTTTACGCCACATTTTGTGATCAGGAGTGTGCCTGCGTCCTGTTAAGATCTACTATTAATTTATACCGTTCTGACTAAAGATATCATGTTAAATCCAGTGATAATAGTGATAATATTCAAAAAAAGATTTTAAAAAATTAGAAAGTTCCAAATGATTCAAAAAAATACAAAAAATTGAAACAAAGGTTTGAATTTTTTAAACAAAATTTTGTTATCTTTTGGTATCCATTTTGAATTTTTTTGTATCATTTCTGGAAATGTTTAAATATGATAGTTAAAATAGTGTTCTAGTTAAAAAAAAATGAGGTTAGGCCCGATAAGTTTTTTTACCTGACTCCGTATACCTAATTTAAAAACTGAAAATGTCCAATTTCGTTTTCATTTTCTCAAGCTTAAACGCTCGGAAATGGACGCTTCCCTTTGACACCTTCTATGGGCACTTTTATTGGGAAACTTGCTTATTTCTTATGGACGCCATATTGGATATTTACGGAATGAGATAAAGGGAAAAAAAAGAAATTCAGTTGAATGCGTCGCCATTATAGCCATTTTGATTTAGCAAGATCTAGTTACCTGTGGATGTTTTGTTGAGAAATGAATGTAAAGCATTTGATTTTGAAAATTTTCTTGTAAATTTATATTAACGTATAGAGTGTGAAGCATCATTATTGTTATTTTTTAGCGCATTTTCCAAAAGGAAAATAAACGCTATTGTCCGCACTTTGTCCGTCTGTACCACTACTAATCTTCCAGTTTAAGCTTTTTTGTTGTGGTTTCTGTTTTATATGTGTAGCACAGCCCCGAGGCCAGAACGACAAAAGATTTTTGGATTAGTCACTTCCTTCCCGAGTTATTACTGATTTTGTACGGAAAAAGTTCGCTTTCGTGGGTCGCAAGTGACCATTTTAAAATATGAAATTAACCACCTTTTGCAAAGCGCGTGCCGTTTTTTTAGGGGAATTCTATGTGCTCATTGTCCACGTGCGCGTGTCGCTTGTTAAATTTGTAAAAAAATCGTTTACAAACCGTCCCCAATCGATATCCATTATTACAAGGGTATCTTTGAATCGAAATTTGCGAATGCTCTCAAGTTTAATGAGATACGAACGATAATGAAAAATAATGTAAATGGAATAGAAAAATTCCTTTCGTGATAAGGTATCCGACTTTATCCCGTAACAAAAATACTTGTTTAGAGACCGTATAATGCGCACTGTACAACGTTCCGTACCTACATTATTGATCACTAACAATTTCTAAGAAAAACATTTGTTTCTCGTTGTATATAACGTTAATTGGATTGCGTTTACCTGCACACAACCCTGAGTTTTTATTTTTATTTTAAAGTATATACTTTTCTTTAATTACCCTCACCAATAAAAACTTGGGAGGTATCGAAATCACTTATACAATTTTGGTTTTGAGATTACACCAGATCTTTACGTGTCAAGGTCCCAGGTGTCCAAAAAAATGCTTTTTAAAACATGTCTGTATGTATGTGTGTATGTGCGTGCGGCATGATTTGTGTAAACAAGGTTCAGGCGAAACTACCCGCACGATTTGGTTGAAATTTGAAACTCTTAAATAGTCTAGAGATTTGAAGCTATTCGAAAATGGCAAAATGCCTTTTAGGCAACAACATCGATATTTATTGAATTACGTATAACTTTGTAAGGAGCAGACCGATTTGGCGACAATGTTGTACCACTCTAATGGTCCTGTAAGCTGAGCGGATTTTGGAAAAGATGGAAAATGTGAAATGCCCTTTTGGCTATAAAACTGATATTTATTGAATCAGGTATGAGCGTTAAAAAGTTACCCAGTGAGTTGATCGATCGATGCGATTGGTGACGTTCCAGCCACCCCACTGGTAGCCAGTATTTTTAGCGCATTTTTGAAAAAAAATACGCTATTTGCTATTATATTTGTTATGGATGGTTGTCCGGCTGAAATCTCTGCAATTACAATCTCTAGACCAAGCTGTAGGGCACGAGGGAAATTGTCATAAAGAACTCATTCTTTTTGCATTAGCAATTAAATGTGTAACGCGCGAATTTTACACTTGTCTGTTAAAAGAGTAGTCTTTTAATGTAACCCGTTGTTCTCCATATTAAAAATTTGTATTTATGCAGCCATTTAAAAATATCGAACAAGGAAAAAAATTAATAGTAGGGCGATTTCTTTTGACAGTAAATTAACGGATTACGGAAACTGACTCCACTGTTATTTGTTTAGAAGAAAAGGGGATGGTATAAAAACTCGTTTTCTACATTATACCCCAACATGAGTCGATTTAGTAATCAAGATTTTTCAAGAGTGGCAATTTTCCTATTGGAATCGAGTAAATGGTATACATATTTTATTAGGAGAAAACTAGTCTATTTCTATGTGCGCGTGGCAAATTCACTGCAAGCACGGAAACAGTAATTCTAGACGCGTAATGAACGATATTTTTTATTATACTTCTTTGAAATCGACAACTTACAAAACAAAAACATTTTTTTTTATTTGATAAAGAGATTGTATTTACGAATTAAAATACAAAATGGGTACATGTTAACTATTACATAAAGTGTTCCTTAATATCCTTATTTTATGACTAAAAAAGTCCATCGTTATTGATCCACAGAGTGTTATAATTTTACCATACATTTCACAATGTTAATGTTTAATTTATAATCATGCAAAACACAAGATACAATTTCAAATGCGAACTATCAAAAGTAATAAAAATAAGAGATTATCCAAATAAATCCAGCACTATTTTAAAAGATTTACTTTTCATTTAACCAACTACAGAAAATTGATTTTTATTTTTTTTGTAAACGATCGCAATTCGCAGATACGAAAAAAATACGATACCAAGAACTTTCTAAACAAATCAGAAAATTAAAATGGATCATTTTTGAAAATAACTGAGATATCATCGAAAAATTCAAAATCTCAAAGTTCGTTTTTCTATTTCGATGTGGAAACAATACCGAAACCGTACTTGATTGGCCCAGTTTGCGTGCGTTTCTAGACAGAAATGATGCTGAAAGAAATAGAAACGTATTATTTTTTTTATTTTGTTGGATTGGTACCACTCGCTTTTTTGCCGTCAACGGTATCCGTCAAATCAAAACTAAACATAACCTGTAAAGTGTAAATAACGTACGAGGAACTTGACCGATTGTATTAATTCCGATTAATTCTGAATATATACTCCAAAGGGTAGAACTTTTTTTATTTTTACTTAGCATAGTAAAATATGCCAGCAGTACATTCTTGCTTACTTTTTGAACTTCCTTCTCGGCGAGCCAGTTTTCAAAAATTTTGTACTCCTCGTACTTTACTTTCGATTTTACAGGCAGTAAATTTAACGTCGCTTCATTGGCAATCTCTTGGACCTCTGGTGGAGTACAAGAGACGTGTTTGTCCTCCGTATTCATCATAACTGCCGCAAAATGGAATTATGACCAATAATTAAAAGTTTGAAGTTTGAAAATATAGGAATCAGGTTAGCCAACGTGAAAATAAATGAACTGTGTCTATTACCAACATACACTGAATGATAGTTTAAAATTACCTAACAACACCTAAAGGCAATATTTATAATTTGTATAATTTATTATTTAAAATAAAAGTCGAAATAGAAAAAATAGTATAAAGCACACGTGTCATTTGTCTACTTGTCGCACCTCGTGCGACAATCTTCGTCAAATGACACTTGTACTTTAATATACTATTTCATTTTCCGTACCCTAACTAACCCTTTAGTACACAGACCACACTTTTCGAATTTTCTTGTTATTATTCCTCTACCAATGGAATCTTGGGTTTAGATATGCCTTCTGGTGTTTATTGGCAAGCTATAAACCACCCTGCACGATTTATTTGACAGTGATGTGATGGAAATTCTGATAACAAATTCAGATTCTCCGAAAAAAGTCACTATAGTAGGCTCTGTATCGATCGGTGTGTCTAGGTCCACTATAGTAGGCTCTGGTCTGTCGCAGGGGGCTGTGCGGGTGGTATCTGTGAGCCACGTAAATTTCTTTTTTTCACTACTAGCGTCTGATGACATGATTATTAACCTTTTTTCCACTTGTAAAGTAGGCTTTCTCGGCATTTTTTCAAAGTGGTTAATAATTTTTCATTATTAACTAGTAGTCAATAATGAGAACTGTCACGCTGTCACTTTTAGAAAACACAACCCGAAATTTCGCTCAATGAACGTTTAGACAAGTTCTCTAAAACGAATAATTGCCACCATTCGCAATTTCCAGAGAAATTACATACCTAAAATTATCACATTTTGAAAAAATTCGAACGAAATTACTCTTTGAAAAATCTCAATGACAGAACAAAATACGGCCTGTTTGACTTGTACTTCCACGTACTTGATTGTCATGTTACATTAAGAAACAAAAAATTCTGTCCAACCGTTCACTTTCTTATCAATATAATATGTTAATTTACAGGACTTCAAGTGCTAGTAGTGAAAAAAATAGTATATATACCACGGTAGAGAAGTCTATTATTGCCTTCGCACCTTACACCCCTAGATGTAATCTTGGTGCTCGGGCAATAATACTGTACTTCTCTATCTTGATATATAATGTACTATTATTTACATACGGATGCGGATTTCACTTACGTGACACAGTAGTTTTTTGCAAGTAGACAGGAGGGATTATAGTTGCGATAATATACAAGGAACAGATCATTTCTAACTGACAGAAAAAATTAAATTTCAATTTCACACATTTCCATATTAATGCTATTTTGTTTGGTTACTAGATTTTACCTTTAATAATCTTTGCAACCCTAATGCTGGGTTTATACAATGATTATTATCATTATCATTAGATACAAACAAAGGTAGGTCGTTGGTGAATAGGCGCTTTCTTTCGGTGATCCAAACGCGTTTGGATTGTCAAATCACGTTCTTTCGAAATGTGATCTTATAATCATGATTGCTAAAATCGTGAACAAACTGAACATAAAAGTTTTATGATTACGAATTCCTAACCTATAAATGCAAGGATATTTATGCTCAAATGGTAGGTTAGTCACTATTTGTAACTGAAGAGGAGCATAATCGTGCAAGCACTTCCACTTATATTTAAATTATTTTCATTAGCCAAACAAACAAGTTAAAAAGTAATCGTAAACGATTTACATAAAGCGCATTTCCACTTGCATTCATTTCCCATTTGTAAGATGCAACTTCTGTTAAAATCGTAAAAATCCGGCCACAAATATGAAAGATAGCGTTGCACATGGGCAATCCATTTTTGACGTGCTACTTCAATTTCAGTTTATGCGAAGAATTTCATTTCAATGCTTTTTTAAATAAGAAAGTTGGAACTGCGCATGCGCAAACCTAAATTTTAAAACTAATGTTAGATTTTCCTTTGTTCCAAGCGCCTAAGTATCAAATTTCACTTAAATAGTTTCATAGATAAAAAAGTTGGCACTGCGCATTCGCAAAATAAAATTTTGAAACTAGCGCTAGATTTTCCTTTATTCCAAGTGCCTATGTATCACATTTCATTTAAATTCTTCCATAAATAAAAAAAGTTGGCACTGCGCATGCGCAAAACCAAATTTTGAAATTGGCGTTTGATTTTCCTTTATCCCAAGTGCCTATGTATCAAATTTCGTTTACATTCTTCCATAAATAAAAAAGTTGGCACTGCGCATGCGCAAAACCAAATTTTGAAATTGGCGTTTGATTTTCCTTTATTTGAAGTGCTTATGTATCAAATTTCGTTTAAATTCTTCCATAAATAAAAAAGTTGGCACTGCGCATGCGCAAAACCAAATTTTGAAATTGGCGTTTGTTTTTCCTTTATCCCAAGTGCCTATGTATCAAATTTCGTTTAAATTCTTCCATAAATAAAAAAGTTGGCACTGCGCATGCGCAAAACCAAATTTTGAAATTGGCGTTTAATTTTCCTTTATTCGAAGTGCTTATGTATCAAATTTCGTTTAAATTCTTCCATAAATAAAAAAGTTGGCACTGCGCATGCGCAAAACCAAATTTTGAAATTGGCGTTTGATTTTCCTTTATTCCAAGTGCCTATGTATCAAATTTCATTCAAATACTTTTATAAGTAAAAAAGTTTGCAATTCGGTTTATAAATGGTCGAGATGCGAAAAGGGCACTGTGAATTTTGAATCGATTCGATTCAACTTTTGGCATTGCGTATTATATGGCTAAATCTATGCCCATATTGAATTTCATGCAATTCAGTTCATAACTAACGGAGATGTAAAAGCGATCGAACATTTCTAAACAAAGTTATCGTTCACACGGACAGATAGATGGACAGACAGACAAAGGAACAGACGGAGAGACCAACCGACAGGCGACAGATAGCAATGCAAAGTTATAAACGATCTCTAGGATCGTTAATAAACGGCAAAAGTGTAAAATTATGGAACATGTAAAAAACGGTTTTTTGTTTTTTTTTCCAATAACTTTTTTTGTAAGCTGTACACAAAAAATTCCTTCCTTGGTACAAGACTCGACACCATAACGAACCAAATAGCGAAAAAAGTAGAACAATAGCTCTTAAGATAAAAAACTAGTAGCGTCGCAAAGTTAGCGGACGGACGGACAAAGTGGCCACAATAGCGCATTTTTTTTTTATTTTTGTGGAAATGCGCTAAAAATACGTAATTCGAATCTAAATGTGTACTCCGTAAACTGATTTAAATTCGCGCGTTCTTTCGTAAAACGTGATCCTACGAATCACAATCTCGAAATCATGATTGCGAAGTAGCCGAAAGAAAGCGCCTAGTGACGCACAACAAACTTTGTTTCTATTGACTAAATGATCTAATGATAGTAAACTAATGATAATGAATAATGATTGTATAAACCCACTATTATTTTTACTTTCCGACTGCCATACAAAGTATGTATAAAGGAAAGTACTGAGTGTGTTTAATTTTAGAGATGTGTACAGAGTGTCCGAATTTCGAGAATGACTCGGAAACCGTAAGAGATGCAACGTCTTTTAAATCGATACAAGTTGCGCATTTTGAGGCGAAATATAAAGCTGGTGCGAAAGTGAGGAAATTCAGATAACATTTGGAACTGGAATCAATCGAAATTCGACAATTTTTTCCATTTATATTTTATAATTTGGGTAACTTTTCTTTATATTTAAAACATGGTATTGTTTTATGAATGGGTTTTCACTTTTTAAATGTTAAAACATTTTAATATATTTGAATGAAAACTTTTTCTTTTTACCAGTCACTCGAAAATAAGGGTGGTTTGTAAATACGGTACTATACCTAAAATCCGCTGTCTTTTTAAATACGAACCTGCAATTTGTTAACCAACTTTGATATTAAATCGGCCTCAAATGCAATAGAACCATAAGAAAGAAATGTGATTGGTGTAAAAAATTATTTTTCCGTTGATATCGATCATAATTTTATGTCAGAAACTAGTAAAATCAGATCATTCGTTTGACGAGTTTCGAATTCTATTTTCCTTAATTTGGATGGGGAAAGCTGTATCATCTCTGCCTTTTTACTTTAGCTTTTGTTAATGGTTTTTTTATTCTGGACGACGAAATTGTTGGATTTTACGTTTTTGTGTTTGCTATGGTTTAAAGTGGGCGTTATGCCCAACCAAATGATTTTGATTAACCAGCGATCTACGTAAATCAGAAGTGATTATGTATATCACTAGAGCCATGTAGGCGGTGTCAAAAAATCAGTCCAGGATCGCGACCCCTACACTAGCTGGTAAGTGAGGAATTCCTAAATATTTCACTAAGTTGACTTCTTGAGCTAAACGAATTCACCGATGTTACCGTATCTTGGTCCATTGAACAGATGGTTTAGTGTTTGTGAGAGTAAGGGCTAATTTCACCGTCAAAATTAAGTATCCCTTAAAGTTAAGCATAACTTAAATACCATAGCAACGATTGTCTTTAATGCCATAGATTTTAAGTTCGACTTAACTTTAAGCAAGGCTTAATTTTGTTGGTGCAACTGGGGCTAAGCCACCTCTACTTTGTGCTGTGGAATTAGCGCAACTGATCACATCTTTAGTAGGTTTCATTGGTGCATTACAACTTCCTTCTGCATCTATGTATATTCAACGTCGTATTTCATAAAGCTACTTTTTTGTATTCCTGAAGATGGAACAATAAGTCGGACGTCCACCATTACAGTTATAGTGATCGAATGTAAACCATTAGTGCCTTTTGGTTTTTTAGGTTTCACACAAGCGCCGTCAAGATATGTGTCATTTGTACTCGGAAGCTGATTAGTCTTTGATGTTTAGCTTCATTTTGTAGCAAGAAGAAATATTTCTTGGGATCTCATGATTCACGAATCATTAATTGAACAATATTACAACAAGAAGCACAAGATTCATCTCAGTTAAAATTATTTGCATTGCTCACAGAAAATATTGTACGCATATTTTTGCCAATAGACGCGTGAATTCCGTTGATTCGAGATTGAGATTCCATCACGGAGATTTCGTAATAGATTTACACGTGGGATAAATGAATGAAAAGAGTTTTCTTAGTGAAAAGTTGGCTTTCCTACTAAATATAATACTAGTTTCAGTCTTTAGAAGTGATTTTGCGTGTATGTAGAACGAAAAACAACCACCGCGGCCTTGACAAATAAAGATTTTAATTCCCACGGTGAGAGACATTCAACGTTGTTACCGAACAATCTATTATAAATAGTTAATTCCTATCCTCCTCCACTCATAAACTTGCTGGAGGTTCGCTAAAGCAACATTTTTAGCTTTAACTAATTATTGTTTTGTTGAATTCTAGATCGTTTTCACAAACTGTGGAGTATTATATCAGCAAGACGGCAATAGCTTAGAAGGGAAAGGTTATGTTGAGCTAACCTCAATTGATACAGAAACTTCAAAAGACATCAGTAATGTTATCACTAGTAAAGGTGGGCGTTACTTAGAAGCCCAACTGCAAGGCAGCAAAGATGAAGCTGACAATGGTTCTTTAATTGTTCTCGGGGCGGGCGACAAGTCGCTCTTCGACGATTGTCAGACATGCTTCCAGGCGATGGGAAAAACGGCGTTCTACCTTGGCGAAGTCGGATACGCGACAAAAATGAATCTAATACTGCAGGTCATGCGTGGCATTTCGCTCGCCGGTCTCACCGAAGGCCTGGTTTTAGCCGACCGATCCGGATTGTCGCTCAAGGACGTGCTGGAAATCTTCAGCATTACCTCCATGAGCTCCCCCGCGCTGATGGAGAAGGCGAACATAATCGTAAACCAAGATTTCCGAAATCCGCGCATGCCTCTGCAACACATGCAAAAAGATTTGAAGCTGGCGTTGGAGTTGAGCGATTCTCTACAACAACCTCTTCTGCTAACAGCTACGGCCAATGAAGTTTTCAAGCACGCTCGCCGTTTGGGATACAGCAAACACGACTCGGCCGCCGTCTACATGCGCGCCCGTCACTAACTTCCACCTCGAGGATTAGCTAAATTGCAATAGATCCACTGTGAAGTGTTTTTGTAATCTTAAGAAAGATAATTAGTGCGAAGTTACAAAGACTGATGTGGCAATTATGAGGAACATTCTCCCCTTAGATTTCGATGAGACCACCCGTAAGTTTAGACAAATGTAAGATAATTAAATCTTGTAAAAAAAAATTTTGATCATTTTGATAATTGACCATTGATTATGTATATTAATCGACATATTTTATTTACTTTCTTTTTTAACTTAGTATACAATACAGTTAGTTAAAGTTTTATTGTAATCGTTAACATAGTGACTCGTTCTCACAGGACACCTTCGAACGTACTAGTTTATTACGTTGATTATCGCAGAATTTAATTAAGTACATGTACTTTTGTAAATTGTAGTTAATATCTCTTCTCTGTATTAATGTTATTACAAATTTTCTATTGATTGATTGATTTGTATGTGTACTATGTTGAATAAAATTCTGTACTTTTACTTGTGACGACACAGTTGCTTCAATTTGCTCCATGGAAATTATGAGGTGAGTTGGCAGTGGGAACCTTTCTAGTTTCTTCCCCTGATAGTGCCATATGAGACAAAGACAGTGACAGATTGCTTAATAGTAAGTCGTGTTTTGATGGAATTGAAGGCGTTTGTTTATCTAGGAAAGTTTCAATTTTTAAAATTTTAACTAAATAGAAAATTTTGCTATTTCAGTCAAACTAGATGTAGTTCATATGAAAGTTAAAAGAGTAGATCTCTAATGATTCATGTTAAGTTAGGTTTGTGCCACACAAAATGTCATTTTAAAATAAGTCGAATCAGCTTGAAAATTGGGAATGTTGTTTCTCTGAAAAAGTTTTTGTATTTCATTATAACTAATTTTGAGGTGAAGGGATACTTTGAACGTTCCATTTTTCAGTTTTTCGCTCAGCCCAAAACTAATTCGTCATAGCGGGAAAACTCCTGAGAAAACTGAACAAGTAAATTTTTCCTAAAAACATTTTCATCTATAAAGAAACCAAATGAATACACAGGACTATCATTTCAAAACGAACCACCGCTTGTAATTTTGGTACATGAAAAATTGCATGGTTCCCCATACCATGGCAATGATTCGCAGTAGGTAGGGTAGGGAACTGTGCGCAATACTCTGAATTAGAAAATAATGCAAAAAAATTATAATGTTCAAGACTAGGGGAAACAAATAAATGGTGTACACCAATTCACGTAAATTCAATTTAATTTCGCTAATTCAAATTTATTCACGCTAATTCAAATTTATTCACTTTAATT
The DNA here is from genome assembly GCF_008802855.1 of Photinus pyralis. NCBI lineage: Eukaryota > Metazoa > Arthropoda > Insecta > Coleoptera > Lampyridae > Photinus > Photinus pyralis. The sequence goes on from NW_022170511.1 coordinate 42,306,902, forward strand.
CAAATTAGTTCATGTTAATTCAATATAATATTCGTAAATTCAAGTTAATTCACGTAAATCCAAATTAATTCAAACTAATCCATACAATTTTCGAGGGGGAAGTACATTGTGACGCCATGAGCTGCGACGGACTCCCAAATTTGGGCCAAGTAACATTGAGAAAATTTCATTACATTGGGAGATCGTTCCTAAAGTCGTTCACTACCTCATAAATCATAGGTCGGTTTTGTTGACAGCTGTTCGGTTTCGCTTGTCTGTCTGATAGCGCTGTCGAGTTGTAAACTCCCGCGAGAGTATTCCCGCCTTTAGATAGTGCCCATGAAGCGCCTCGTCTGGTGAACGCACTCAGTTTCTCCTTAATTCTAAATAATTCACGCCAAATCTAAGGGATGTACATCAAAAGTTCAAAGTTGTTTCCCCCTAGGTTAAAGAACTTGCCGAAAGGTTTTTACATTTAATCATAGACCAAATACGTATTTGTATGATTTCATTCAATGAGAGGGTTAATGGTGCTCATCATTACCCCATCGTAATTTCTAACCCAAACTTCAGTTAAATTCAATAAAAATGCATAGAGATTCTGTTCTAACAAAATGTTCTTGTATTTTAAATATCAGTTAACTTACAGGGTTATTTTCGCCACATGCAAAACAGTAAGAAAAGGGACAGATTGAAGAACAACGGAACTCGCTGTCGCTGAAAATATGGGCTAGACATGCCCCTTGAATCTTAATCATGCCATAATGGATTCCATCGGCTGCCGCGAAATTTGAAGATATCTATAGTAATACGCACTGTTACCCGCGGTGCCCGGTTCCCCCATTTTCTCCTATTTGGTTGTTAATATAGGTAGGTACATGGTATACTTACAATTATCAAAATCGTACAAATGTACAATTGTATAACAAACATTACATAATAGTATATTTATACAGTGCATTCGAGATCACCTTAACAACCCTTATTTGGCGAGATACGAAAAATGTGTGAAATACCCATAATTTTTAACCACTTTCAAAAGCTGCCGAGAAAGTTGCCTTTACAAGTGAAGAGAAGGTTAATAATCAAATCATCATAGGCTGGCAATGAAAAAAATCCGTTAAACAGGTGAGTTTTTCGAATTCTCTTAAAAGGAAGACGTATATGTTCTCCCTTGTTCTCGTATAGTTCCAAGTGTTCATTCCCCACCACTTTCTGATAGGGAATGAAAAAAAAGTAAATTGCAGATTTTAGAGAAGGTAAAACTAGTTATCCCACCGTACCACTTACAGATTCTCAGGGAGTACTCATTACGTCTTTAGGAGACGAGATATTTTATTACTTTTTAAATAAATATTAAATTATAAAATAAATGAAATATTAAAAAATATTGCCCCCACTTGTTTTGTGCTCTCAACAGGCTTTCGCCCAATTAAAGAATGACCGGCATGATTTCACTGAGAGAAAAATCTGTTAGCAGTAATAAAAAAAATTTAATACTATATGTGACTATACAACTTGTTATTCACGATAATTAAACAGAGTTTTCTGTACCTGTTTGATTACAGTCAAATTTTAATTTTATTTGTAATTACATCAATTACCGTAGGTATTTGAAAACCTGGCAACAGACATAAACTTTCTTTAGAGACAATTAGAGGCATTTATTATGAATAATAAACAGTTTAATTAAAATAAGTGTACGTTAAATAACCTTAAATAGTACACTAAATTGTTGTAAGTATATAATATATTTAGGAAGATTTAACCGCAAAATAACTGTAGGTAGCAAAGCGAGGTGTTGTAGAAACGTAGTTAAATTAGAATGGTTTTTAATTGACTTACTACAGTACAACTTGTTTAATTGTGTTAAAAATCTATTCCTTAAGGGCAATTGGAATTAGTAATAACGTAATTCACAATGGTATTTATTAGAAAAAAATGAAAAACGTACATATTACACTTAAAAACAACAATCCTATACCTATCTAACAATAAAAAATGAAAATCAAATGAAAATGCCACTTAGGATACAATTAATAAATTGTGATGTAATATTCATTATTTACAATGATGCACTGATTGACATAAACAATATCTGAAAGCATAATATACTCGGTCGTGTCTGTACGTTACACCTTGAACACATCACGACATAAAATTTGAACAATTTTCATCAGTGAGGGCCAATTGCACCGTCAAAATTAAGTATCCCTTAAAGTTAAGCATAACTTAAATAAAATACCATAGCAACGATTGTCTTAATAATCGTTGCCATAGATTTTAAGTTCGACATAACTTTAAGCAAGGCTTAATTTTTTTGGCGCAACTGGGTCTCAGTAGCTTAAAAACTTAAACAATAATTTCGGTAGACAGCAATAGTAGCAAAAATATAACTCTACTTACCTAAGAAATAGTCGAAATATACATCAAGTCCCCATTTAATAAGTAATGACTTAAATTCGCTCATTTTGGGGTAGGTATGGCGTAAATTTCAGCTCTTGGTACACTAGGTACATATAATAAAAAAACCGAATAAAACGTACACCCGCACAGCACAATGTATACCTGCATGCGTATATTAAGAAATTGGTATATACCTACTCCAGCTTTTATGGTCGTCAAAAAACGAACGAAAACGGCTTCTGAAGACGATTGCTACAAGTAGATGTTTACTCGCCATAAATTAGTATTTCATAACGCCAACTAAACTAAACGTTTGTGGCAGTTACAAAAACGTAATTAAGCAAGAATATCAAATTCAATGCAACAGTTTTATAACTGCAGCGAAAACGCTATCTGCTGTTATTGTACCTATGAAAATCTACAAGCGTTTAGCAAATATGTCTAATTGCCCTTATCCACCACTTCTAGAAAATCGATTGTACTTAACACAGTATATGAGATTATTGTCATAAATTGATAACTAATTGAGGCAAATAAAAAGACATTTATTGTAATTAAAATATTTTCAGGTAGACACTTTGATTATATTATTTCTCTCAGTGTTTGATTTAGTATGGCTGCATTTCACTTTTGGACAAAATTTGCAAGCAAACGTATGCAATCAGTATTCTAATCATGGTGTTTTCACCAAACGTAAGCTGAATACGGTCCTGTCCGCTTCCACAACTATCCGCATCATGGGAAAGTCCCGTTTACGAAATTTTTCGTAGATTTTAGTAGTATCACACTCATAATTAAAAGATTTACCTACTCATTTTGTTTTATCCATAAGTTTATTGACCGACAATAGGTAGGTACGCACAAAACAATGTTCCGGGTTTACGCATGAATATGTACATACATTTGAATTTTATTTTTTCGCAGACCAAATAGGCGCCAACGCGGTAAGCCTAAATTTAGGTTAACGAACAAAACAATTTATATCTTCGGTTAAGTATCCATTTACAAGGTAATTGTTGTTGCAATGCCGCAATGGAAGGAGTTGTAATTGTTGCTCAAGTTAAAATTACTCAGATGGAACCTTTAAAGACGGATTGTAGGTATATATCAGAAAAATTGTACCTATAACTAGCCAGAAATCTGTCCCCCGATAGGGTGTTAAGATATCGCAAGTTGTCTTGTTTGATTGATTGATTCCCAGGTTCCCATTGCACACTACATTCTGACTACCTCGCTGTTTTTTATAATATTTAAACGTTAAACATAAATGTCGATTGATATTCATACAGAAAGAAAATGCCAAGGGTAAATTAAAATTTTCATTCTTATTATTTAAAAGTTTCCTAGAATTAAAAGTTGCATGCGAATATGTGCTTGTTGATCCTTTAAACATAATCTTTGAAAGAAATGAAGACATCTGATGCACCCCCTGTCATTACAATGGAAAGTTGCCATGGAAGAATGAATTTACGTAATAGCTAATAGGAAAATTTGAAGGAATTACACTCCTTCCGTTTCTGTCCTCTTAAAATATGCAAAATATGCGAGTTTATAATGTAAATGTAAAGACTATCAAGATATGCAAAAATAAATTGGGTTTAACCACTTCAAAATGTTTCAAATCGAAAATGCACAAAAATCTCATACGAATACAACCAAAAATAAACGATATGCATTTTGCATCCTATCACAGCTTTCCATATAAGCATTATGGATAGAATAACGCGGCGCTCCGTCAAGTTGAAACCAATACTTTTCCCTCGACTTTTCCGCAGGTCAGTCTCCAAGAACGGTAGACTATCACATCTCTTAAAATTTTTAAACATAAATTCATAACGGTCACAATTTTCGAAAATCTAAAAAATAAATTATTCTCATGTAGCATTGAGTCCCTGATCAAGCCAATATAGTTGATTTTGTAGGACTTTTGGAATTCAGGTGAACGGGTTCGTAAGTACAAGGCAGAAGAGTAAAGCAGTCAAACGTAAAAAATTTTGAAAGATATTGAATAACTTGAAACACGTGTTTGATGAAATGCTTGATTTTATAAGTTTAAATTTTGAAATAAATAAATAGACGTTAGTAGTAAAACTTATAATTTTTATATTTTTTTCTCTGGGCAATCGATTTCTTAACTAACAACGTCTATTTATTTATTTCAATTGAAACACTTTGATGCCTTGATACTTTTAGGTAACGGTTTGCGTGAAACAGCCTGTATAGGCTACCCATTCCAAACAATTTCTGATCTAGTAATTGAAAACCGCAAATAAAATATTACCTTCTAAGCTAAACAAAAGACAACCAAGGTAATTGTGGTTCGGTAATAAAGCCAATGCCTACTAACTCAGCTCAATGGGTTCAATTAGAGTTGATAACCGGGCGCCAGGTCCTATCCCCAATGGTATATGCCTCCAGCGGACCAATAGAGGTGATATAGCCACGAATTACCTGTACTAATACTCAACAGTAATAATGAAGTACCCAAGTTCAATGTTAAATAAACGAAAATTATATTTATTGTAACAACAAAATAAAACAAACTCTATGTAAGATGGATTATTGTTAAATAAACTGAATATTGGTTTTAAGATGGACGGAGGTAATAAGGTAGAAACGGAGGATGTAATTTGTAAATAATGCAAGGCCTTCTACAGTTGCAATAAAATCAGCAAGAAATAATATACATAAATATTGACAACTTACCCTGTTGGCCGGACGATAGCTAGAAGATAGCTAGTGGTGAATGAAATATTAGGGGTTGTACAACCAAAGCGCTTTGTTTGCTACCGCCGTATGTGTTTATTCGATGAATACAGCAGCCCTCCGTACTGTCAACTGGCAAGTAGCGTTTAGTCTTACCGCCCAAAAATTACGGTAAGTAAAATGGATAAATATGAAGCTACCTAACTGTAGAAACGACCTAATTGCTAAAATTAAGATGGTTATAATGACCGATGGACGAATAATTAACGGATTGGATGGATCACAGGTGAGTATAGATAATCTCTTGCTTCTTTTGTATGTAGTTTGATATCAACAGGTATTGGTATGCAGATATGAGCCCAGGGTCAGCAACAACAACAACCACAAGGGCTGATTTACGCGACGCTGCTATCCAGTGTGGTGATAAGGAGTTGAACAATAACTTGATTAGTGACTTCCTTAGGTATTTAATTTGACGTTTCAATTTGCTTCAAGATTATGACTTTAAATAAATAGGCTAAAATTTTAGAATTACGATAATTAAGAAATCTGATTAGTTCTTACCCTGATAGTCGACCTCTTTTCCCTCTGAGCCTTAAATCCCACTACTGTGGTTGCTAATTATGAGTACTAATTATCTAACTAATTGTTTCTAAATTAATTAGCTGTACTAATGAAATGCGGAAAATCTGGCCTAATAGTTGCCTTTTAATTACAGGTACCGCAAATCACGTTGCTCTCGGAAAGTACAGGTGTAAAAATGAACGAGATATCAGTTTACGCCAAATACGAAATTTTATGTTATCAATTATTCTCCAACATTTTGATTTCTAAACTCCTAAGTGTATATGCAACCTATTCTACATGATTCTTCTCAAACCCAACCGTTATAAAAAATAGTAAAAAAATTCTTCTTCTCGTCTAATAGTAGAAAAACCAATTTGCCACTATTTGCAACTTGGATAACGCGCAAGCAATCTGTAATCTTAAAAAAAATTCGTTAATCCCCTTGTGAGCAAGAGGCGGAGAGTGCACTTTCAAATTTGTTTTTTGGATTTGAATAGCCCTTATGGACATTTCCTTAACGAGAATACAAACATGAAACAATTTTTAATTTCTGATCGAATGACATCCATACCAAGTCTGTAAGTGGTGTAGTTCCGGAGTCTTTGTGACTCAGATAGAAAAACAGACATCAAGGGTGCCAAAGTGCACTTTTTATTTTTTGGAAGTGAAAGTGCACTGAAAATACATATTTTCCCACAGTTTTTGATATTAGCATTTCAGTCACAAATAACTGTAAAGTGAAGAGACGGGGGGAAGGTGATGTTTCATCGTGCCCATTGTCGAAAATTTCCGATGAATACCACTTTTCACTAAAAAGTAGTAGAGAAACGGACGGGCAGTGTCTGTAAAAAAAAAAAAATTGAAAAGCCTTATAATTAAACAATACATTTGCGTTAACTGTACTAAGACGCTTAATCAACACATGTTTCCTAAATTTGTGAATAAGTTGCTTTTCAGTGCCGATTAGAAACAGATTGGTACCGTGAGACTGGCCTCTAATACAGAACTTCGGTAAGGTGATATTCCACTGCCTCTACCTGTGTACGATTCTCGATCGTCATTAGGTCGCTATAGTTCGATTAGTGCGGTGTGTAGTGATAGTCGTGTGTGTTTGGGAATTGAAAAACGTTTCCTACTTTGGAGAGACCGAATTAATAAGGATAAAATGGTGAGTTTTTTTTTACTTTGTTTCATTAGGGTGTAAATTGAAAGTCAACGTAATTAAAAAAAACTACTACACCCGCTGTGGTCGACATCAGGAAATAAAAATTCAGAAATGCGTTTGCAAACCGTTTTTTAGTAGGCTTGTTTTTTGAAATGTATAATATTTTTGATACGTAATGACCAAAAAGAAGGAGGTGAGTCATCGTTAACACGTACCAAATTTGATTTTGGTGACACACCGGGTGACGTAGAATCAAAAAAAGTAATTATTGATCATCTGAATAACCCAAATGGCCATTGATAGCATTTCGTTGATATTACACTTTCTTCCTATCATTATTCGAATACGAAATTGTAACAAATTTAGAATCTGCATTGTTATCCGCGCCATGTGTTCGAAGATAACGCGCCACGTCATCACCATACACCTGTGAGCGTTTAATAGAAGTTCGCAGAAACTAACTTAAAATCATCGTATTTATTAACATTATCAACTTTTGGACAAAGAGTTTTTTTAATTTATTTGCTTACTTTTTCACATGAATACTGCATACGCCGACGAATCCTGGAAGGCTTGACTTTTTTGCACACCTCTTATTCAAAAGTCAAAAGAATTAGCCAAAAGTAATCAACATAAAAGCAGTAATTTTGCACCATTTAACAAGAATGTTCACGTAATGGTTGCAAATTCACGTAAAACAGCCGGTCGGTACCTATTTGCCGGAAAAATTTCTTCTGAAGGGCAGGTTTTTCTTATATACACGCAAAAGGTACCATTTTGTAAAGATAATTCCCTTCAATAATCCCTGTTTCTAAGCAAACTTACCAGAAATGTCATTTAAAATTTTGTGTGCGAGTACCGCACAAGAAGGTGCACTCAAAGAGCACCTACGTCCGTCTCTTCATATGTCCCCGTTCCTTTAACTTTTTTCTTTAAGGTAGATACTTGAAATTTTAATAAAAAGATACTTTTTTATAAAAAGTTGCATATGCGCTATTATGGCCACTTTCCGTCCGCCCGACCCTCCGTTCGTCCAAAGTCTTAACTACTCCTACAACTTTCAGGATATTTAGTTCGTTCTTTTTGCATTCGGTAGGTAATAGCTAGGGCACCTTAACAAGAAAAATCTTGACGATTAGTGTACCGAGATTTGTCAACGGTTTGCGTGAAACAGCCTGTATGTCCCATTCCAAACAATTTCTGAACTCTAGTAGTTGAAAGCCGCAAATAAAGTAATTTTTTAAGTCTGCTTCCCGTCTAATAGTGGAAAAACCAATTTGCCACTATTTCCAACTTGGATAACGGGAAAGCAAGTAAAATCTGTAATCTTTACAAAAAATTCGTTAAGCCGCATGTGAGCAAAGAGGCGGAGAGTGCACTTTCAAATTTGTTTTTTCAATTTTAATAGCCCTTATGGACATTTCCTTAACGAGAATACAAACATGAAACAATTTGTAATTTCTGATCAAATGACACCAATACCAAGTATGTAAGTGGTACCTAGTTCCGGAGCCTTTGTGACTCACAGACAGAAAAACAGACATCAAAAGCGCAAAAGTGCAATTTTTATTTTGTGAAAGTGAAGGTGCACTGAAAATGATAGGGCGTATTTTCCACAGTTTGTGCTACTAGCATTTCAGTCACAAATAACTGTAAAGATGGAGAGACTGGGAGAAGGTGATGTTTTGTCGTGCCCATTTGTCGAAAATTTCCGATGAATACCACTTTTCACTAAAAAAGTAGTAGAGAAACGGACGGGCAAGTGTGTGTCAAACTAAAAAAAAATTGAAAAGCCTTAACAATACATTTGCGTTAACTGTACTTAAGACGCTTAATCAACACATGTTTCCTAAATTTTTGAATAAGTCGCTTTTCAGTGCCGATTAGAAACAGATTGGTACCGTGAGACTGGCCTCTAATACAGAACGTCGGTAAGGTGATATTCCACTGCCTCTACCTGTGTACGATTCTCGATCGTCATTAGGTCGCTATAGTTCGATTAATGCGGAGTGTAGTGATAGTCGTGTGTGTCTGGGAATTGAAAAACGTTTCCTCCTTTCGAGAGACTGAATTAATAAGGATAAAATGGTGAGTTTTTTACTTTGTTTCATTAGGGTGTAAAGGGAAAGTCAACGTAATTAAAAAAACTACTACATCCGCTGTGATCGGCATCAGGAAATGAAAATTCAGAAATGCGTTTGCAAACCTTTTTTTAGTAGACTTGTTTTTTGAAATGTATAATATTTTTGATACATAATGACCAAAAAGAAGGCGGTTAGTCATCGTTAACACGTACCAAATTTGATTTTGGTGACACACGGGGTGACGTAGAATCAAAAAAAAATAATTATTGATCATCTGAATAACCCAAATGGCCATTGATAGCATTTCGTTGATATTACACTTTCTTCCTATCATTATTCGAATACGAAATTGTAACAAATTTAGAATCTGCATTGTTATCCGCGCCATGTGTTCGAAGATAACGCGCCACGTCATCACCAAACACCTGTGAGCGTTTAATAGAAATTCGCAGAAACTAACTTGAAATCATGGTATATTTTTATTAACATTATTACCTTTTGGACAAAGAGTTTTTTTTATTTATTTGCTTACTTTTCCACATAAATACTGTACATAAAAGCAGTTCTTTTGCACATTTATCAAGAATGTTCACGTAATGGTTGCAAATTTACGTAAAACGGCCGGTCGGTATTGGCCCGAAAAATTTCTGCTGAACGGCCGGTTTTTCTTATATACTTACACGCAAAAGGTACCATTTTGTAAAGATAATTCCCTTCAATAATCCCTGCTTCTAAGCAAACTTACCAGAAATGTCATTTAAAATTTTGTGTGCGAGTACCGCACAAGAAGGTGCACTCAAAGAGCACCTACGTCCGTCTCTTCATGTCCCCGTTCCTTTAACTTTTTTCTTTAAGGTAGATACTTGAAATTTTAATAAAAAGATACTTTTTTATAAAAAGTTGCATATGCGCTATTATGTCTACTTTTTCCGTCCGTCCGACTCTCCGTTCCTCCAAGCCTTAACAACTTTCAGGATATTTAGTTCGTTTCTTTTGCATTCGGTAGGTAACAGCTCTCGCACCTTAACCAAGAAAAATCGTGACGATTAGTGTACGCAGACTTGTCAACTTTCTTATTTATAGAGATTTTTTTTGAAATTTTATCCACAGATGCTTCTAGTAAAGACAAGCATATTGTAAAATTAAGATGTGCGCAATGTCAACTTTCTTATGTATGGAGATATTTCTTTGAAATTTGAACCACGGATGTTTCTAGTAAAGACAAGCATATCGCATGCTGGAAAAATCTGACGTGCGCACTGCGCAATGTCAACTTTCTCATTTATAGAGATATTTTTTTGATATTATAACCAAAGATTCTTGTAGTAAAGGCAAACACATCGCATATTTTAAACATCAGGTGTGTGAAAGAAACTAAAAAAAGGCGAATGTGATTGTGATTGCTAGTCCTTTTTCCGTATAGATTTGGCTTTTTAACGCATAGGTTTTTTTCTTGATTCTTGTCTTTGCATATAATTCTTCTTAAAGGTATACTGAGAAGCCAAACACAAGTTGCATTTCGTCATTTTTTAGCGTAACACAACGAAGTTGAGGTAACGCTTATGTGCTCGATTTTCCGTCGTCTGTCTCTCTATCTGTTCCATCGAGATCTCGGCCCCTGGGCCACCTAGAGACTTCGGATTTTTGCTAATTGATAGCTGCTATGGTCTATATATGCCTGTTACTCATCATTTACAGTTGTATTACGCGGCAACACCCACAAGTGGGTTTTGAAACATTTTTTAATATACATTATTTGTTTCAGATTCCAGAAGGGCAGCCTTTTAAAGGTAGGATTTTTTCCTTTCTAAGCATGGTCTACTTCTTTTGTGTGTATTTAGCCGTAGGGGAAAGTGACTAAAGGGAAAATCAACGATTAACCTCGGCTGACATTTTTTCAGCCTATTATCTTGGTAACTAAGGCTGCTTGCCATGATTTTTTCAATTTTCTCTCTCGCGACGTCGCGACGATCAATGTACTTTATGACAGTATGGCTATGAATTCATAGGCATGCCATGTCATTTTCGTGAAGTAAACGTAAACTGACCGTGAGCAATCAGTATTTCTGTTCCAAGGTGAACCGCTTCGAGGGTACTTATACCCTATTTTTGATTGCACGAAGATTAGTTTAGAAAGATAGAAAATTTTTTGACATAATACATCGCCATAATCAGGAAGAATTTCTATTTTGTCACCAAAATTATTGAAAAATTTTATCAGTGTCTGTACTATACAGGGTGGGTAGAAATTGTGGGTTTATTAACGTACATATTTAAAATTCATTGTCGGGGCATGTTGAAGGATTTAAGGCTACCACCTATAAAAATATTTTCAATAAAATTGCAATTGTTATACAGAGTGATTTATATCAAAGATGCATTTTTTTTAAATATAACCCCCTGTATATTATTGCGCATTTGGATTCTTTGGTCAATTATAGTGTGAGTTTATGTATAACACCTGATACCTAAAATCAGCCGTTTAGTCGCAATTCGTTATTTTTTAAAAAGGGAGATGCCCAATAAAAATTGAACATCGCAGTTATCATAAAACTACGACTTTATAGTGTAACCATGAAATGTACATACGCCGAACGGGCAAAGTTAAACTTTTTTTAATTGCAAAAGCACTCCGTCCATTTTCAAAATTTCCATCAAAGGTAATTTGATTTTTTTAATATGCTGCCAAGTTTGCTTATTGCATAAAATGTAGGATTTGATTACCTTTTTTTTTACTAGACATCTACTGTTTGAAAAAAATGACCAATTGCGGCCAAACGACTCATTTAGATTTAGTCAGACAAAAATTGACCAAGAAATCGAAATATGCAATAATATACAGAGGGTCCTATTTACAAAAAAGCAACTTTGATGTAAATCACCCTGTATAACAATTGCAATTTCGAAAATATTTTTAGGTTGAGCCTGAAGAGTCCTTCAACCTTCCCGGTAATAAATTTTAAATATGTGCGTTAGTAAATAAACCCACTATCTTCCTCTCACGCAATAATGCCCCACCCTGTATTAGGTTTACATAATGTTCAAGAAATAATTTCTGATGCTAGCAAACCATTTAAGGCACTAGAATCCCGTCTAAGAACGTCAATCTCAAGAAAATTCCTTATAAAGGGCTAAATCTCTCTGAAATCGTATTATGGACACTAGAACCTCAAATAAAAATAAAAATTTAATTGCTTGAAGGAACATGCAAATTACAAACATTAATAGGATTAAATTAAAAAAAATTAATGGGTGCGTTCCTCAGCATCATGGTGTTGCCATAGACATTTTACTAGGTTGGTGACACAAAAACAACTAGATTTGTCCCTAGAATGCAACGAAAATGTTCCCGGTCCTATAAAAATTGCACGCAAGTCTCAACAATTGATCAGCTGCCTTTCGCAATTTCTCTTGGAACTTGCATGGAATTGCAAGGTTTATTGCTCCTTAAGCCACTGACAAATTCGGTATTTGTATGGATGTAATTCTTGTTTTTGTAAAATGCAATTTGTTGTTTATTTTGATATACCAACATACCACCATGTCAAACGTTTCTTCGTTAGAAAACATAATAGAAAAAACACCAATTAAGTATTATAAAATAAATTAAACACTAAACTAATATTTGGAAAAACCATTACAGCACTTTCATTTGTTTTTCTAATTATACTTTTTTCTTGGTGATATTGGGATGTTATACTTTTGGACAATTGGTTTTGCTGTAGGTCAACTATTAACGTATCTCTTACTCTTTTTAGAATTGCCTATAGTTGCCCTTCTTTTTCGGACACAATGGGTATAGATCCAATAAACAAACATCTTTTACCCAATTTGTCAGTAACTTGCATATTATACAATAACAACAGCACCGCTACATAATTAAACAATTAATTAAGAGGGACATTGTTCCTTCAACAAAGATCTTTTCTCGAAATTCAGATTTTGTTTTCACAGAGTTCTTAGATTTTTCCTCAGAATTTTAGTATTTTCCATTTGAATTTCAAAATTTGTCTCAAGGTTCTCATTTAAATTTGTTTATTTTCTAGCAGATGTTAAATTGACCTTTTAATAGGTTTGAGTATCTGAGTGTCTCTTTAACGGTCAGGCTAGATAAAGTGATTACTATACTTTTGACATTGTTATGAAGCACGAAATAAAGTGAAATTCAGAACAGAATACAATATTTTTTCCATGGAACCGACGAAAGAACCTAAGCTTGCTATTTTGGATATTAAATTAAATACCTACAGAATTTTCAGACGTTTTATAATTTTTTCTCTGGTTTCTGCTATGAAATATGGTTTTGTATTATAGATAGACGACTATAAAGGGAAGCTAACCATCCCCTTATCGTCTTGTATACAAAATAACAATTAATTTTACGCTAATACGCCGTCTTCTAAATTTGCAATTGAGACAATTATATTTGGAAAATAAAACAGGTAAACGGGATGAATTTTCGTGGCGCACAAGTAGTGATAAAATCGCCTAAAGACGACATTGACCTGTTATACGACAAACAAGGTTTATCTCCCAATATCGGTTTAATACGAGAACAAGCAGGTGTTGACACTATCAACATTAATATAAAATTATGTTGGGAATATTGTTAACGCGATAAGAAGTCATTTAGTTTTTGCGCATCCTTGTGTATCCTTGTTATTAGCTACGGCGCATGAGGTTTCTTGTCTAATAGCTCCGCCCCCACTTCATTCTGTTTGTAAAATTGTATCCCGCAATATCGCCTCAATAGAGTGATATACCGAAAAATTAATTGTTTATTATTCATTCAAACGGTATCCCAATAATTAAAATTAACTCCGCGTGACGGGCTCTACATGGTTTTTAAACGCAACTCGGGAATGTTAATTTTATTGCGCTAATCACGCCGATAAATTTTAATTAAATAGGTAGTGCTAAACATAATTGCAATTGCGATTTCTGAATAGGATTCGTTAATTATTTCCCTTTTTGTCGTATAGTGATTGTGGGTTAAATTATCGCGATGGATTTGGATTATAACGCACGTGCTCCCGAATTTAAATTTACAGCCGGATTTTTGTTTAAAATAATGTGTCTCCCGTGTGCTGTTTGATAATCTGATAGACGTACGCGAAAGTAACGCAAAAAAACGTGTGTGAAGTGAATTCCTAAATTTGGCCATGGGGTAATTTCGTCGTGATTAAAACAAAGGAAAATGGAAACTCTGCCCTGCACTCTTCTTATAGATAGGTGAGTTAATTTTTCGGTTTAAAAATATCCGCCTGCATGTGTAAAATGAGATCATTTGCTTCAGAGTGGATATTTATACTTGTTAGTTTAGCCAACGGGTAAATTACAATGTCAATTAATTTATTGTATACGCGAAATTGCGACCGCAAAGGGCTCGATTTAATTTAAGTCGTCGTTCCTGGGTCACGCCGACGATGGAACTCATTAAGCGCTCTATTAAAATATTAAAAGTTCTGCACTGCACAGGTAATTTATCGCTGGGTAGTTTTTAGCAGGTTGGCAGATCGCAATCTAATAACAATTTAATGCTATACATTTTTTGGTAAAAATAAATAGGCAAGGTAAGGATTTTTGCACCAACTTTAGTTGTGTAGTTTATGGACTAGCTAAATTAAACACTTTAGGTAAATTTCGCCAAATTGGAATGGAGTTCTTTTATTTACGGTGTCGTTCGTCCTTTCGCGGATTTTTGCATGCAATTTTGGTGCAGTGGACAAACTTCTTTCCTCGCCAGTTTCTGTTCCGGCATAAGGTGTCGCAATCTTCGCGTATAATTTTGAGTATACAGGGTGGGCCATTAGTACGTAGTTGGGAGTTTGAGGTTGAGTGGAAGAGCAGACGCGGATGATATCCCTGTCTGAACTCGGCCATTTAGACAGGCTCTGTATAGAAATTGTCTATTAAAGTCATTTATTATTATTATTGTCCGTTTATTGTGGCACATATTTAAAAATCATTGTTGGGGCTCTTAATAGGGTGCAAACTAAAAATATTTTCAACGAAATTACAATTCGTGTACTGGGTGATTGATATTAAAGTTGCATTTTTTAAACAGAACTCCCTGTATATTATTGCACATTTCGATTCCTTGGTTAATTAGCGTGTTTTTATGTATTACACATGATATATAAAATGAGTCGTTTAGATTCGTCATTTTCTCAAAAATTGTAAAAATTGAATATCGCAGTTATCATAAAACTTAGAAGGCCTTTTTTTGTGTTAAAAAGAATCACTCCGTCAATTTTCAAAATGTAAAACAAAGGTAACTTGATTTTTTAAAATCAAGCTGCCAAGTTTTTTTATTGCATCTATGTAGGATAATTCAAAAATTTCTAATAATTCACAGTATTTTTCGATTGACAAAGCATCTCGGTAATTAGTAGGAGTCGGCCTTTAAAAATTATAAACACCATTTCAAATTATAAAACATTTACCCCAAAGGAAAGAAAACAAAAACTCTTTTAGTGCATAGTTCAAAGTAAAATAATGAATTTTGCATTTAAACGTATGCATGAGTTTAAATAAATCAGTTTGAATAGTGAGCCTGAAAAGCCATATTGGAAAATACAAAATAAAATGAAATAACATCTATGTCTATCAGTTTGGTCCAATGGCATTTACAGTCCTGTTGTTGATTGTTGATCAGTTTCTTAGAAAAATGGAATTTGAAAAAAATAATTTAAACAGTACTCTTTACTGTCCCACCTCATTTTGCTGTAAGCGCGAAAGAATTACTGAATAACAATTTCCTGGAAGGTGGATAGGTGAAGAAGGGGCTATAAATTGACCACCGCGCTCTCCAATTCTGGACTTCTTAGTAGGTATGGGGACATTTTAACGTGGGAAAATTCTGGGGACCGTGGGAAAATATTTTGGCAAATTTTGGCAGCTGGCCAAATAAAGGGTGTTTTGATAATAGTGCCCAATTTGGACCACCCTGTACAGATACTTCCGCAATATTTTTAATTTCGAAACTGTTAAGCTAGTAATAGTCATTAGATCACTAGCTAGAAAACACGACTCACTTTTTTTGTCTATAAAAATTATTATTCTTGGAAAAAATCTTTGGAAATCTTTTTCTTCAAAATAAATTAACCAATCCTTCCTGGAAGTTGCTTAAAAAACTAAGAACTATTTTTAGAAAAATTTAAAATGATCCCAGAAGTTCATATTGCAATCCTTTTTAAAAACTTTGTAATAAAAAATGCTACTCAATGCAGTATGTACTTTTTTAGGGGCCCTATAAAAAAATTAAGTTGATGATGATTTCTTCGAAACGAAACGTTTTCGGTTTTTCTGTCATATCTTCTAAAGTAATTTGAATTTTCTGGTTTTCTGTACAGCATGATAATTACTGTTTCATTGCGTAATTTTTCCCTAATTTAAAGATCTTCGTATCTTATATGATTTCCGAGATCCCCATGGTAAATATCCTTATCTTGGACACAGTTTATACAATATGAATCTTTTCGTAAACCTTCCAGAGTGTCTTCTTAAAAGCACCTTTCCAAAAAATGTTACTTTCTCTTAGAAATCTTTTTCGAAGTCGTAATGTTTTATGTTTATTTTATGGATCTTCCTAGAAGTCAATCTCGGAAATTTTAATAAAAAGGTTTGTGGAAACGAGGTGGAAAGCTTAGAAACTCACTTAGGTATCTTCTTGGGAAACTGTTTCGAAACCTTCCTAGAACTTTTGAAAAACATCTGACGTCTTTCTAAACAAAATTAGTAATCCTCTTGGAGGTCCTCCTCGAAATCGCTTTGAAAATATATCTATTTAGAAATAGTTCGTGGATCATTATATTTGTAGATACATCTTCTTGGAAATCAGCTCATAAGACTTCTTTGAAATCTTAAGACATTTTAAAAATCTTATTATCTGATTGGAAGTCAGGAACAAGACACTTGGCTGGCGCCGCTCTATTATGGGCGGCCTGGAAAAATGTACGATGCGGCCCTTCTTGTTTTTCAGCTTTTCCCTCTAGCCCTCCTCCTTCATTCACTTCTATCCCGTACATTCATCTAATTCCTTCTTTCTCAAGTCCTCCAAGAGACAGTCCTTCTACATTTTTCCTTGGTCTTCCTCTTCGCCCTTCTCCCTCTCATTTGCCTTCTGCTCACCCTTCATCCAACATATCCCTCGTCTCTTCTCATTACATGTCCAAACCATTGCAGTCTTCGCTCATGAACTTTCTTCTGGGACTTCAGTCACTTCGCCCATCTCCTTTATTGTATCATTCCGAATCCTACCTCTCCTAGTTTTTTTCGTGGACCGCCTTTATTAACCAGGTCTCACTGCCATATATTGGGCCCCTACCACAAATTATTTTTTCAATCTCACTAACAATGTTTAAGAATTTTCTACCACCTTCTAACACCTTTAAAAATATTTAGGGGTCCTTCTAGAGACTTTTAAAAAACAGTTAGTACCCTTCTAGGGTTTTCTTTCTGCTAGAGCCTTTAAAAATCTTTAAGGGCATTACAGAGCATCTAACCGTGTCTAAGAATCTTCTAGAGAATGTTAGTTTCCGACGAGATTCATCAAAAGGAGCCCTTGGGGGCCTTTGAGAGCTCTTGTGAATCTTCTGCGGTCTTTAAGGAATGGTTATGGGCGTTTAAAAACATTTAAAAAAATTTAGAGACCGAGCTTTTAATGGATGGAAAATTAAAGGAAATTTCACGCTATACAACTTTATAGGGACAGGCTGAACATTTTGTCTGGAACAGTGACTATTTCTTCAAAACAAGGTTTTTTTTAAAGAAACATGTATCCAAAATTATAAAAAGCTTGCTACCAATTTACGTACTTTAAATTTGTGGTCAGTGGCGTACTTCTGCATGGTAAAGGGGGGCATAATTTTTAATGGAAACTACTAGTTTTCGATACATACTCTTACTTACTTACTTTTTTGAATTTAGCAACATAAAAAACGTATTATATAATATATTACATAATCAAATTTATGAGAAAAACTCAAATTAAGGAAAATAGTTATGTTCATTAATTTTATAATTAGTTTGATTTGAAAAAAGCGTTATTCTTTTGTTAGTTATGTCAAAGCAATTATTGTATGAAAAACTATTAAAAATTTATATGTAAATGTATATGCTTACAAAATTTACAGTTGCGTGCGTCTACAAAACTAAAAGGGCCATTTTTTTTAAAAAGCACTTTTTTATTAAAGAATTAACCTTTTTTTAATACAACAAAAAATACATGATTAAACTAGTCAAATTATAAAATTGATCAACATCACTATATCCGTTAATTTTTGAGTTTTTCTGTTAAATTTGATTTTATGCTGCTATATCCAAAAGGGTCCTCTGTAATAATATGTAATGAAAACTAGCAGTTGTCATTAAAAAAATATGCCCCCCTTTACCATGCAGAACTAACACTGACCAGAAATTTAAAGTACGTAGATTGATGGCAACTTTTTAAAATTTATACCGTAAAAATCTTTAAAAAAAATGTTGATATATCCAGTGTTCCAGACAAAATGTTCACCCTGTATATGTACTTATAGATGTTTTCCGCCACAAACGCGTTAGTGAATACCTGAAAGACACCTAACAATTCTTCGGGGACCCCTAAAGCTAACACAAACTTTTGAAAATGAAGTGCAGTAGAACTAGCACAAAAAAATAGAACAGCAAAAAACGACACACAACAATTTCAAAATCTTTGAACTGAGCTACTATGATTGTCGCTTTGTAATTTAACTTGATTGTAAATCCTTTTAGAGGTGTCTCGCCCATCGGTCGTAAGTAAACTACTACAGTTTTCAAAATATTTACCTCGTGCACTGTTAAGCTTTGGCACTTGAGCCAAGAAAATTCGAAGCAATTGTGCCTCTAAGTGCCTTTCTTAAAACCCTTTACCAATCTCTACAAAACAGCAAGTATTTGAGGGTGTGCATCTTTTAAGAGCGTGTGAAAACTTTCAGGAGTCTTCTAACACCTTGTATACTGTGTTCTAACTAAAGTTTTTAAGAATGTTTATGAACTTAATGATCGCTTTCCGCAATTTTTAAAAGTTCGCCAGTACCCGACAGCTTGTAGAACTTTCTTGGAGCTTTTAAAGATAATATGCGTTTTCACAAGTGGTCTGTAGAGTTCTTGAGAGGCATTAATAGTGTTTAAGAGTTTTTAAACTGACTCTTAAGGAACTGTTGGGACTCTCGAAGGGTCTCCAAGAGCATTGTAAATACTTTGCAATCTACTATGCTTTTATTGTTTAAGAGGCTTGAAAGGTCTTTAGGAACTGAGCCTTTAAGAGGATTTGTAGACTATTAAGGATCTCACAGGGCCCTATCAAGGTCTCGTAGAACCTTCTAGATTGTTTGCATTTACATTCTTTCTTATGCGTTAAGAGTTAAGCCTTTAGAACAGTGGTGCCCAAACTTCTTTCCATAGCGTCCCCTTTCTGAAAACTAAAATTGCTAACGCTTCCCTACCCCTTCCCCGATTAAGAAGAATCACTGCTTATACTACAAAACACGTATTTATTTAAACAAATTGCATGTTATTATACAGGGCCAGTTTTGGGGATCTCGTAAAACGTAATATATACAAGCGAGGGCGAGGTTATGCAAGATTTTAAAAGTTTCTTGTAGTGTAGGTCTACAAATAGTCAAGGTATGGTAAAAAAACGAAAAATATCATTTTCGCTGTCGTTCTTTTATTTTCAAGGATATCAAATAGTTATTTGTTTCATTAGTACAAAAAATGTCAGTTTTCGGGACGAGGAAGATAGTTGCTGGACGACGCGTTAGCGGAGTCCAGCAACCTTCCGAGTTCCGAAAACGCATTTTTTGTACGAATAAAACATAAAATTTTTTCTCCAACCCCCTTTACTTTAAATTATATTCGAATTTAGATTCAGTTCACAGTTTCTACTAGTTTGAGAACTTCTGCTTTCTTGTCCCACGTGTCATGCCACTCTAGTTTTTAGGTTAACTTATAACCTATTCGTTCTTACTTCTCACCTCTCGCGACTTTGTAGGGAGCAAATCTTGAGGTAGCATGTTCTGCCGTTTCCATAATCTCTGGCGGAGTGCAATCCATGTCGCTATCAGTTTCAGTCATTTTATTGTATACACAATTAGGTAATATTGTTATATTTTGTATTGAAATAAAAAACTTACCATACAGTTTTTTAATTAAAATTAATTGCACTTAACTTTTTCAAATTTTGAATTCAAAATGACAGATAATAGTGCAATGGGTCTGAAGTAGATACGCGCGACGGCGTGTTGTATACGTATTAAAATTACGTTCACCGAATATGTAAATTACGTTACACATGGTTTAAATAAAAATAGCGAGCGTAAATCATTTTTTTCACTACTAGCGTCTGATGACATGATTATTAACCTTTTTTCCACTTGTAAAGTAGGCTTTCTCGGCATTTGTTCAAAGTGGTTAATAATTTTTTATTATTAACTAGTAGTCAATAATGAGAACTGTCACGCTGTCACTTTTAGAAAACACAACCCGAAATTTCGCTCAATGAACGTTTAGACAAGTTCTCTAAAACGAATAATTGCCACCATTCGCAATTTCCAGAGAAATTACATACCTAAAATTATCACATTTTGAAAAAATCGAACGAAATTACTCTTTGAAAAATCTCAATGACAGAACAAAATACGGCCTGTTTGACTTGTACTTCCACGTACTTGATTGACATGTTAAATTAAGAAACAAACAATTCTGTCCAACCGTTAACTCTCTTATCAATATAATATGTTAATTTAGAGGATTTCAAGTGCTAGTAGTGAAAAAAATAGTATATATACCACGGTAGAGAAGTCTATTACTTCGCACCTTACACCCCTCGGCGCAAGCGCCTCGAGATGTAATCTTGGTGCTCAGGCAATAATAGTGGACTTCTCTACCTTGATATATAATGTACTATTCAATACATGTACATACGTATAGGTAACATCATTATTTGCATTGAATATGCAAAAATATTTGATTTGTATGTATAGAAATATCTTACAACCTGCAATGTAAAACGATGTCAATGTGACATATCTCCGTGATTGTAATTTTTTAATTGGCCAACTTTCAAGGTCAATTTCTTTTTGGTACTAGGACCAAAAGTACCCACTTTTTGTACAGTTGCCATGGTGAAAGCGATTAATCCGCAAAACGTCAATTTTACGTACCGAACACTGTCACAAGATAGCGTCTTATTCAGGTGGTTGGAGAAAAAAATAATTTCAAGCAAGTGATTTTTTCAGCTTTCGGATAGTACTCAAATAAAATTTTTCTGACCCATAAAATGTTTGTGTCTCAGCACCATCATAAATCGGTGGTTTCATCAAACCGAAAAAGGCGAATTTGTCGAATTGTAATTTGTGTTTTGTGTTTGAGTCAAAAAAGTTTGGTAAGTTTATTTTTCTCATGGGGATTTTTCTAGTTTCCTATGGCCCAGTTCAGCTCTGAAACTGAATTTTAGGAAACTCCTTAAATATCTTCCTATAAATTTAAACAATATTCTTTCTAGAAATCTTTAAATTTCCTACAATTATGCAAACTGCGCACAGGTTTTTTTTTTAATTTTAGGAGTTTCATTGAAATCCTTGAAAATCTTTTTTCTTTTCGTTTCGTTTTTCTTAACATTTTTTGTGGGTCTTCGTAGGAAATGACTAGAAGCATATTAGCAATCTTTCTAAGGAATTTGTTAGAAATGTCATTCGCATTTTTTCATTGAAATGATAATCATAAGGTATCTTAATAACCCAAATTTTGGGTTCTTTGAAAGAAATCGTCTTAAGTACGGGGGATACTCTTACATAAAACATTTTTGAAATGGTGAAATTTGTTTGCGTTGATGCACGTGAATGGCGTTATTGCAAGTTAGTTCATCATTTAGCCTAATATAAGCGTACAGGACAAATGAATGATAAAGGACGCCTTTGAAATCGATGATTAACAATCCAAAATTAATCGCCCTATACAAAAAAAACATGAGACACCGAATGAAACTGACGTGAAAATGTTGTTGACCTCTGTATCGAGACAGAAGGATAGGAGACAAAGGAAAAAAACAAAAATTGTGAAGTACTAAAGCGAACACACAAAAAACAAACCAGCGAATATGAAATCGAAAAGCCAATTAAGTTCACTTTTTTCCATATCTGCAATGAAACAATGAAACACCACGTCCGCTGACCGATCGCACCCCTCAATAACGGATTGGATTGGATGACTGTGGGAGACTGTAAAGAATAAATTAAATTTTTCGTAATTTCAGATATAGATAACCTACTTTGGTAGCGTTGTGAAACGCTGAGCCAGACTTGATTAGAAGGAAAGTGGAGTAAAGGTGGTAAATGGAGATGAACATCGGGATTAAATCGTTAACTGCAAACATTTAGATGGACCGTTTTGCGCCGAACAACTTGACATATCGACCCGTTCTTTCTACGGTTCTGATGTGATGAGGTCTGTAGAGAGAGTAGATTAGATTTTGATTTCTTTCCGGAAACTTGTTACTAATAAAACGTTTTAGAGGGAGAATTATCTTGGCCGCGATTTTTCTTTTCCGAATTTTAAAGTTCGCAATTATTTTTCTTCGGCGTAAAGCCTCAGATCGATATGGGAAATGTTGTACACAAAGGAAGCGAGCTCTACCGTAAGCACATTTAATCCGCCACAACGTCACGTAGATTACCTTCTAGCATTTTCAGCTTTGGAAGAGAAACTCATAAATTTGTGCTCGAGCGACTCTATTAACCTTAAAAAATAAATCAAAATTCTTTGCTGTTTTTTAACACCTTTTTGCACTTAAAAGGTTATCAAATAGTAGATGTCTAGCGCCTAGCTCAACATCTTTTTACACCGCGACGGTTTCCATGTTAATAAACGAGTTTATTAATATTCATTTAACCAGACATAAAATAGAAGTTTACTATTTATGTAATTAGTGAACGTACTTTAAATAAACGCAGCACTTTTGTTTATATTGCACTGCTATACTCGTTTACTAGACTCTTAATAAAGATTGAAGACTTACTTGTTGTGGATCATGACCCAGCCTATACGAATTGTTTTCAATTTGAGACTTATATTCGAATCACATTTATTTACATCGCGCTTTGAGACTTAAATCCTATACTGAAACATGGTCATTTTCATACTATCAGAGATTAAGATAATACACAAGAATAAATTATTTTCAGAATTAGCGAGATTTATACAGAGTGTAACAAGTATGTATAGGAAATCAAAACACACGATTTTTTTTTCAATTTTGCTAATGCAGCAAATAGCACATTCAAATTATTATGGCACCCTTAAGATACCTAATTCACGGCGATTGAAAAAGAATACAGTAACCAAATGGTTTACGACACCTCTGAATATTTTTCTCCTGGAGTTGCTTAGTTGCCATAGAAATGTTCTGAAGACGAGTCCCCCTAGGTCAAGGTTCGTATGCGTAGTATATGAAGCTGCAAAAATGGACAGTGGTCCGAAATATTCCTCGCGTTCCGCCCATTGCGTCAGCTTACCTGATGTCAAGGTGCGTCTTTGTCGTTCATGAACTTAAGAGGCGTTGAATGTTTCATTTCGCGCGAAATGTTTAGTACTTCGACTGTAAATGAATATAATTTGCCGTCGTTCAAGTTTGCGATTACGATGTCACGTCCCAAATGCGAATTACTCACAACGTCTTATATCCACCTAAAAACATCTCATTTAACAAACTGTCCGCCATACAGGAACAAATGTCTCGCGAGTCGTAATTCGCGCTCCGCAACCGTTTACACTGCACGAGGATTGAGTCGCGAGTCGAGTCAACTCGGGCAGTCTAAACGCGCAAACAACCACAAACTTTAAAACCGAAAATAAATTACCCTTTATAACAGAAAATGATTCCTTTCTGCTCGGCTGCCTTCTTGATTTGATTATATTTCTGTAATTAAAAAGAGAACGATTTGAGCGAAATGTGCTCCACCTGTCCAGTTCGAACCTACATTTTACTTTTTATGTTAATTTCAATAAAATAAATATACAGGTTAACAGTATTTGTTGTTATAATTCTAGTAACAAATACCTACCTTACCTTAGCACAATCCAATTGCGTTTAAATTCGGGAAAATAACTCGTGGAAAATATTAATACCTTTAGGTGTATTGTTCCATTTTGTTTGGCTACGTAGCGATTCTTGTTTTTCTCATTATCGTCGTGGAAAATTTCGACAGTGAAAATTACTTCCCGTGTGTCTCGTCTTTCGTCTTCCAATTAATTAGTAGCCTGTGCCATCAAAATTGTACAAATAAATTAAATTTCCGTAGTTTTATTCGGTGCTACGTTAAGTTGGTACTGGTACCATTGCCAAATGTTGTAAATTAACAAGTTCTGCAATTCTATAAAGGCCAAACCATTAATAACGGAGCTAGATTTGCGTTTTAGTCATTAACGGGGAGAAATGTAGTTTTGGTATAATGCGAAATAATACATCTACCCCGACATAAACGCGTTCATTTCGTATACATGGGGGTTTAAGCGCGGTATTTGTGCTTACTGACAAATCACATTTGTTTCATCGTTATCGAGACCATTAGAATCTCAATTTAATACACCGTTTCATTTATCAACTTTTATACCTTTCGAAATTTTCACAAAGAGCGCAATTTGCACTTCATTAAACTTTACGTTCCATAATTAAAACCCACCAGAAAAATAACATCAAGGCACGTAAAAGAGGGAGAAATTGACTTGAGGGCGTATTGAAAAGAAATAATGTGCGTCGGAATGGCACAAGTTAAATGGAATCATTTACAATATTGATTTCACGGTTGGCGGTATTTATATAATGTAGGTTGAGTTGTGATGAAAAGAGGAAGGAAAAAAACGAAAATAAATACGGGAAATTACAACAAAAGTTCATATATTCATTATCTATTTAATGACAACCGTATTGACAGGTGTTGTGTTATCAAGTAGATAGTGCGGGAGATTAAAAATGATTATAGAAGGACTATATTTTTTATAGAGAATTTAGAGGAAAATCCAGTTTAAAAATCATTAATAAAATGTAAGATTTGATTTTAAGACTCTGAGTCAACCTATCATTCTGTAGCGAATACTCCAGAAATCCCGATAGACATCGAGGCGCCATCGACGATAAAGAAGGCGGATGTGACGTAATCATTAACAAGAAAACCTGTAAAATTTATTCCAGCGTATTTATGCAACAACAAATCGTGCAATATACTTTGCGGTACCAACATAATGGAGCACCCTCTAATCTTCATTAGAACGTTGCGATGAAATTTATTAAACTATGCATTTTGAGTCTGAGAGGTGGAGTCCAAATTTTTATTTCAGCTCTCAAATCCTCAGAAATTTCAAAACTCATCAATTGAGCAATCATATTTATTCTCTGTCACTAAACCTACAGAAATCTTTACGGAAATGAAGCTTTTGCAATACACCATCATTATCCGTTTTTGAAATGTTATATGCTACTTCTATTAGGTAGGGCATTGATGCGTAAAATCCCATTTGCATAATTACCTACGCATTATCGTTCTTCATTTTTAAATACGAGGAGGTCGAATGCAATTGGAACAATTATAAATACTACACGGCACGAATTGAATGGAAAAAAATCTGCCAGGTTTTGTTATTCCGAGCGTGCACAATAAATCTTCCTTTATGAACTAAGGTATCGTCTAAATGATCCACTTTTGAAACAGTGATCGTTTCTCTGTCTCCAAAATTAATAAAAAAACTAATTTTCTTTTAAATTTATTGTTCATAAAAAAGGTGATGCGAATATTGTTCTCAAATAATAATAAGAAGTAATGATGCAAAAAGAAAGGAAGTAATTCCCGACTGCGCCTTAATTCGTTAGTTGATTTTACAATGGACGTGCAGATGTGGGTTAATTGTTACCTTTCAATACCGCGATTTACAACAGAGTAATTAGATGTGTATGTAATTAAAAGAATTGTGTACAAAATCGATTCATCCATTAGTAGAATACACTGGGTGGCTGAGATCGAGTGGGATTGCACGCTTAATTTTAGGTCACGTTCTTATTTATTTGACTTCCTATAAATTATTTTTGTTGTGCGGGGGATAGATCTCACCCTCCTTAGATCCTCGTGCAAGTCTTTTTTGTTCTGAATACATCTATTACTCTCAGATTAATTGTAGACCGTTTCTATTTATTTCATTCTTAAACACATTTTTTCGTCGTGCGGGAAAGATCTCAACCACTTCGACCCTTGCGCCATTTTGTTTTTCCTTCGTGGGAAATATCTCAACACCCTAGCCTAGACAGTAATGGTTAAAGTGGAAACTGCACATGTGATTTTGATTTTCCGTGTAATCAGGCAATTTTGTGCGTAATTACGGATCTACAAATCATGCAGAGCTTGTTATCAAGAATACTTTGTCTGGTAAATGTAAGATAATAACCTTTGTATAAACTTTTTGGGACACACTGTATATCGGTTACATAATAAATTATTAATCACTTTTTTCAGCAACCTCGTCTGAATCATTGAAAGCAAGGTATCGGGTGTAAAATTGTCTGTAGAATCCAATAATGTACAGTGTGTCCTATTTGGGTTGAAACTGCAGTGTAGCTCAGCTGTTTTTAAACATAGAGACTTTCGGTTTTCGGGACCTTATGTCAATTTTTTTTAAAAAACAATCTAGCTAGGTACGTTCGTTTCTGAGATGTTATCGTATCTTACTGCCCATGTAAGATAGGCAAAAAGGTAAAAACTGTCCATCGACAAAAGAATGTTGGACCACCTTTTCGGAGATTTGACCCAAAGTTGACCTTTTTTGCATGCAACACCCTGTATATCTTAACGTGAATTTTTTGCATTCTTTTGCCTGATTATATTGATGTATCACAACCTATATTTTTAGCGCATTTTTTTGGTATCACCGAAAAACTAAAAATGTCAAATTTCGTTTTTGTTTTCCCTAGCTCTAACGGTCGGAAATGGACAGTTTCCGTTAGCTACCTTCTATGGGCACTTTTTTTTCGGAGCTAAGCAAAATGCAATTTGACAATTTCCGTTTTTCGGTGATATCTCTGTTACTTTCAAAATTCGTTTTTTTAATCACAAAAAGGGGCAACTTTGCTCTCATTAACCTACACTGAATCTTGTACGGTTATGGAAATCCTAATACTGAGCCACGAATTTGAACCACTCTGTACAATGTAATGTCCATTGTACAGGGTCTCCCATTAATAATGGTCACAGGCCGTATCTATGGAACCGTTAATTGCACTGTTTCGGGAAAAAAATTTGTTAACAAAAGGGGGCAAGAGAAATCGCTGGAAATTATTTTCAAGTTTCTACCTTCGCCGCTAGAGGGCGTACGATTCATTGTTAAGTAGAAAAATGACTTTTTTTCTAAAATATACGAAACAAACATGCATAAAAAATACATGCATAGCAATCTTGTATCAATTTTGCATCATTTTGATGCAACACATATTGCTCTAGCTCATAAAATATGAGGGGTAGGGGAAGGGGAACATCTATTTAAGGAATCGAATGTAACTTCGGTTTAGGTTAACCGATTTTCACATAATAGGTCTTGTTGGAAAGAGCTGTCTTCGTGGAATCAGATTTTACACTAATAGAGTCAATAGAGTAAATGTGATGAGTGGTAGAGGGCGCGATGTGACATTAACATAAACTTTGCAGGTTTTTTTGAAAATTTCAAATTGAATGATATAATTATTATATGATATTATCAAATAAAATGAAAAAGTGAAAATATCATTGAAAACCGCATTTTGATATGTTTCCTAGACAGAGATATGGCGAAAATGCGAATATTCACAAATTTTAATTGCAATATTTATATTCATCTAAGTTGGATTTGAAACAAATGAACATTACTCCGTAAATGCGCGAAAGTACTTGAATTTGAATTATCCTGGCAAATGGATAGGAAGAGGAAGTATTTTTCCATGGCCAGCTAGGTCACCCGACCTAACTTGCTTAAAGCCGTTTTACAGTTAACAATTTTTCTTGCGTGCAATTTAACTTGCTGCAAGTTTTAGGTGCAATTAAAATTGCCAGTGGCTTTACAGTTGGCAATTTTTGTGATGCAACAATCATTGCAAGCGTAAGTACCAACCCTACCCTAGACAAGTACCAACCTTTAGGAGGTAAAAGCAAATGTCTACAAAGATGGATGAAAATATAAAGGTTAAATTATTCATTATTATTATTATTTTGTTGGGATCTGCGCTGCTTCTGCAAGATGGTACGATCAGCTGATTGCAGTAACACAAAATCAAATTTTTGAAAGGTTGGTACGTCGTAATATACTACAAAAGTTACTAAAATTGCATGCAAGATACAGAACTTTTGGCGCAAAACATGACATTTTTCTTGCACCATAAAAATTGCAGCAAGTCG
Source organism: Photinus pyralis (assembly GCF_008802855.1). NCBI lineage: Eukaryota > Metazoa > Arthropoda > Insecta > Coleoptera > Lampyridae > Photinus > Photinus pyralis. Next base: position 42,335,242 of record NW_022170511.1, read on the forward strand.
ACGCAATATTCGATTTGCGCATGCGTGCAATAAAAATTGCAGCAATTTTTCTTGCCGGAAATAAAAATTGCGAACTGTAAAGTGGCCTTTAGAATTCTATTTGTGGGGAAGGATAAAAGACCTAGTCTTTCAAACAAGGCCTAACTACAAGAGACGACATGGTGGAGAGAATTAGACATGCAGTTCATAGCATATCTATGGCTGAAATTGAAGCAGCTGTTTTCTCTACTCAGCAGAGACTTCGTCTTTGTATCGAAAATGAGGGCAGACAGTTTGAACATCTACGTTAATTATAATTACTTTTTTTTTTTATTATTTAATTCGTATTTGACATAATTATGGGTTGCTATGTGTTCATTTGTTTCAAATCCAACTTAGATGAATATAAATATTGCAATTAAAATTTGTGAATATTCGCATTTTCGCCATATCTCTGTCTAGGAAACAGATATCAAAATGCGGTTTTCAATGATATTTTCACTTTTTCATTTTATTTGATAATATCATATAATAATTATATCATTCAATTTGAAATTTTCAAAAAAAACCTGCAAAGTTTATGTTAATGTCACATCGCGCCCTCTACCACTCATCACATTTACTCTATTGACTCTATTAGTGTAAAATCTGATTCCACGAAGACAGCTCTTTCCAACAAGACCTATTATGTGAAAATCGGTTAACCTAAACCGAAGTTACATTCGATTCCTTAAATAGATGTTCCCCTTCCCCTACCCCTCATATTTTATGAGCTAGAGCAATATGTGTTGCATCAAAATGATGCAAAATTGATACAAGATTGCTATGCATGTATTTTTTTATGCATGTTTGTTGGGTATATTTTAGAAAAAAAGTCATTTTTCTACTTAACACTCTCTGGCGGCGAAGCTAGAAACTTGAAAATAATTTCCAGCGATTTCTCTTGGCCCCTTTTGTTAACAAAATTTTTTTCTCGAAACTGTGCAATTAACGGTTCCATAGATATGGCTTGTGACCATTATTATTGGGACACTCTGTACATAACCCATAGGGTGGTTTTTGCAAAGAAATAGAATATTTTTGTTTTGTTAGAATTCTAATATTATTTCTTAGAATTTACAAATTAAAGTTTTTTTAGAAATAATAGGTCAAAATCATAGGAACATTTTAACAAAACATACGTGTTTCAACAGCAAAACTGACTTTTTAGGGGAATTTTGATGGTTTTGTCCGTCTGTCTGTTCGTCTGTTCCTCGTTTAACTCGAGAATGAAAAGGGAAAGCGATGTCAAACCTTCGCTAATCCATTTCTAAGAGTTCAAGGATCGGTGCTATGGAATATGAGCCTGATTAAAAAAGTCTAGTTTCCGAATCCGAGCCGAGTAGCAAAAATTCCCCTACTGAAAATTGTATGGGATTCTTCGTATCTGGTTTTTTTCTTGACGGTTTTATTTCAGACTAGCAAACTCGACGAACTTCATACTGCCTATCAGTCAAGGTCCCGCTCCCGGATGGGACGTAAGCTCGGTTTAGCCGGCTGCGCCGCATCCGCTCGCTCAATTTTGCTAAATCAGAAACCCTCGGGCATACGTCCAACCGTTCCCCAAAGTTTCATCGCAATCGGATGAAGGGAGACACATACAAAGTTCATCTTTATTTGTAAAGATTTTGTTATCTTGAGTGTAAATGTAAAATTGTTGGCCATTTTTGAAATAATATTAACCGAATACGCAGGGTGAGTACACCCGAAGAGGCACAGTTTATTTAAGGTCGACATTTGCCCGTCTAGGCCTAGGCCCACCCTTGACTACGTGCTTGCTTCTCATTCTGTTCTAATGTACAACATCTACGAAAGCGTGAACTGAAATCTGTTGCTATACGCATTTTCAAGTTCGCAATGTCTAGACATCGGGGATTCTTTAATCACTAGGTTTTTTGTGTCTCATTTTATGACGGTGACGTTTTTTAGAGCAGCGTCCCGACGGCAGTTCTATTTTATAACGCGCATGTAGTCGGTTTTCGTTCCTTTGTAAAATGTGGCCTCGTACTTTTAGATAAATAAAGTAAGTATCCGAAAAGGACGATAGCGATAAAATTCGATCGTTACTTTCGACACTAATGCAGATGTAACTACGTCAGTTTTAAAACGCTGATACTGCAGAGGACCTCGGCCTTTAAATTTATCTGGTGTGCGCGTTAATTTAAATTATTATTGAGAAGCGTGATCGGCGAGTGATTAGAAAAGTTGTTCAAAGACACCGGGAATAGCGCTCTCGAGGGTTCTTCGGTAGCACCGGCTCCTGGTTTCGTGAAGAAGTAAATTCTTGAGCGTAAAACTAGGTGAACGAGTTCGAGCTGACGTTGGTTCACTTGCTATCAAGGGCAGCTGCGGTCTGTAAAAGCAGTGGCAGCGCACGCGCGCGGTTGGAGGGGCAGACACCTGTTTGGGTTTGACACTAGCACTGTCAAACTGATAGTGTGCTGTTTACAGTGATTATAGCATAGATTAATGTTTGTACACGTGCCCTTTGATTCCCACCGTTGGAACTTGAGGGGAACGCGCGCCTCCTGCAATGATCGCGAATTTTAGTGCGTGCGAAGTGTGAGAATGTGTCTAGTCAGTGGTTTTGTGTTTCCACTATTTAGGATAAGTGATACCGACCCATTTGGATAACATACCCTTACGAGGATAACCGCTATGATCGGGGGTTATTATGACCGCAATCCGCTACTCAAAGGAACGCTGACAAGGTAAACGCAACTTTCTTTTCCATTCGCGTCTTAAGTAGCGCACCGACATCCCTTAAACTCCCAGACAGCTGTTTAGCGGAAAATTACATTGACAAATAATTAAGGCAACCAGTTTTAATTGCTCCTCCGATAAAATTGAATTTTATTAGAAGCGCCGATATGAAAATTGACGAAATTTAATTGCCCTCTTCATTAATTATAGCAGTATTATTCAACATGGCGTATTATTGCTAACACTTTCACCGCGAGCAAGATTTCTAATCTCTGCTCACCTCCCTCACCCTTGAGATTACCATTCTCTTTTTCTAGTTCTCACGTATGCTTGACGTCACATCCATACTATTGTTTAATATTAAAACGCGACTCGATATCGTCAATCTATAATCGCCTTTTTATTGGTGAAAAGGTCAATCTCGCTCTGAACGGACTGATAATACGAAATCCTTCACTGCTGTGTAATTGATTTTCTGTGCTGCAATCCTCCCCCTTATAAAAAGGTATAAGATTCGATTCCAGACCGCCTTATTGTGCCAGAAAATCGGAGATGAAATGTTTTCTCGTCGGCTGCAGCTTCAATTTCGCCGATATCAATCTCGACTTTGTTGTTTATAATCATGAACGTCTCTCTGGGGTTGATAATTAGGATGGGAATCGATTTGCTTAGAGGTATTGTAACCGTAAAACGACTTTATCGGCGTTTTGTGGAATAACATCCTGAGATAAAACGGATTTAAATAAGCGCCGATAAAAAATAAGTCTGATAAGGACGCAATATTGCAATCACGAAACGGCAACAACAAGTATACGTATTTCGCTTAGGAACTTTTTCTCAGCACTTATTTCTTAAAGTTATCAACGTGACACTACTTGTTATAAAATTAGTACTTTTATCATTGATAATATAATGAGCATTTAAATACTAAAGATAACGGGGTTAATCTTTTATGTAAATTGTAAATGGTCGATTTTCAAACTTTCGTTTTTGGTGCATTTGGGCTTGTTTACCTTCACTTGGAAATTAATTTCAAGAATGTGAGCCATAGTAATTAGCGTTGATCTGTATTGAATTCCTAGAATCGATTGTTTTGCCAAGATTTGTGACGTAGCTCATTTTGGAAAACGCGGATTGTCTACAAGGTCATTTTCGAATTTCGATCCTCCTTGACACTTCATCTCAATGCCAGGCGCTTATTTTTGTCACCTTTGAGGGAGGCAACAGTTAACTTCCGCAAGTTCTCATCAGAGAAAAATAATTGATTGATATAAACAAATTTGGATAAATGCTATGGTTAGTAACCGTAAATTGTGGATATTTATTAGGTAATTATTACAAATGTGAAGTTTATAAAGTTTTGTTATATAATCAAAATCAATATTGGAATTAAAGAAATAGGTGTTTGACTAAAACAAAACATTTCTTGTTAACCCCAATAAATATTTCTTTGGATCATTGTCGTGCGTACACCGATACAAAGGTCTTATTCATTTTGATAACACGACTTATTGGTTTGAATACATTTCAAGAACCTTAATGTGTTCCTCATAACGCGATTTATTTCATACTGATACAAATGTTGATCTGAACTCGACACTTGTTTCAGCAAAAAATGCCTTCTTTAGGGAAATCACCTGAAATTAATACAAAAAGTTGTTAAAAACATCTTAAAAGCCAAACACACAAAATAAATCATTATTTCTATGTATACTTACCGAGATACTTACATAACAAGTAGTAAAAGTAATTTTCTGATTAGCAAGATAAATAAATCTGAGTTTAAAACGAACATAAAAGAATAACATTTCCATAACTTAAATATTTACAGCACAATCTTCTCATATAAACCAAAAAGTTATATACAAATATGTATGGTTCAATTCGGTTCGTTGACAATAACTAAAGAAATAAGGTTCATTGGTTTCAGTATTTAATATTTTTCTTCATTTACACAAATTATAATATTTGCATTAGGTATCTTCATCAGTTGTTTGAATAAAACCCGAGGCGAAACCTTTCTTGTATACATACCTATAAAACATAATGTGATTAGGTTTGAACTACGAAACAATTATGTAATCCTTTTGTAGAATCGCATATTGAGTTAATAATTTCAAATTCGTGTAAATTGACATCACTGCAGCAAGTTCCAAAATTAAACCGGTCGGTCAAGCTTCTCTTGCTTAGTAATTTGTACAACGAAAGTTGTTGCTGGATACTTAAAGGCAATATTACATTTTTACGTAACGTTATGGAATTCACTAGATTTTAATATTGAATAAAACGCTTCATACCGCATCGATTACACATATTTGGCTTGGACCAACTTGTAATATGATGTAAGCATGGTATGGATGTAAGCTCGGATGTAAGGTAATGAATCAAAAAGCTCCGTCCTTTACCATAAAAGATATCGCAAAAAATGGAGGAGCGAAATTGTGCACAATGTTTCTAAAATATTTCTGGCCAACAGTGGCGTGTTGTATTCCAGTGGCGGATCAAACTTGGAAGACCCCATATTTTATTGCACAAAAATTGTGTAGGTCCTTTATCGAAAGAAAAAAAATTTTGATTGACCTTAGCCAAATGTAATATTTTTTTAAAATTTGAAATGACACCCCCCTAGCCTAAACTCAATTAGCTTGTAAATCGTATGAAATGAATAGAGCTCCAATTTTATATACAGGGTGTTTCTAAACATAATATGCATACGGGTGAGGCTAATCCTTTGGTTTATTTCTGACTAAAAGTTGATATACTTAAACATATGTCCGCAAACACTTCGTTACCGATCTACAGGGTGTTATAATTTTACCTTACCTTAAACCTATGCAAATACAAGACCCAATTTCAAAACTAAAAATCCCATACAATTGAATACCGAACGATCCTCGAGATCTTCACGCATCCATCATTTTTATCACACACATTTTGTGCGTTGGATAGATCATGATATTACTTAATCGCTCGCGTTTTATACAAGTTTAACTTGAAAAGCAAACTGAGTTTATTAGATAGTGTTCTTTTAGTTATTTCATGGTCAAATTTAATTAGGGTAATTAATGTAAGCAGCATATTATTAAATTAGCCAGCTATTTAAAATGTATAAGTAAATATAAGATATTCTAAACGACATGATACTTTATTCGAGGTCTAATATATAACATTTCATTAGCTCAACCAAAAAAAAAGTTGAGTTACGCATGCGCAAAACAAATTTGTTGAATAGACTTTAGTTTTGCTTTTATTCAAGTATGTAGGCACATACATATCTTGACAAAAAAAATTGCATTCCGCAAACACAACAGTTGGGTTGCGCATGCGCAATATTTTTTGCATCTGCATAGTTGCGTTAGGTTTATGGAATATTTACTAACACAAAAAACGAATTTCTATTTTCTTTCTAACAAGAATGATTAATGAAGCCTTTTTTGGAGGTTTGGGCAGTTTTTGGACTGCAACTGTTGTTTCCGGAAATTGATTTTTACTTTTTTTCTCGATGACGATCGCAGATACCAAAAAATTGCAAGAGTTTCTAAACCATCGGCGCACCAAATAAAGGTCAGGGGTAAAAAATGGAATATGACCCCTGAAAAAACATCACCCTGTAGATTCTCGTTACCATTTACATGACCAATGATGTAAGCCCTTCAACGTAACTTATATTCCAAATTTGAGCTAAATATGTCAAAAACAAATAACACCCGGTAACAAAGCGTTTCGCTTTATATGAACGTTTACTCACTGAATAGGGCAAAAAATTAACCCTTTCACCTGTGTATAAGTAGATGCTAAATATGCCCATTTTGAAAATTGGAGGCTTGCACCTAAGTTAAAATTGTATGGGTCATGAAGATTTAATTACCTTTTAGCTAAGATTACCATAAGAGTGTTAGGGGTAATAGAGAGAGAATTCCTTCGCCGAGAGTGCTCTGCTAGGGGGTATTCCATACCCCCCGGTAATATTTTCTTATCTAAAAACGTTCGAAAACTGTCGAATTTTGGCGTACACTACTAGGATTTTGTAGAATTTTTTTTATTTTTTTAAAATTTATTTATACTTACAATTTGTAGAATATTCTAGAATTGTTTAGAATTTCCTTTAGAATTTTCGGAAGTAATCGGAATTTTCTGGTCTTCTTTTCTCTAATTTAACCATCGTCGTATCTTCTACGCTTTCAGCGATCCCCATGATAGACATCCTTATCTTGGACACAGGGCCTACGGCTGCTTCGGTGTCGAAATATATTACTGCGTCTCCTAGTTCACGCAGTTTTTGTAGTTTTCCGTATGCTCAGTCTAGCACTTGATATGGTAAAAGTATTCTTGGAGGTTTTTTAAGACTGGTTTCCTTTATTAGTCTGATTAGTCCTTTAAAGGTCTTTAAGAAACTTACAGAACGTATAAGATGATTTATCCCGGGAATTATTAGCCTTGAGTGGTACTTAAGAGGCTTCATGAAATATTAAATGTAAAAAAAGCGTCTAACAAGAGATTTAAATATACGAATATTGAAGAAGCCTGTAAGTGCAATGCCTTTCAAAGATCTCTAGGCGCGTCTCCAGGAGTCTATATAAAATCTTCTGGTCTTTAATAGTCTTTAAAGTAATTTGGGACTCATGGTTGAGAAACCAACTTACGTTGAGATCAAATTTTTTATGGCGGTATCAATATGTTAACCTGCAACTTGCGAAAGTTGCCAAAAATGCTTTTGATATTCACTAACAAATTAAGAATTGTTGCATTCGCATAACAAACAAATTTATTTCTATCATACTTCAAGACTGTAACTAAAACCGTATATCGAAAAACCTGGTTATCGTAGGTCATGATTCACACCTTTAATTAATTAAGGGATCTCCGCGGATGTTCCATTGTTTACTATAATTAAATTCTGCTGACTCAGCGTTTAATGCATGATCTCTGCTTTACAGCCTTTATGCAGTAAGTCAAGTTTGAATTTTGTATGAACACTTTAACCTCCGACCTCTACATCTCGAAACTTTTGACTTTTATGTTAAAGACTTTCAAACCTCCTTTGTTAAAAATCATTAGTATCAGAAACGCGAACTTCTTTTTGTACACTTTTCAACCCTAAATTTTTTTTGAAATTTCAGTGTGATATTTTGGTTAAACTTACAGCATTTCAATTGAAATTTAAATTATATATATGGTTAGACTTCAGTTTTCAGTTTCATATTAGAGAATCCGAGAAGCGCATCCAGTTGACATTTCTTTAGAAAAGTTATTTTCTTGGAAAGTTATGTGAACATCCGAAAATATCTCATTACAACCTTTGTGCGCCTCGATGGCGCCGTTACGTTACAACACTGTCAAAACCGGTTTAGGTATTTTTATAATATTTTGTTTAATAATATTACCCTGTACAATTGTACATTAAACATTTTTATTACCATTTGGTTTTTTGGGTACAATATTATGAAAAAATATACCATCAAAATACCAGAATTTTCAAGAAAATGGTAGGTACAGGAATCGTCATTTTAAACATACTCTGCAATTATGTAGGTAGCATTTGGCGCAAGGCTTATATGTATCTGTGCTGAAGACTTAAGACGAAACGTAGATTTTAGGGCCTAGCTCTCACACGATCCATTTTAGACCATCGGTCTATTTGGAAAAATCGAGGGAAAAATGCTTGTTTTGGTCCTCTTACATTAAATGCATTAAATTTAAATCAAATATTAAATAAAATTGTGATACTTATGCCTCGAACTGGCGTTAACTGTATTAAATACACATTTCGTATCCCTTACATCAAATGTCTTGTATGTCAGGTCATTATGTTAACATATTGAAAGGGATGAAAGGCGCCATAAAATACATGTGCACCGCCATTTATGTGTTTATGAGGGTCACCAAGGAAGTAAAAAACCGCCCCGTGTCGTTCTGCTCTCGTAAGAATTAGAACTAGAACTAATGAAGTGTCTAAGGGATAATGAAATTTTATTAGAGTGGAATATGCTACAACATAAAATGAAATTCCATTGGGAGAAATTGGCTTCAGCGAAATATGGTCGCAATTAAAACATTTAAAACAATTCCACCTTCGCCTTCAGGACTTCCCTCTTGTAACTGACATATTGACCGAACCGTAAACAATGTGGGTACAATTTCCAGAGAAAGGTGTAGGTGGAGGACTATGTGAAATTTAATTAAAACATCTTCGGTGGTGACGCAGCGGCATTTACGTCACGATCGATTGTATGTGTGCTAGTTTATTGCGATTGTTTTAGCGAAACGAAGTGATTAGAAAACTAAAAGTTCAGTTCGTTCAATTTACGCTTACCGTAAACGAACCAAAAATCGATGAAATCGTCGTTTTTTCTACAATTTGGTGACCCCTGGAAGTATGTCGGCACGGATGCGTAGACTTTAATACTAAGTATCAAAGATTGTGTAGTATTATCTTTGATACTATGTTATATACTATGTTTAATACAGCAGTGAGCGGCTAAAAAATGGAACAAATTCATTTAAAAGTCAGATGTTGGGTTAAAAAAAATGCTCGCACACGTCACAGGATGCGTCAAAAAGAAGATTGATACCAAAGTTAATATTTTCCATTTCCATTTACAAATATCGACCTTGGTATCAAAAATAAAGGGAAATAAAATATAAATAAATCTACTTATTGACGCACTCTGTATATTTTCTCTTTAGTGCAAAAATGCGCAAGACAAATTATGATAGACGTGTGCGAGCATTCTTTTTAAACCCCAGACCTGATTATTAAATGAATTTGTTCCATATTTTTACCGCTCACTGTAGTTTATGCCCCAGTAGGTATTTATCTCAGAATGAATCTAATGAAATATACGCACGTGCTCTAAACGTATTAGGAAGAACCCCGGAGATTTTCGCTGGATCTCATGGTGTATGATTGTTAAGTAAAATACACAAAAAGATAATTGAATCCAGTGTCACGTTACGCCGTTGGTTGAAACTTATATCCAGTAAAATATGCTGTCCAATTTAGGAGAAACGATTCTATGTTACAAGTGATATTATGTTATTTAATTTATTTTAAACGATCTACAAACAGGTTCATCTAGTTCTCGAGCATGATTTTTTATGGTGGCTTATTCACTTTTTGTCGAAGTGTTATTTGTCGTTATGTTTACAGCGTTTTAAGTGTGTGAATTAACGAAAGTGGCACAGATAATTAATCCACTTACTTGTAAAGTTTGGAATCGCGTTTGAGATATAATTGATGCTAGCTAGATAAAGTTACCACTGAAGCTGCAACCAATAAAATGGAGTTTCGTGAGATATATGTACTGAAAAAATGTGTTTTTTAGTTTCCCAGTTGGCAGGTTCTTAGGTACCATCCCTCTTCCACAACTCCTGGTCCATTATCTCTCTCTCTCTCTCTCTCTGCACTTCCACACAGCCGGTTCCGTTCTTCATATCATCAACCCATTTCATTTTCCTCTTCACTTTCCACCACATTCCGTCTTCACCGATCCCTCCAATAAGACTCAACGTTTCATTTCCCCTCAACATGTGGCCCACCCAGTTTCTCTTTCTAATATTGCTTAACAGTTGTCTTCCTTCTCCTGCTCTTCTTAATATTTCCTCACTCGTTTCCTCATTTCTAATCTTATCACCCCATTTTACTTATAACAACCTCCTCCAAGTCCCACATCCACATCCCGAATGCTTAGAGTCTCTCTAATTCTCTTTTATTTAATGTCCATATATCACACCCATCAACAGAACACTCTCATCTTACTGTTAAGCACCACTCTTTTTCTCATATATACGCTGTCTTGACCATTTCAATTCTTATCATTATCTCCGTTTCACTCGACCAATCGTCTGATATTATTGTGCCTAAGTATTTAATTGTTTTTACTTGTTCCAATTTCTCACCCTTACCCTTACATCCATTACTTCCTCTGCTCCAACTTTCATTACCTTCACTTCTTGTGGTTAATTCTCAATCCATCCGTCGTTTCAACATTTCATTCAATTCCCGCGTGTTTTCAGCAAATATCATCATATCATCAGCAAACCTGATTGACCTTACATTTCTGCCACCTATTTTTACTCCCTTATTCCTTTCCCAGCACATCCTCCACATAGATATTACATAAAGTTGGCGATAGACAACATCTGTGTCTAACTCCCCTTCCTATTACACCTTTTCCCGACTTCAGTCTCACCTGCTTCGTGTACAAGTTTCTGATCAATCTTCTTTCTCTACAAGCACCACCCTTGTCCCTTAAAATGTCTAATAGTTTGTCGTATTTCATACAATCGAATGCCTTTTCCCGATCTCCTGGGCTCAGACTCGTTCTATATATCTTTCTCCAATTGTTTTTACTACTGCTATTGCATGCCTGGTTCCCAAACCCTTTCGGAATCCAAACTGATCTTCCCCCACTCCTTCCTTGCCGCCTTTCTCCCACCTTTTCAATCATTTCAAATGTTAGGTATCCACGATTTTGTATATTATTTATAAAACCTGACCAACTTTATTATTAAATTAAATTATTACATTTTTTGAAAACAAACAAATGGAAAATGTAAGGATATTGTAAGTTTTGTACACAATTTACATGTAAATTTATTGCATACAAGCGCGAAGTTCACTAATAATCCTGCAAAGTCGGGGTCTCACGTTTCCCGGAAGGAACGCGTCACATTCGCTTTCGTTCCTTATCGCCGCTGACTAATCTTTTATCGACTTGATGGTAACTGCTGGCGCCCCGATGTCTGGGATATACAGTATCACAAATTGATACAGGGTGAAATCAAAAAGTTTGACTTTTTGGGATGTTACCGTATTTTACTACCCATGTAAGATAGAAAAAGGGAAAAACCGCCTATTGTAGATATTTTTACATAGAATCCAGTGGCGTAGTAAAAAAATGGACCACATTTTCTGAAGTTTGACCTAAAATTGGTATTTTTTAACGATGCTACCAGGGCTAGCATGGAGTTACGAATAATCAGCCCACTTAATTAGAAATGTATTCGAGTATAATGTCAATATGATTTCATTTTATTTCCGTTATTTTTATATTATATTGCAGGTATAGAAAAAATACCTTAAGAAAGGCGTCTTTAAAAAGCACTTGCAAACTCGTTGCGCATGATTTGAAAGACTTGATTATACACTTATTTCTTAATATACTAAATCATAAGCCATTTTAGGGTGAAATGCTTCACTTTCAGGGCCTTTAAAGCGCCATTCTACACATTATACATAACTTTAAAATCCTACCACAAATACATCCTCAACGATAAAGTTTAAAAAACATTTATAGGTAGATTGTATATGCTTTCAAGCTAAAACATCATGTAAAGAGACTTTAAAAACCCTTAAGAAGTATATCTTTCTACGCTCTATTTTAAAAATTAAAGAGCTATACGATTCAGAACTCAAAATATTTTCCTTGACATTGGAAATACGAGGTATTAAGAATCCTAGTAACTTTCTAAATTTTCTAAATTAGGTGCTAACTTTTCATGTGCCTCAATGTGGTTTATCTACGTTGGTACGTTGAAAGTGTACCTACAGTTCACCGTCTTCACTTATGATAACACACTAAATTACGTAAAGTACCTATACAAGAAGAATAACCACTAATTTCTCCATCTACAAGAAAATTTAGAGGAGAATTGGAAAAAATGGCAAAAATAAAACCCGTTTAATTAAATAATTAACTTTCCTCGTCATCTATTGTTAAAACGTTAAATGCGTTCACGTAATACTGGCTTGCTTTCCGCATTTCACATTTCGGTACATTCTCTCACCGACATATTTTTATTTGTGCCAAACCGCGATGAGTTCTCGTATATGGAGATGAGCAATTTGGAATGTATGAATTGAAGAATAAAGTTGCTATTATGTAAATGAAATGTCCTATTTTCATATTACGATTTTTAATATTTTTGTTCTTGTTGAGGAAAAGGCCTTGAATTTTGTATTTATTGTAGCGTAAGCAACGCAGCGAGACTGTGATATATTTAGAAATAGAAGTAGGTAATAACAAAGATTCCTATTTGTCTAACCTTGATATCGATACTTTTTATTACAAAAAGTGGGCTGCAGTAGCATTTATTTTTAATCAAACTTTTTTCGATTTTCTTAACGACAGTAGCGTTTATTATACCTACACTCCATTGTTTTTGATGCATTGGAAATTTTAATTTGGGAAAATGCTAATTAAACAATGAACGTGAGTGTCCTTGCATCAATAAACAATTACACTGTATTGATAGTTAGCGTCATGTGTTTTCGGTATACAGACATTTTAAAGGACACGTTCGCAGTTCGAAAACCTACAAATGTTAATGCCTCGATTTGTAAACATCTCCCATTGTATTGATCGATGTCCACCCAAGTAGATCGGATGCAATAAGACAAACATTTGCACTGTTTTTACCAGTGCAGTACTCGTTTTTTTGAAAGTTGACCATATACAGGGTGTAGACGAATGGTAGTACTCAAATGGTAGATTTAAAAAAAATGTATTAAACAAATAGCCTTATAACCTTAACATATTTTTAGGCATATTCTTCCGTGTCAATTTGGATCTATCTCTTTCGACTCTTTTACAGGGTATCACCGCAATTATTTATGCCATTAAAAAAATCATATAAACAGACTTAAAATACAGAAAAATGTTTATTGCAAAAATTTATTTAAAATAATTGTTGAATAAACTGCCGTTCAAAATAAGTGTACAGAGTCAGGTTAAAAAAGTTATTGGACCTAACCTCATTATTAAATGGCACACTCTGTATATTTTTACATCTAAGAAAATAGCATATTAAATACTCTTTTCAAAATTATAATACCAACAAATTAAAAAAAAATCATATTTTTGTAATGAAGGGTGCAGGGTTGGCATTTTTAACAAGGAAAGTAGCTAATTAAATGGAGGTTGTTGGTCAGAACTCATACGGCCCTATTAAGGTGGGATAAATCTACTCACTTGTCATTAGAAACGTCCCTCTGAAATCTATGCGTACGGTCATAAGGGATGACTTGGCAGCATTCAGTCCGACTACTTAACCACGATCATCGCCAATTAATTAGTTATGTCACGGGGTGGCCTCCCGCCCCGAGCTGTCGCTGAGCTGTCCTGGACCTCGCAACACTCCGATTTGCGATTGGAGTCGAATGCGTCGTTGGGGTTCTGATCTAATGGCACCTATACCAAGTCTGTAAGTGGTGTAGTTCCGAAGCCTTTGTGACTCAGACAGACAGACAGGCAGACATCAAGAGCGCAAAAGTGCACTTTATTTTTTAAATGTGAAAGTGCACAAAAAAAAGAAAAAGTATGAAGTATTTGTTTTTATGTTTGAACAAAATAAAGTCGCGCGGTGGTAAATGTGATGAGCCGTTAGTACCATCATTCTTTCCACCATTTCCCATTAAAAATTAATAAATGAATTAACTTCACGAGTATAATTTAAGCTAACAATAAAAGAAACGGATTTGTGTAGATTATTACATAAATTTAAAGAAAAAAACTAAACCTGTACTCATTTGTACGTTTTTCGTTATACATACATTCTCATGTCTGATACCTGACATAACTTCAAGGTTAAACATACAAATTACCTGTAAATACCCACATACAAAAGAGTGCCAATTTGCGTGTCGCATGTCACCATTGTTTTTTCCATTAAGTACCGGCCAATTATAAATGAATGCAAACCTCAAGAGCAAATTAGAAACGCGCTAAACATATGGAAGTCATCAGGTGAAAGTAAAGCGGTTGATTATTATTGCATTTCAAATGAAGTGTTTTCTAAAAGGCGAGTATTCCTGAAATGCTATAGATATTGATTACCTATACTGTCGTCTCAAAAATAAGCAATTTTAAGTTTTAACACTTATAACGAACGGGCTACGTGAATCACCCTAACGAAAAATATAGAATGAGTCACATCCACGTGTATTCCTTAGCGTCGATATCGTTTATCCACCTGTCGGCGTCTCGAGAAGTTCTAGAAGTGCAGCCGCAATATTTATTCCCCAATCTCCCTACGATTAGTTATCTTGGATAGGGAATCACTGCCATAACAATTACGCCTGTCAACTGGAATCATAGATACCGATATTCACAAAAGACCGTTAGAAGATCTTGATTTAAACTTACGAGTGACTTCAAATGAAGACCAATTAGGCAAATTTGAGAAGAATCTCATGGGAACTCCTTAAACTCCAAAGAGGCCGTTGACCAAACTTTGAAAGCACTTGAAATGATCTTTGGGCGCGGATCAACAAAATAATCCTAATGGAACATGAGATATCCATCTGAATCGAATAATCACACGACTTGCATGATTTTACATAAACAAAATTTATTCTGCGACCACAAATGAAATACAGTTTTCGAGGGCGCTTGCTTTGGTCACGTACGCGAATTTTTACTCGGAATTAATAATGTGTGTGTTTATTCAAACCCATTGTGCGACCCGGATAGAGTGTTCATGTCAGATTTCCGTATCCAGGATTTATTTCAGGTGTTGATCAAAATTTGTGTAATAATTCTTTGGAATTTTTGGACGTTGATCGAGGCCACTGAGTCTCCCATATGATTAATTTAAGTTAATATTGAGACTTTTCTTTGTATCAGGTGCTAGAAGTATACGAGGAGTTCACACAGCAATATGACATTTTAGTATTATATTATTTATTAAAACTCGTCGTAATTGAGTAACATATACATTATATAATCCTCAGTCTTGTTAAAAAAACATAATATATTCAAATGCGTTCGCTTTAGAGATGTGGGGATATATAAAATTTCAACGCGATTTAGCCTAGACACTCCTCTCAATTTCTCAGTTCCCCATAATGCTTTTCTCAGATTCCTGTCGAATCTCTCTCAAGTGCTCAAATTCCCTTGAGATTATGTTAATTTCGTTTTAAACTTTCCTGAAGAATTTTCTTTAAATTACTCTCACGCTCACTTATAAATTTCTTTTTCAATTTCTCTTTAAGTAAACCAAGTTTATCTTAACATCCTCAAATTTCCTCCTAGAATTTTTCTGAATTTTTTGTCGGTATTTTCAAGTTATCAAAGACTTTACTCAAGTTCTTCTTAAGTAGGTAACCTCTGAGATTCGCATTTCAAGTTGGTATCAAATTCTTCGCAATTTCTTATCAAGTTTCTCGGTTCTTTTAATGATCATCTTTAGCTTCCCCCCAATTTCATTTGAAATTTGCAGTTCATCTAAAATTCGTTGTGTCTATCCAGTTCCCCTTTAAGTTTTCCTGCACATAAAACTGAAGAATAATACTATGTAAACAATGTCGGTTTGGACGTTGAGGGTTAGATCTAGGCAGTTGAAGTGAATGCGGGTGTTGTAATTATTAATTGAAATTTTCATTAAAACTCGTGTTAATCAATTTCGCGGGATTATTTACGAATAAACACAAAACGATTTTGCGAATCTGCTTATTTATTTCATTGCAAAAAAAAGGTATTTCTTAGAATGAAGGTTAAGAAAATTTTTATAAACTTAATTGCTGTTATCAATTTGCTTTGTTAATGCATTTGTGGCAGCTCCGACTTGATTTATTGAGTATTTCGTTTATTTTGCAAAATATTAATGTAGTTGTCTAGAGATAAGGTCGTTTTAATCGTAAAAAACTGTTTGTTTTTGTAGAAATCAACACCAACCTCGACACCAACTTAATGACACACGAACTGGCATGTTGAATACGATGATGAAACTTATCGGTGGGTGCTCGAACGGTATAATTTTTAATTTTTAGCAACACACACACAACACAAAAATTATCATAGCCAATGTGCGGCTAATCCGCCTCTGGTAGTGGTCAGAAACAACACAACAAATTAGTCTTTTTCTGTATATACAGGGTGGAAATTTTATCTGGAACACTGAATATATCTTCAAAGCAACATTTTTTTTAAATGTTCGAATCTGGGGTCGGGCATTGATATTTGTAAATGTATAGTGGATTGGGTTGGGTTGGTTAGAGCAGCCTTGACTGAAACCCCGCCCACTTAAAAATAAAGACAAAACAAAAAACAACGCTACTGCACTGTTCATGTGATCATCTGAGGCAAGTTTTCGGCCCCCCGATGTATTCTTTGATATGTTTGATCAAAAATCGGTCGCATGATACTAATCCTTGCTTGTAGGGCGAATGTGGTAATTCTGAGTTTCTGAGTCTTTGTTCGCAGATTTCGTTCGCCATGAGTTCGGTCGGTTTGCTTTGTTTAAGCGTTCAATCGTGTTTCCATAAAAGCGTCGTGCATTCAATAAGCAAAACGCCCTCCCATTCCAAAGTAGTGGTCGCCATCAATTTTCCAGATGATGAGTTCTTGCCTTTTTTTGGAGAGTTTTGGTAGTATTCTTTGTTTCGTAAAATGAGCGCTTATCAAGTTCCTCACTAAGAAGAGAAACGGTGCAAAAGTTGTCCATGAAAGAATGACTCTGGTGTACGGTATACTGACGAGTAACAAGTAAAATATTGGTCGAATTTCGATGAGGCCGGAATGACTGAAGATCAGGAATGCCGATTGAAGCAGGAACTGAGGTGACTATGGAATTTACTGTCTTCCGATTCCAGGGCTTGCAAAAGGAGCTGGAGTATTTATTCTTGTAAGGGGGTCTATAACGGCTCTCCGCCTCTAAAAAAGGCAAGAACCCAATCTTGGTCTGAAAAATTGAGGGCGACTTTTCCCATTAAGTCCCCAAATATTTTTCGAATTCAAAGTAATATACGGACTTTAAATTAGTGCATGGCATTTTATTCTCTCGACGACGAAATTGGGATTTGATAATGGAACTTAATAATTACTTAATACTTACCTGAATTCTGGATTTCTACCGTAGTAAATTTGCATTGTACTACTGCTAACTGATACTTGCTGTATAGCGATCGTTATTTGAAAACCGTAGACGAAATAAAACCATCCGAAATTAAATTGGATTTCGCGAATACGAGACGTTTCCAATCGAATTACAGTTTCCGCGATTCGACACCCAAAATGCACTTCGCGCCGAAGACTCTAAATTAATCGCATCAATAAAGTTCTTCCGCCGATCATAATGATAGACGATCGCGAAAGATATCGCATTTTTACCTCCCTCTCGCGATTACGACGCCGCCGTGTTAATTGAAAACGAAGGAAAAATCGCTTGGAGAGACGGAGGAATTAACTTAATCCGTTAATTTTTCTTAATTATTATTTTAAGCATTCATTAATAAAGTTTTTGATTGCATTTAAAATTAAGCCTTGAGCTACTCGCGGAATTTATAATGAGTAAACTTTGAAATTTAAACGTAATTTAACTTCTCTATCATTTCATTGCAAACAAAAATTTATGTCTGACTTCTTTAATTAAAATTGTTCCACTTTACTGTGAAGTTATCATTTTTATTTCCCTTTTTTTGGAGGATATACGATTTATTCTCATTCAACGATTCGGATCACACCAAATTTAACGGATATTGTCTTCGGTATGATCGCTTATAGCTCTGGCACCAGACCCTAGAAAAACTGCGCAATATCAACTTTCTTATTTATTAATATATTTTGTTGAAATTTTAACCACAGATGCTTCTATTAAAGGTAGACATATCGCATACTGCAGTAAATGAGTAAGTACAGAATGCGCAATGGCAACTGTTGGAGATATTTTTTGAAAAGATGTTTCTAGTAAAGGCAAACATATCGCGGATTGTAAAAATCAGATGTCCTAAGTTTCTTATTTTTTATGCCATAATTATTTCCGTTTGTACACATAAATAGTCAGTTACATGACCTTCCGGAAAGTAAGGCGGAAACCTATTTTTTCCATTGTTTTACTTTGGTCGGAGTAGGTATGAATGAAAGATCCAGTTTCTCCTAATTTTTTGTCCAAAAACTAAATCTAATCCTTTTTCTTTGTTTCAGGTGAGTACACATTTACAATTTACCAGTTTCATTGCTGCATAGTTGGTAAGTCAATAACGCTCTTGCAATTACAATTGGAATCCAGGCCAGTACATTTAGTTTCGTATACAATTATTTAATTATGAGTAATTAAATTACTAATGATGCCTTTATTTTGACCTGAAGCTTTTTTATTTATTTATAATTGTAACTACAATTGGGAATGAGAAAACACAAATCCAATTCGAACATCGGTTTCAAAATATTCGGCTCGAACTTGTAGCCTAGGTGTTACTTAAAAATTCAAGTCGGAAGTATATGTTGCTTGACCGTTTCTCTGACAGTAAAAGTTCGAAAAGAAACTAATAACTTGGAAATTAGTGATGCCCTGAGTAAATGCCATTAAAGATTGATGTCCGTTTCTTTGATTTGCATAAGATATGCATAGGGTAGTATTGTATAATGCACACTACATACAGGAAAAAAATAATTACTGCCAATTACAATTAAAAACAGTATTCGCATGCCACGCAATTACACAACGTTTAGTAGAAATTATCATTAAATATGAAATTCATATTTGTTTACAGTATAAAAATGTTGAATCATTTTTACATTTTGGGGTAAATTATATAATATTATTAATCCATATAAAAAATAAGCAAGGATCGATCGCTCAGTCAGAGGCGAGTACGTCAAGAAAGAAAAAATGAAATGTTGTAAATTATTTATATCTAAATATATTACATTAATTAACTAGCACATATATTTTCTTCCTATTTCTGATAAGACTGCACAAATGATATTTAAATGGCGCTAGTAACTGAACGATTAATAATAATCAGTGTCTTACTTCCAAGACAGCAATAATTTTCTCCAAGACTAATAATTGTACTTTAAAAAAAAAAGAAACGTTGTAAGAAAAGCTTGCCATTATTCATAATTAAGGAAACAAAATTTTGTGCGGAACGAATTAAAAAAAATAAATACCGTGTTTATAACTAAGCAGTCGTCTAAGGGAATGGACATTTTTAAATTGAGATCTATTTTTAAAAATGTGTCTTATTAAGCACAAAAAACAAGGTAACCGAGAGGTAACTTTGTATAGGTAGTCTATTCCCAAAGATTTGAGTTTTCGAAATGTGGGCTATTTAATATTTTTTCATGTTGCTAAAGATGCTTGAAAGATATTTCGTTTTTGGAGTGTCCTCAAACCCTCTTCAGTACTTCATTATTATTATAGCACGAGTTTTTCTTGGGAAACATCGTACTATTCGAAACTCTAATAACGGGCGATCAAAAATGAGTTGCTGTCGAGTCGCCTTTGGAAGTTTAAGTTAAGTACGATTTCCCATGTAAACAAAAATTCCAAAGGTCACTCAACAGCAACTCATTTTTGATTGCATGGTATAAGCCTTATTAGGGTTTTGTAGACTTTTTCAGGTTTTGTTGTAGAAATTTAAAGAACCCTTAAATGCACTTAGGGAAAGTTTTAAGGGCGCTTCAAGATTCGGATGTTAAAGTTTAAAAGCTCAAAGTTCCTCGTGATTGTAAACTTTTCAAAACTTTAAACTTTTGAGCGTATCAAACATTGTTTCAAAAAGTGTAAAAAGTGTTTAAGGTCTCGATGCAATTACAATTTTATGGGAAATTATACTTTTTTAAATTTTAAAAGATTTTAAGTTGTGAAAGGATAAATGACTGTAACGAGAGCATTTTTTGAGTAAAATTTTTGCGATTTTTCACATTGAAGAGGTACGCGGAAGAAAAATTTTCGGCCATCAGCCCATTCCTTGAAAAAGGAATTCTATTCTAATTAATGTGTGTTTGAAGTGTAATATTTTTGTAAATTAATCGCAATTCAATTTCACAACATTAAGCTATTTAGAGCTAAAGAAAGAGATGGCCATTTCGAAGTAAACTTTAAGGGTTCCAATTTGTGACGGGTAGAAATTTAGTAAATATAAAATCAATATTTTAAAAAAGGGAGATGCTTCTTTAAACAACCTTTAATATTTTCTGATTATGTTTATTAATGTACAGTGAGTTGTTACTTTGGTGTTATTATTTTGCTCGACAGTACAAGGTCAAAGAACCCATTTGACGCAAATTTTCAATTAAAGGGCAGGAAATCTCTTTCGTAATCCAGAGGAGTAAAAGAGGAACCGTAAGAGCTAGTCTGAGGCATTTTAACAATTGTTTATGATACCATTTTCTGGTTGCAATTTCATCGCCCATTGCGTCCACATCATTTTCCTCGACATAGTTCTCGAATTCTTCATCTAGGAGCACATAATCACAATAAATACAGAAGGAACTGATGTACAGTACGTAAATATATTCACTATTTAAGCTTTGCTCCTTCCTAAATTTGAAAATATTAGACTTATAGACTTGTGACAAATTTGTCCTGCTTTCTCCGAACCGAGGGGGCCCCAAAACCAGAAATTCTAATCTCGAAAATTTTGAATGGAATGGTGCAAAAAGGAAAGGTTTCATGGTATTTTTAAAAGCTTGAATTTGAAAAATTTGTATGTCGCTTTAGGGCAGTTTCGTCTCCAGTGTGTGGTCAAAATGAGGACATTTCTTTATAATATCAACATTTTCTGTAGTAGCATTGTCAGATACAAAAAAATTAGCGCAGCACACAAGATAAGCAGTTTAAATTTGGAAACGATCCGAAAATCTGGCGCTAATTAGCTCCCCGTTCTCTTCGAAATATACAAATTTTCCCACGCACTTATTTTCATCACAGAAACAACCGCACAAAAACGGTTTCTTAAATCAAAAATCAATGAACGGTAACGAATCTGTTTATGTAATTGTGGGCGGCGATGCGTAGGTGTTGGTACTTGAAAATTCAATTTGAAACTTTAGTTAAAAACGAATCAAATATCAGAGCTCAGAACCGACAGGCGAAGTGAAAAATTAATAACAGTATGTAAATTACGGGTTTTACTGGTTAATGGGAAGCATTTTTTTAGGAAATTTACACATCATTGGCTTCCTTTATGTATTAAATTAGCATAACGATCAGATAGACAATCAGGGTAATGGCACGAAACGTTTTACAATTATTAAAATACCTTTCGTACGCCTACTCGTTTTGTCGTTAGCGTGTAATTTTAATGCAGAATTAAAAAATGTATTTTAAGCAAGTCCGCATTAGGCTACTTTTTAGTAGCATTAGTGTAGTGGGTTAATTATTTTCTTCGCCTTTACTTAAATAATACTACAACTTTGCACAAAAGGCCAACTTTGACTAGTTCCCTTTGATTTTCGATTGAGACGGCTGAGACTACAACATGAATAACCGAAAAGTAACAAAATATTCCTAAATTTGAATCGTGAATACGCAGCTCATTGATCACCCAAGCGTTTTCCGATGTTCCCGCCTGATTTCAAGTTTCATCAAGATATCGAGATGATTTCGACGTTATTTTAAAAGAGCGATAATATCATCTAAAGATGATCCTTATGGTGTAGTTTAAGAAGATAATTTAAAGAGATTCCAAAAAAGTTTGTTAAACCTAAAAAAAATCAAAAAATTTAAAGAAATGATACTGTAAGGCTGTAGGTATGACTTCGCAAGAAATGTACAAAAGAATTTTTTCAAGAAGATGCCGAAATTTATTTCAATTTTTTCTTTCTTTTTTACTTTCTATATGCCTTTTTGAACTTTTCGTTTTGTTTTTGTAAGAATTTCTATCTTAATATACACTGTGCCCGAGATAAGGAGAGCCACTCTGGGCATTCTAGAAAGGGTAAGAGATACAAATTTCGGAAAAAAGTTGCACAAATTTTTTGGTTTTTGAAATATTTTGAAAAAATCGGATTGTTTGACTGTACTCTTTTTTGACTAGCGATACTATTTGAGCTAGAGCAAAACCAATGGTATAGCAACTTTTAATCCTCTTTTAAAACAATTGCGGTTTGGCCTTTTTTTCGGTTTTTCCGATAGTCTTTGGGCATCACCGCTGCATCTTTTGCCCAAGAAAGCGAAAGAATGGAGACCATGTGGAGACTACCACGCGCTTAACGGACGAAAAAATTATATATATAATTAATTATGTATATAAATAAAATATATAGGGTGTTGCGCCAAATCTCACATATAGTGGTCCAAACATTTTTTTTAACTACGTTACTGGATTCTACGCAAAAATATCTAAACTAAACCATGATATGATAGCATCCCAAAAAGTCAAACAAAAGTTTCACAGAAAGTGGCACAGGATCGCGAAAACCGCAAGTCTTTATTATTAAAAACAGTTAAGATATACTGCAGTCGCAACAAAAATAGGACACACGCGACGGTCACACCCGATGGTCCGAAGTCACACCCATTAGTAGTATCGCGGATGTGTGAACACGTGGATTTCACAATTTGGCATACCATCAAAAGTTACCCCCGGCCAGGGGCGGGAATTCGAGGCAACACTTTTCCGGGACTTGAAGCACCTCGCGTGGTTCAAACGAATACGGACGACAGCACACCACCTTTAACTAAACGGCATGGTGGAGCGATTCCACCGACAAGTAAAAACTTCCCTCCGTTGCCAGGAAAAGCAAGTATAGACTCAAGCACTCCCAATAGTACTTCTAGGGATACGAACTACTTGGAAGGCGGACATCAAGGCAACTGCAGCGGATATGGTATATCGACAGGGGGTTTACGACTCCCGAGAGAATTTCTAGCACCATCAACGCAAGGAAGCCCGCTAGATCCTCAGACATATGTATGTAACGCAACTACGAGGTTACATGGAAAACCTACGTCCTACGGCAGCACTCAACCACGACACGAAGAGAAAACCGTTCACTCTTCAAGACGCAGACACAGCTACCCAGGTATACGTAAGAGTGGATGCAGCAAGAGAATCGTTACAACCACCATACGAAGGACCATCCCCAGTATTGGAACGAACGGACAAGCTGGTTACCGTAAAACAAATGGAAACCAAACGACAGTATCCAGCCACAAAGTGAAACCAGTATACAAAGAAACCGAGGCAGAAGACGCGACGCCGAAAACGAAAACGAATGCCACCCACCAAAGATAAACCAACGACAGCCATAGACCGAGCCCTCGTACCGTTTCTAGAATGCTCATGGTCGCCCTTGTTATCTCTTTATTTCGATTTCTTGCATGCATTCTTCATCACACCAGTTTTTTTTGCATTATTCCGTTGGTACTGTCTTCCTTTGCTCATTTTAGTAAGTTTTCAATATTGTTCCATTATTTTTCCGCACTAGACGGCAGACAACTGAAGATTCCTAATTAAACGGGTCTGAATTCCTTTTATATGCGTTTTGCGTTACTGTTCTAACATATCGCCATCTAAACTAGAGGTTGGCATTATCCAATTGACATAGCAGGAACCACGTCTTTTTACTGTCTTCCCTATATTTAAATTTCTTGTTATGTTTGGAAGGTTCGAAGTCATTAGGTCACACGGCGAACCGAAATTAGAATTGTAAATTTCACCGTTTCACTGTGAGTGTAAGTTCATTACACTATTCAGCCGATCATATACCTACGTTTGTGGCAGGTTTCCTGAATTTAAGATTAATTACGTACCTACACATTTCCATCGAAAAAAGCACATGCTGCGTGAAATAATTAAAACAATTTGTCTCATTTTCCATTAGAAAAGAAATCCGAAAAATGTTGCCAAAAACCGCAATTAGAATTTTAAGGTTCTCATGTTTTTTTTTTCATTTCTCACGGTGATTTGTTGTGTGTTGTGTTGACGTGACGTGTTGCTGTTTTTGCCTTGCAATAAATTTTACAAACAAAAACAAAGCTTATTAAATTTTTCCACTAGCAAATTTAGCTTTGTTTTGGAAAAGAACTAGTTTCCGATATACAACAATTTTGAATGATTTTGAATTCGCTCTAATGATCGCCGAATAGGTGTAGAAATCCTGTAGCATAGACAACCAACATTTGAATATATCGCACAACTTGAGATTGCGAACCACCTCCTTGAAGAAACCGACAGAGCCCGATGTGATGTTGGTTGCTTATTGTGCCGTATTTCGATATCAAAAAGGAAATGAACAATAAAACTGTTCTGATATCGAAGATAAAATAATGTACACACATGCACCGGCTAACTTTCTTTATTTAATTGCTGTTAACTTGCTACTCGTAAGTTTAATTAGGCTACTTGCCGTTGTTAGTGGCTGGTCTTCTTCCTGTTGGTCCGGCTCTGGGTGGATGGTTAGGTAAAACGTCCTTGATTTGCACTGGCGAGGCGATTGGTCTGGATGCTCGGTATATTACGATGAGGTAGTTATAACAATTAACAATAACCAGAACAAAGAAGCTAAAATATTACCATAATTAATTATTGAAATAAAATGAAAATGAACTTACGGTTTCAAACCCTTCTTTGCCAAAAAAAATAGCTCAAAAGCTGAATTTTTAAATTATAAAAAAAAGACTGAACAAACGGTCTATAAATGTTTGATATCTGGAGAGCGCCTGAATAGGACTTTACTTTCCGCTCTCTTAAAATCGATTCTATGCATTGGAAAATCCTCGCGCCAAAAGCTCGATAAATTCAATCTTTACAAACATAGGCGTAACATTACGTTTTAATAAATTTCCTAAAATTGTTACATTATGCTGCAGAGTTTACCTGATCATTACTTTTGTCAATGACCGTGAATCACCATGAATCACCAATCGCCTTTTGTCCTGTATTCAATAAGCAAAATTCCAAAAATGTGGCCGCGATCAAATTTCGGACGAAGACTGGATTTTTGTCTACTGCATTGATTCCTGCAGTTTTGGGAGAGGGTCGCAGTGAAACACCCACTTTCGCCGCCTGTGATAATCCGCGAAATATAACAGTCATTTAAATGCTCCTGAGCCATAATGGGCGATCAAAAATGAGTGGCGGTCCAGTCACCTTTGGAAGTTGAAGTTAAGTAACGAGCGAGCTGTCGAGTCGCCTTTGGAAGTTCAATTTAAGTACCATTTCTCATGTAAACAAAAATTCCAAAGGTGACTCGACAACTCATTATTGATCGCATAGTATTATTTTTCCTCCCCAGTTATTTGACAGACCAGCTAGTTAAGATAAATTTTAAAAAACACCTCCGTCGTATTAGGACCAGATTACTTTTTAAATTCAAGGCTTGACGCACTGTTAAAAGTCTAATTTAACAAAAATGCGTCAAATAAAAATAAGATGAAATGAAAAACCAGTGTGCCACTATGCTACTCCTTTTCCAAATAATTTGGTATCGACGCGCAATTAGTTCAAATAAATAGTAACGTTCGATGCATTTTTATTAAGGTCATAGATGCGATTAAAACGAAAAATGTTTATTGTTAGCATGCAAAGGTTGTGCAATATCAACGACTTTAAACACGACCTTCTCTAATGTTAGCATAAGTTTATCACTGCATTATTACTGAATTATCTAGATTGTAAATTTAAGTACGCGGTAATTTTGTTTATTTTTAAGATTTAAATTTTCCCAATGTTTGTGCACTGATAAATTACCCGATTCAAATTTTTTCTACGCATCTAGATTTATGTTTGTGTTTAATTTTTTGGTGAAAATGTGATCGCACGAACTTATTGAAACCTTGACCTTTTCTGCAAGTTCCCCGGCAGTAATTGCACGTAATTATCGGATGTTCGATTTTCTCATCACTTGACTGGGCCAGTCATCACTTGACTGGGCCATGACCAACACAGTTGATAATGATGAAAAGTACTACCTATAGTATTACTATGGAGGTATCCTAGTTTTTTCCCCTGTATCGCGACCTTGCGATTTACTCTATCCTCTAGCTTTCTTTATCCACACTCTGCGTTTTTGGAACATTTTAACATACTTCTAGTCAACACTGGTTCATGTGTATAATTTGGAGAGGTCTCCCTGCAGCAGAACTGAGAAAAAATCTAATTTCAAAAATCTAAATGGTTGAAGTGTTTTGATCCCCCATTCAATTTTTGTCTGATCTATGATCGTATTTGGTAATATTCAGGTTTGCATTGTCGTTATAGATCGGAGAATAGTATCAAAAGGCAAAAGTTCTAGAGTCTAGCGTATCCTTTCCGGTTTCCGTGTGATAATGATGATGATAAGGTTCTCCGTCTCCACTGCTCTCTATCGATTACCATTTTGCTTCTCCTCTTCCCGAAGATCCGAGTTGGGGACTGTTTTAATTCCGGAAAATGTAATATTCGTAGAATCCATTTTTCTTTAATTGAGTAGATTCCTCTGGCCTTCTTCATCCTGACGCTGTTAATCCCAAAGAATGCCTCCGCCTCACTTCCTGGTGCCTCGGACATGCACCCACTCATCCACCCTTCCAGATACTCTTGGTACAGGGTTGACTACTTATCCCGGAAGTACCTCGGCTGTCCAGGCCTTAGTGAAAACAGGGTTTACCAGGGGTAGGTAAGATATTGACATTAAAGAAAATGGCAATTTCATGTAAAAAACTGAGTTTTTAGTCTTCGAAATTTCTTAAGTTTAAATTTTTAAATTATGCACTCGTAAAAATGGGTTACCATAACTACAGCCGTTTTTAAGTGATTTTCAAGATACCATTTGCATCCGCCATTTTGTTTAAAATAACTTAAAAACCATAAATTGTAGATATCGCGATATATAAGATCAAAGGAACTGAAATTCACGTAGAATCCAAATAATAGGGGTTGCCGGTATTTCCTGTGCCACTATTTTCAAAATATTTTGCATCGATTTGGCCTTCCGAGTAACTCCTAAGCACAAGTTTTCAAAAACCTACCCATTCCACATTCCATGAAACGTTTAACTAAAGCTCCTAAAAAAAAACACCCTGTAATGAGCACGATAGAACTCATTTATCGAAAGCGGGACAACCTGTCATTTACCAGAATCACCCGTTGGTGATAGGTAGTTATTAATTAATTAGGTCAGTTCTCTTATTTCCCCTGTAGGCCAATCACGGCCAGATACTCCAACTTCAAAGCCTGATGGAATGATATCGACAAATTCGGCATTAGTTGCACTTCCTTTGCATGTTACCTAAAGCGTACACTAAATTACATATTGACATAGGTATATAAAGTTCGATCCGCGAGTTGAATTATACAACGAAGTAATTGCATGTAAAAGTAATGGCTTGATTAGCGCACTTCTATACTCACGACTTGCTACGACCATTTTCAAGTTGCAGTAAAGTTGTTCAGATTTGTAATTGGTTTTATTATAATCTGCGCTCGCAGATGAAGCAAGCTAAGTAAATGGGTTAACTGAGTTTTAATTTATGAGGGAACAAAGTTTTAAAATAACACTTTTAATAATAAAAGCTCTCCTACATACAGCAATTAATGTATTAAGAGTTGGTACGTGTAAATTACTTTAAGGAATTGTTGTAATTTGTAGCTACGTAATGTACTCGGTGCTTACAAATGTTACCTAATAAGGTAAAGCTCTTAGTAAATGAGCTTTTTTTCTAAAAGGACACAATGCCAACGTTGCCAGAATAAAGTTCTGTTTACGTTTTCTGTTTCAATTTTTAAATGAAGGATGACTATCATGAAGCTTCCAATAAATTTTCATCTATTCTGAACTCACATTTTGCGACGTAGTGGTCGTTTTTTTCTTTTCCAGTTTGGTGATGGTTTCTTGTTTGCGTCCTACGATTGTTCCAAAGTATTGTTGTTTCTCCAACAAAATTAGTTAATGAATTAAGGAATCTAGACTAGGACCATAATTTTGCAATTGTTTCTAGTCTAAGACAATGGAAAATATAGGAGGAGAGCACAACATTTAGTTTCCTTGAATCGAGCAGTGTATTCTGCCGGTTCCCCGACGAAGTTATGGTAAATATTGTTCAAATATTTTATTGTTGTATTAATTGCGATCGAATACCTACAAAAAGTTACCTTAATGCACTGATCGGAAATTCATCTCGAACCATGAGTGTGGTTATATGTAAAACCACAATCGAAAAATCGATCTTGAATATTGAAACTTCGGGATATTTTATATAGGCGTAATTTTTAGCAGAGCTGAGAATACCAAAGTATTCGAATGTCGTATTCAGATACTTTTATGTTAATCCAATCAATGGAGAACTAAAATTCATTAAATTGAGAAGTCACTTACAATTACAATTTATAACCTAACACAAGCGCATCGAAGTTGGAACTGACTCGAAACACTATTCGCTTTGCTCATGTAGCAAACAACATTCTTTCTAAAATGTTCTCGAGCAAACACGTTATATTTCTCGGAAAGATTACGTCACATCCGCCTCCGTTTTTGATCGCCGATGGCTAATCTTTCATGACGCCTCGATGTCTATCGAGAATTTTGAATATTCGCTACAAAATATATGGCGTAAGAGTTTTCAAGTTTAGATACTGCAAAATTTCTTCGAGGCAATAAGTAGGTAAAACATATTATGAAACTCCTCGTGAAACTCACTGCCAGAATGATGAAACATTTAACGAGTACTCTTCTTTAAAAATTAAGGAGAGTTCAATGGAAACTCAGATTTTTACCGCCGGCACGTTAATAAAGGAGATATTGCATTGGGGTAAAAAATGCCCCCCCCCCCCAACTACTTTTTTTGATGGAAATAAACGTTTTGAAGCACCACGAATCCGAATAAAACAAAATCTTGATTATGTGAGTATGTCTGTCGGTCTGTCTGCACTCTCATTTCCGGCCAAACGGTTGAAGCAATTGGAACCAAATTCGATAGACATATTCTTAGATATAAAAGTAACAACCTGAGTTAACACGCAGACACATAATAAATCTTACTCATTTAATGGTGTAGAAAACACACTGTTAAACTCCATTTTTTAAATGGATTAAATTCAACAAGATTAAAAAAAGTTGTAAAAATTGTAAAAAAATTGTGCGGATTTTTTTGCATTTTTTTGGTTTTTTAATCTTTAAAATTGTTTTTTTTTAATCTATTTTGAATTTTTTGAGTCGCTTGAATCTTTTTTTTAATATCATCCCTGGCTTGCTATAGTTTTGAGAAGATAATTTAGTATGCTGTCTGTTTAGACAAAAATATACAGTGTTTCATTTAAAAAATGAGGTTAGGTCTGATAACCCTTATATGCTTATTTTGAAAACGGTAGATTATGCCACAATCTTTAGCAATAAACACATTTCCGATAACTTAATAAACAAAGAAATTGTAGGCTATCTAAAAATTGGAAAATGGAACTTTTGCCCCCTTATCTAATGGTTTTGTCCGTCTCTTCCTCGTCTAAACTTCCAGAACGCAAAGGCAGAGCGCTGTCAAACCGATCACCGATCGATTTCTATGAGTTCAAGGATCTCAGTGTTATTGAATATGAGCCGGATGAAAAGTCGGGTTTCCGAACACGAGCTGAGAGGCTAAAAATTCCTCTACTGAAAATCGTATGCCATTCTTTGTACCTTTTAAATTTTCATTAAATTTACAACTAGAATCGCAACAAGGTGCCTTGGGCTTGCCTATTTTCAAGCCGCTTTGCGTCTCGGTTTCGTTACCTCTCAATTTAAAGCGTATAAATATCAGCGTCGAATTTCGAGTATGTAGGTCATGGAATGCAATACCAACACATTTAGCTAATGATAACACGGAAAGATGAGTACGTGAAAGTAGATAGTGGCCTTTTTTTCTCGGTAAATTAAATCGCGGCGAATTTAAATGACGGTAAAAGTGGCAATTCAATAAAGCGGCAAACAGACCAATAAAAACAAAACGACGCCGCCGGCAGCCGCCTTCCCGTTCGGTTTCGTCGCATTTAAATAAACGAACTCGCAGCTTGGGAAATTGTATTAGATTCCGAATCATTTTTCCGTTGAAGTTTTATTACGGAAGTGTTTTTTTGGCCTTGATTTACGAATGAATCTTATAATAAATACTTCCTACTTTTTGTATGAACAATTTTTTATCATTATGGGTTTTTTCCACGACGTCCCACTTACTGTAATTACTTTGTATTGTTTTCGTTTGAGTGATCCGCACGTGTAGGATAATTGCCGTTCACCAGTTTAAAATTTTCGTGACATGTACACGGAATCACTTTTTAATGACAGGGAGATAAAATCGGCTATGCGTTCAGACACGCAAAGGGTACATACCGCATAGGATGCCACTTTTTGATTGAGTTCTTTAAAAAAAGGCAGACTCTGTTTATTCACCGCCGGTAAAATGAGTGGGATCAAAACAAAAAATTTTTCAAATAATCCAAGGAAAGTACTCCACTCCGAAGTTGTACCTACGCCCAGTAAGATGGTAATTGTAAAATCAGTTTTGGTACACGATACGAGGGTCGTTAATCAGTATTCTAAAATAAATGACAATGATACAGTCAACTTCAGCCAGAGTCTCTCCGGAAGAGCTTTTCCTTGAGCTTCTCAAAACAGGTGCGCCAGGGAGCTTTTTCACCCGCGTCCTCATGTGGACAATTTTCCTCCAGTCAGATAAAGTGTTGTTTGTAGGAACAGGGGGAAATCTGACGGAGCCAAGGTGAAAGTAAACGGATACGACGTCGCAGTATGTTAACAACTACACATTAAAATACAGGGTGGCGCATCGAAAACCAACCGGAGCTATTTTGCTTTAGTGAATTTACTAAAAACATGCGGACACGTCAATTTTAGATTCGATAGACCTTTTACTATAAAATTCATTCATTCATCGTTCCTTCTCGGAACTAATAAGGTGCGACGCCCTCAAGATTGCAGCCACTTCCTCTGCCCACCTGCCCGTTTGCGGTCTTATCAAAATCGTTGCTAATTAATTAAATTACCAACACATACGCCCGAACTCGTATTGATACCGGGGCCCAACGATCACCCACCCACTTAAACACCTGTCCAGCTAGCTCAATTAAATTCTGGTACTAAAAAAACCCTTAAGAGAAATAATTATAATTTTTCTGGAGCACGTCTAGTCTCAGCGATGACGACAATATCGATATTGACGTAAATTTTATTAATTTGAGAAATTCGGCCGCCTTAATCGGCTACAAAAATTCAAAGAATTAATTAACAAATGTTTAATTAACACAGAGTGGAATTATGGATACGAAATAGAAGAATTTAACATGAACACTCTGATCTAGGTCGTAATTTGGACTCGATTATACACGAAATTAACCATTTACGAATGATACAAATTTATTCGATATAAATCAATTTACAAGCTGAAAGAAAAATAGGGGCTCAGGGCAAAAAAACAAACATTACGCAACAAGCGATCGATAGAACAAATTAAATTTAAATCAAGTATGAAGCTTCTAAATTTTACTTCTTCTCCCTCTTTTAAGGAGGTATCGACTACATTTTCTTACAATAACTTCTGGACATTTTCATTAAATAACCCACTCCTCCCCCTAGTCCTCGCCTTCGTACAAAATCTTTTTATTTTTTGCGGAATGCGGTCAGATTTTCTTTTCGATAGAAATGTCATAGAGAGAGTTTTGGGGACGAGTGTAGCACTTTGGGGGGGGGGGGGTATGGAATATTCCGTCTCTAGTTGCTCCCGTCCGCATGGCGTAGTTTAAACACCAATCCGAAATCAAAATCAAACATGTTGTTAAGTTTTTGTTTTGGTTCCTATGTTTTATATTTTCATATGTCACACCCTACACAGTAAAAATCCAGTGGCTCCTACGTATTGGTTGTCGCAAAATAAATTCGATTGTTACATTCTAATCATTTTTTTTTGTTTCAGGTGAGTACACAGTTACAAGTTACTACGTTTTCCGCTCTGTAGGTTGGTAAGTCAATGACCCTTTTTCAATTAATCCTATGAATTTTAAACTAAATGTATTTCAAACTCGCTATAAGGAAAGCTCGAATTGTTCCAAAATTTTGCTTGGGAGCATCTCTGAATCTCTTAGTCAGGCTTTCCGGATTTGGATTTTAAAAGGAACATATACTGCAACATAAATTTTATTACATGATTTGTTTATATACAATTAATTATTAATAAGCAGATAATTATTATTATTCACGCGCTTGTACTCAAATTATAACACTCGAACGTAATGTCACTATTTCACTTCGGCATCGATCTTGAGACTAAAATTAAACACGATTCAATGTGCTTGTATAGCAAACAAAAACTTTTAGAAACACACCATATTTCCTTGAACGAATGTGTCATATTTGCCTTTATAGCTTATCACCGGCGACTAATCCTTTATCGACTTGATGACATCCCGATGTCGCTCTGGAATATTCGCTACAAATCTTTGGTATGCCTTCCATTTTCCCATATCACGCTACGTCACTGCTCATTGTAAGACAGAATACCTTCCTCTGCTGATCCTTCAAATAGTCTTCCGTTATTTTCCACCGAAAAGTGCTATTAGATTGAATTTTGGAAAATGGCTTCTTGTAATAAGGAATGTCTAACGTCTTACAAAATATCTCCCCGGGCTCTCTTTCTATTTGTCCATGTGTTCAGCTTCTCTTTGCTAGAAAATAGAAATGTTGGAAATGAATCTGAATAAATCTGTCTTTCAATCTAGAAGCAGATGTTGAAACTTTGAAAGAAGAATTATTAAGGAGTGAATATTTAATATAGACACAACTGAGTATATTTCTATTTGATACGGGGTAAATGGAATTAATTAAGTGCTAAAAGAAAACCCGTTCAATCACAAAGATTATGGAAATTTAAGTCCAACTTGCGTTTATTGAGTAGGTATATACAGTGTGTCCCATTTTCAACTCTTTTCTATAGCTCTGTAATTGGTAGTTTAATCAAAAAAGTAATATAGGCATCATGTGCTCTTTGTAAGACAAACTTAAAATGCTCAAAATTTGAAAATATTCTCTTTACGTTACGTTACGATATACGGGGGAAAATCAAAAAATTGTCTACCTGCTTCAGAATGACTATATTTTGTTAGTTAAAAGAGATACACAAAAATCTTTATTGCAGAA
The DNA here is from genome assembly GCF_008802855.1 of Photinus pyralis. NCBI lineage: Eukaryota > Metazoa > Arthropoda > Insecta > Coleoptera > Lampyridae > Photinus > Photinus pyralis. Next base: position 42,368,793 of record NW_022170511.1, read on the forward strand.
GTTTGAATGATTGCTGCCGTTTTCAAAATAAGTTACGTTGTCAGGTAAAAAAGTTATCGGACTCAACCTCATTTTTTTAATGGAACACCCTGTATATTTTATTACATATATTTATAAAGATCTCTCAAAAATAGAGCAGAAAAAAATTAAATATTGACACAAAAGGATTCAAAAACGGTTTTAAAAAATTTAAAAATCGTTATACAATTTTTTGAAATCAATCGAATCTTTTTAGATTCTTCTTCATACAGGGTGTTCCATTTTAAAAATTGAGATTCGGTTCGATAATGTTTTTAGTTGACCCCGTATGCTTATTTTGGCAACTGCAGATTATTCGGGCGCAAAACGTTTTCATATTAATTCCGTTTATTGTAATTCCCGTATCCGGCCAAATTATTTGTGAAATGAGGTTATGAAATATTATATGGCGAAAAAGTTCAATAAAGGAATTATTGTCACATGAAGTTATTGTTAAGGATCTAAGAGGGTAACACGGGCATTATAAATTACCGTTGCCGATAAATTCACAAAATACCGCCGATCTTCCATCGAACTATTTCTGGAAAATTTGCTCCCGACTCCAACACTTTGAATAACTGCTATACTCGTATATACCTACTTAAAACCCTGGTCGATTCTCACTTGCGCTGCACTTAGCTCGGCGACGCGATGCGATGCCGCTAAAAAAACATGAAATCTTTATTTAGTGGCCCTTTGGAGCGCAAGTGAGAATCGACCTTTATTCGTCTTGAGCGAATTAATCTGCATTGAATTGTTTTGGGGGGAATATTGTAACGGGAACACATATAATTACTCTTCCATCGACCCGTGGCGTCGGTCCACACAGAATCATCCCTTAGATCCTGTAAAGCCTTGTGGCAATCGATCTTACTTTTTGTCAGTGAAAATGCGCCAGTTCTTTAAATTAAAATCTCCAAACTCTATTTCTTCACGAAATGCAAAAATCTTTTAGTTTCCATTTGATTATCGATTCTCGACGTTTAGACGTTGCAAGTCATGTTGTAAAATGGGAAATGAAGATCTTAAAAAAATCTGTGACTTTTACTCCAGAAAGATAATTAAGTCAAACTTTTTAATTTCCCTTTGATGTCTGGCGTCAAAATGATAATCCATTATAATACTTTCAACGGCACTTAATCCAATTTAGTAGGAGTTTTGAAACGGAATTTGCTCGCGTCTTTTATGCATCTGCTCTCACCATCGGAATAGTCGAGTCAAGTGCGATATTTATTTTTTAATTTGAAAACATACACTTTCAAAGCAACTTTTCAATAAAAAAAGTAAAACTGGAATGCGGTTACAGGAGAAAAGTGCCATCTTCTTTTTATAAATGCGAATAATTTAAAAGGCGATTCTTTTCTTTCTAGCAAAAGTGAAATTATTGGACATTTTCACTTACTTAGTTAAAAGTAGGTGCACATTTAATCTGTGTTAGCATCTGCGCTTTTGAAACGTACGTCTTTCGGGGTTTACAATTTTCAAGGTGTAAGTTTGATTGGAAATGAGAAGTAATTCGTACCTTCTGAAATATTTTGTGAGTTGTATTATATCGCGCTTTAATGTAGTTCACGACTACCTGCTCAGTTTACCCGAAGGGTGAATATTTTTCGCGACGGAGGGCCGTCCATAAAACTTCCCCATAGCTGTCGAAAGTCTTTTTTCAGAAGGCGAGCTCTTTAAAAATATAAAACAAAAATGCAGATCCCTATTTAAAAAAATAAAGTTGATGATGGTTCTAAAAAACCGAAACGTCGGAATTAAAACCTAATCGTGCCGGCTTGTAGGGGCGGAAGAAGTTGCAATGGGGGAGTGTCACTTGTTTTCAATAATCTCTTCAAATAAAGCGACATAAAATAAAAAAGAAGTCGGCAAGTTTCGTTTTTTGTCGGTTATCTAAGAAAGTATTCGGAATTCCTACACTTGTGAAGCAGCGTTAAGTTCGGCCCAAAACGCGCGACTGCTTCCATTTCATAGATTTCGGATCTCGACGGTTTCCGAGATCCTAATGGTTACCCTTCAATTTGGGACACGATGTACCGGGGGTCCCATTTTCGACACTCGTTTAGGGTACCTTCGTAATCGCTTGTGCTATCAAAAAAGTAATATGTATAACCGTCATGTGCTCTTTTTGAGACCAATTTTGCTCACTCAAGAGAGGAAAAAAACCAAAAAAATTTGTCAAGTTCAGAATCACCCTATATTTTCTTAGTTATAACAGATACAGAAAAATGTATTAACCAAAGTATACCGATCGTTGAATAATTTGCCGTTTTTAGAATAAGTATGCGGAGTCAGGTAAAAAGTTATCGGATTTAACCTAATTTTTTTTATTGAAACCCCCTGCATATTTTATTCAAAAGAAATAGCATATTCCATTCTTTGTTTTTACAAAGGTAACATACCATGGATGATATGCCACACAGATTCAATTGATTAAAAACATTTTTTTTTTAATCCAAGAAAGATTTCACAACATTTTTTGAATTGTTTTCATTTTTCGAGAATATTTTTTGTGTGTTATATTTTTGAAAAGAGAATTTAATGCTATTTTTTTAGATTAAAACCTAAATGAGGTTACGACCCGACCGGTACCAGGCCTTGTATACTTATTCTGAAAACGGCAGATTATTTACAAATTATTATAAAGAAAGTTTTGTATAAACATTTCGAATTTTGATTTTACCATTTTAAGTTTGACCCAAAATGAGCGCGTGACGCCCATATTACTTTTTTGATTACGGAGATACCCTATGAACGTGTCGAAAAAATTTAAAGACCAAACACAATCGTTGTGCTTTTCGAAGATATAGCATGTCCTAAATTTAACACCGTACACTTACTAATTATTTCATTATTTCTGATATCTCAGCCTCAGTTTCAATTAACTCAATAATGTACAAAAAAAGTCTCGACTTTTAAAACAAATGTTTACGATCATTATGGGTTAATTGAAATGATTTATTTATGATAGGTGTATGAAATGGTCAAACCGTCGCGCTCGCACAAGAGGTTAAAGTGTATTATTCATAATTGTTAATGCGGGCTGTTACTCTAAACTAGATTTAGTGTTTGACTTCACCCGCAAGCCAAATGTTATAGTTCAAAGCTTGGATTACAAAAACCGACCTTTTGGTTTAAGGATGAAAAGCATAGTAACAATTTGGTTATTTGAACTATAATTTTCGTGTTTTTATTATCGATTAGCTGATGGGATAAATTATCGTTATCAAAGCGACTCACTGTCGTCATTTCCTACTTAACGCAGATAATGTACTGATTACCAAAGTGCTTTGTTTATTACTTATCAAAAATCTGTAGTAAGTAACTCATTTTCACTTCGTGAACTTTTAGAAAAATGTCGACAAAATAAATTTTGTTTTGTTGCTTGTCATTACGACTATTTATTCCTGCTAATTATCCATGGAAATATTAATTCATTAATTATGTTAATTTCACTTCACAATGAATCTATTCTATTACTAAGTTGTTCTAATGATTTTTTTGCAAAGGTGGAACACATCTAAAATAATCCTAAACAGATTTTCCATCCATGTAGTATTTTGAAAATGCAATCAAGCTTTTTTAGGGGAATATTTCCAAAAAAAGCGGAATCAGGTAGTTAATGCCATTTCTAAAATTACACATTTGAAGTGACTTTAAGATAACCGTATATGATCTGTATCGCAAATTCCAGATTAGCGAAATAAGTGCTCCTAAAATGCGTTGCGGAATGCCCATTAAATCTTGCAGAATGATATTCGCATTGTGGCTGTAATGAGTAGATAAATCGACAATGGCAAGGCTATAATTTCGGTGGATCAGCGCACATAGTAATAATTGCATTACATGCCATCAATTGACATTTGTAGGGTACATATCAGCGACAAACAGAAGCACTCTCGGGTGTACAGAATGGAATACCTCAATTTATGAAATGAACATTACAATTTTAAGTTTAATTAAATTCGTTTACGAGCTCCAACCTATACATGCACTCATACATTTTAGTCAGTAATAGTTATAAATGGTAATTGACCGGTATAGCTTTGTAGGTAAAATGTGACATTTAGAATTCGCAAATATTGTGGCTTCAATTATCGCATTACATCTCGATTCTGTATAGGTACACTGTGTCCGAGATAAGAAGGGCCACCCACTATGGGCATTCTAGAAAGGCTAAGAGATACAAATTTGGTTAAATGGGAGAACAGTTGCGCAATGAAAGAAGATAGCGTTGAGAAATCCCTTAAAGAGGTTTTAATTTTTGAAATATTTTGAAAAAGCAAAACCGATGGCACTCCCCCCCCCAACCACTTGTAATGCTCTTTAAGGTGGAGCTGTTTATTTCTTAACCCAACGTTTCCGTCTTTGGGGAACCATCCTTAACTTCATTTTTTTAAATACGGGCTTGATATTCCGATCATATTCTTAAAGTTCTTCTGAATTCAATTATGTGTATCATGGTTTAATTGCGGTTTGGCTTCTTTTTCGGCCTTAATTAAGAGAATTCCTATTTTCTGGATGCATTTCTCAACGAGAAATTAATTTAAAAAATTTCGAAAATGTTTTGAAAAGCAATTAATACGCCAACGTATCTGTTATAAAATTAAGGAAAGTTAGAGCTTGAGCACGAATTAATTTCTTGCACAGAGCACACATTTACCACTAACCAATGTTGCATTGTTGCGCACTAACGGGTATTAAAGACCCAAAGTGGAATAAAGTTGGAGGAAATCAATGTTTGGACAGGACGAAGAAAAAATGTAATTTCGGCAAGATGGGACTCCGACACATTATATGTTATAGCTGTTAGACAATGGGTCAATTGAGGTAAATGGATTGACACACGTAAAATTCTTCGATTGGAATATTTTACACCCTCCCGTGGCGAATTCTTAATGATTTTTGATACCCCAAGGGACGAGGAATACAATAATGAAGCCAGTAAAAGTGGAATCGAAATTCATTTCTAGACGACTTTTTAATTCCAGGGCTACTATCCTACATTTTATCATAAAAAAATCTCATCAACTTATTCGGCGGAATGGTACATGGCATTCCAAAAATGACAAAAATAAACACCAGTATTCGTTAAATTAAAGTATACCTATATGTAATTTGTAATGTCCCAACTAGCATATTTATGTGGAGGTTCCCCTTGATAGCACAATTGGGCCAGTTTTGTTATTATTATAATCATGATTTTGAAAGTGTAAAATTGGAGTACTGTAAAAGGATCTTTTTTTTGTAACGTTTACAACTTATTTTGGGCTACAAACTGAAGTGGGAGAAGCAAAATGTGAAATTGATCTCTAATAAAATCCTATTTTAGGGAACTTTAAATTGGTACCTAATACAAAACATTTGATAATCATGCAATGAAGGGTTCAAGGTTGTAAGATCCGAGACGTCTCCGTGGGGTAATCACAATAATATTTTTGTTGTACTTTGATTGATAACTAAACACGACTCTTTATGCAAAAATCGTTATGTTCAATGCAACCAGCAGCGGTCCCACGTCTGTTAATTAACAGCTCCTGCATAAACAAACACAACAACTTCTTGGCTTACTTTATCGATTTCGGTCGACGGTGACATTTATATTAAAAACCTCGCGCTTAATTTTGATCTGAATTTAGAATTACGCAAATCGAACGCCCACATGTTTTAATTAGCCAGGTTTTTTATTTATATTTGCGTAAGACGTGGCGTGTAGCGTTCGCTTCGTAGGTGAAATTAATTAATTTCGTTATGCGAGAGAGATAGAGCCTCGCTTTCGCGTTGATTTATTCATGTGTGCATGTTTGTTAATTAATAATGTGAGAACGTCAGTGCCATCTGTTGTTAGCACGGGTGAAATGAAACCATATCTAATCGCTAGTTAAACATCACTTGCGGGAGTATTTTCGTAATGGTAATTATTGTGTATTTTAATAGTTTTGTTCCAATTTCCTTGCACGGTGGAGAGAACTTACGCTCACTAATCAAATTCCAAATTTGAAACTAGCGCACCTTGCACAGAATGCCAAAAAAATTGTAACAAAAACCCCTAAATAGGTTCCAAGAGTCAGTATCTTTCACCGTTACGGAGATCCCAATGGTGACCCATGAATTTGAACCACCCTGTACAACTACGTCCCTATGTTATCAAGTACATGCACAGCCAAAATTCTGTGGCGGATTAACCACACAATAGGCTATAATCTAGGGAGTTTTCTTCGAATTTTTTATTTCTCGTAAAATTGCTGACGAACACAACAATAAACGCTAACTTTAGGGTCAATTATTACAAGTGTAGCGGTTCAATTAATTTAATTATTTTTCAAATCAGGGCCGGGCTGCTTTATTAATACCTACCGGAATTAATGTACGATGAGCTTCACCACAAATTGTCTCTGTTCTGCCAGCCATCTTAAACTACTTTTACAGTTTTCAAAATATCCTCAATAAAGTTTGTGCCCCCCACTTGTCTCGAATTTTGAAATTAATGTGCCTCTTTGTGGCCACAAAATCAGATTTGTACCATAGTAAGCCCCAAAATCGATGTCTAAAGTGAGGGGTGCTAACTTGAACTCAAGACTTGTGACGTCTTTTCTTAACAATTCCAAATTCTCCATTTATTATGCCATCTATGTATTTCCTCTGTAAATCTGTTTAGTTTAGATGGAGTTAGTTAGTTTCGTTTACAGTAGTTCTTTATTTTCCTACTAGAGGTCATGCAGATGTTTTCGTGATTACAGCCACCTTATAGAGACAGTGGCGACAATAGAGTGTCTAATTTTTCATTGGTTGTTGAGATCGGCGGCCATGTTGCATCAAGGATTATAATATTGTATTGTAGTGTACGCAACACATGTCATACGTGTATGTGTGTTGCTTACTTCTAATTTCAATTGTCGATGCAACATGGCGCCTGGGCTTCTATTGTCGCCACTATATCCGTGGTTAATTTTGCCCTCCTTGATTTTCTTCTGCATACCCATTCCCTGATCTCTGATTCCCAGATCGGTAATTACTTGAAAAGGAGATACAAGACATATTTTTTTCTTCGGTTTTCGTCATGCTTTTATTAAGGCTTTTAAAAATCTTCAAGGGATTCCAAGAATTTTCTAGAGACTTCGGGCGCCTTTGTTTGACATTCCTGCTCCCATTAATCACCAACTGCTTAAAAGCACTTATGAGTTATGAGTGTTTGAAACTAACCTTTAACAACTTTTAAGAACACTAACGAGTACTTAAGAGCGTCTAAGAACTTTTAAGATTCGCTAGATTCGCATACGGTCTCGAAGGGTCTTCAAGAACCTCCAGAACTTTCTAAATGCTGTCGAGTTTTTTCGAAGCATTTGTTGTTTAAAAGGCTAACGTTAAGAGCCATTAAGTATAACATTTTCAAGTATTTAAAGGCGTGCAAAGGTCTGCATCATAGTAACTGTTGAATAATTTATAGAGGAAGGTGGTATGCGGTCACTACACTACCCACAAAACACCTGTCCAGCTATCCTAAAACATATCAAAATTGAAACTTAGATGTTATAATCTCTTCTCGTACGCATCCGGTATCTGCCAGAAAAAAAATCCTAAAATGACAACATTTCTTAATTTGAGAGACCTCGATCAACTTTCAAAAATGTCAAAGAATTTATTAGACAAGTATACAACTACAAATCTTTGCACGAATAGAAAAAATTTGACATGAAAACTCTATCTGGATCGCAGTTTAGATTCGAATAAGCACACAATTAATTGACAAACAAGAATTACGCATTAACAAAGTTTCTAAAAGGCAAAACAACACTGAAATCCAAATTCAAATAAAATGAACTAACACGAACTAACGCTCGAAACAGTCGAATATCTCGACTATATTTGAACCGATTTTTTTCAAACACCTTGTTTTTGACTAAGTGTCTATCTTTCATAGAAACCGCAGTAAAATAAATCAAATTACCGAGCTAAAAATAGGAAAAATGTAATACTGACCCACTAGAAGGTATGTAGTTCCACTGTACTCAACGTACAAAATTTTATTCAAATTTCGTATGTTGTAATGGTGTGCTATCAGAACGGTTTTAGTGTCGGCGAACTGCCAGTAACATTAGCTTCCATTTGGTGCGATTTTATAGTTGCAGATATCCATCTTTTCATTACTTTTATTACGTGTAAGTATCCAGGTAGGCAATTTTTGTAATTTAAAAAAAAACCCTGTGAGAGAATGGGATTTGGCACGTGAACGTATAAAATAATATTCATATATTTACGTAGCATCTTGTAAGTTAAGTTGTTGTTTTTGGCAATTTCTCCACGACCGTTCGTATTTTATTAAACTTCCTACACATTCCGATAGGGCGATTAAGTATCTTGGCATTGTCTACGCTCGAGTATCAATTTGTCCAATTCGGATATGTTGTAGCTGGTTTTCTTTATGTTATGAGCGTTACGGACATTTTGTATAACCGTTGAATAAAATTAGCTGTTAGTGTTGCCAATTTTGTGTTTTCCTTTTGTGCGATGTTCTGAGAGATTTGAACGTTTGTTGTGTCTCATCAGCATCAATTCATCATTGTCGGAATTATTAACTAATTCAATACTTTTTAATTCCAGTTCCACTAATTTCCAGTATGAACGATTTTCTCACTTTGTTCGGTATAAATTCCGTTGGACGTCATTAACATACACGACGTTATTACTGTACACATCATTGCCAAACCAAATACCTACGACAAAAACGCATACGTTATTTTGGTCAATTATACACCTGGCAAACTCCATAATGACAGTTTTCCATGGTTTGTTTGTTAAAGGTACTTAATATACATTTTTTGGCTCATTTTTCAAAGAATTAAAAAAAGGACCAAATTCTTGACAGAACAGCTTCCTAGCTCAAACCAAAAATCGTGCATTTAGAAGAATGTCTTCAAAAAATAGTAGGTGTAGGGAAAACACTTGATTCTTAAGGGACAGTTAATGTGAAAATGTGCACGGCATGATTAGGTGGGCATTTTTTTAATGAAGATTTCAAATTGTCCAAGTTGCCATTACATTATTATTCAATATGCGGGTCACTCTGAAATTGGGCGCAAACCTGTTGAGCGCCCAGAACAAGAGGGGTAATTAAAAAAATTACACCTTACGTTCCAATTCCAACTAAACTGGGTCGTATTCTTATATTCGACACGAAATCGATCAAATGAGCAAATATAAAGTTTTTTTTTTACTTAATAATAATATGATATTTAGTCGAATCATCAAAACAGTTGAGCATGGGATTATTGAAATATTAAAAAAATAGATGGAACGCCCTGTATGTTTTGACACATGTTGGTAAATATAAATAAAAATGACTACCAAACGAATAAAATAACCAAAAAGAATGTTAGAAGTTTGTTGATTTTTTTTCCGAATTCTAATTATGCAATTGTATTGTTATGTATTGATACCGGGTGTTCATCTACAGAGTGATCACTAAAATTGGTAATTTCAAGACGGAAAACAGGTGCCTCGTTACAATTTGTTTAAAAAAAGTGATAATTTTTTGTATTAAAACTGAAGTCGGTCATGGCGTTTGAAACCAAACATTTTAATAATTATTATTAAGACAAACACTAAAAAAATTGTTTCCATACAATTATTTACTATTTTGTTATGCTTTATGGTTTCGTAGAATTACGATTAGTTTATTTTTTTATACGACGCTTATAATTAACATTAATTGATAATAATTATTACATTAGTATCAAAGTTACAAATCCTGGTATCCCACAGTGAAGGGGTCAAGGCAATAAGAAAATTCCGCTTACTTTTGAACATGTTCATTGAAATATGAATTTTTTTCTGAGAAACACAAATGAAAGAAAAGACACTCACACAAAAAAACAAAAGCTGGAAACTCTGGTGGTTTCAACCAAATTGTGCACCCGCGCGCAACGTCCCAATAGTTCCAGAATACCTATCAAACAAATTTCCTGGAAAATGGAATATTTCCCCGATAAGTATTCTCGCGCGATCAGGGCGTTGTGCACGGGTTCACCATCCTGTTGAAACCACCAGAGTTGTAAAATTTTGTTTTCTATTTTTAGCCGCATATCGTTGCATTTGTAATAAAAACAAAACGCTACTCAATACAGTGTGGACTTTTTTTACGGGCCATATAAAAAAAATCGGCAAATTTCGTATTTTCTGGCATATCTTCGGAAGTACTTTTTCGATCAGACTTCTCAATCAAAAGTTATAGACTAGAAACCAAATTCGAAAGAAAATTCAAAGGGCTGTAACTTTTGAACTAGTGGCCCAATCTTAGAACTGTTTGAAATTATGGATTCCAGAGGCCACGTTCTATAAGAAAATTTTTTTCCCGGGTCGATCTGAGACAATTTTTTTTGAGGCCCGAAAAAAAAGGCAGCGTACAACCTTCCTTTTTTACCAAAAAAATCGATTGCACCAAAATTTCTCGCATATCGTTGCATTTGTAATAAAAACAAAACGCTACTCAATACAGTGTGGACTTTTTTACGGGCCCTATAAAAAAATCGGCAAATTTCCTATTTTCTGGCATATCTTCGGAAGTAATTGTAATTTTGTGGTTTTCTATAAGCATGATAATATCACTTTATTGAATTGATTTCTTGAATTATCGTGGTAACAATCCCGAACGGGCAGACTGAAAGTGTGAAAGAAGCTTTTCAGAGGGGCGCCGGATTTTTGCACTCTGCTTTCTCAAAGTTTAAAAAAACACTCCAAAGCTTTGCTTCTGATGATGACCTGTTGAGGTTAGTCACTATTTTAGAGAACTACCAAAAGATATCTGTTTATTGCATATCTAGGTAGATTCATAGATAACATTGGGGTACAAAAAACCCGACAGTGGCGCCCTGGCTAATCAAGATTTTGACAAGTATTATGGCAATGTAATTTAAAAAATATAGTGTATCGAATTTTCTAGAGCGATATCAAGGCGCCATCAAATCGACCAAGGAAGAGTCATTCGCGGATGCTGTAGGATATGATATGCCTTCTACAATTTTCAAGAAGGTTTATTGTCTCCTTTACAAACAAATTGAATTGCGTTTAGTTTGGAGTCTTAACGTCGATACCGAAGTATTAACTAGTGAAATTCATGCTCGTGTTATAAATGTGTTCTAAATTGACGTGTGTTTTACATAAATCAGGTAATTAAATTTACGTAATTACCAATGACAAATTATATGTGTCGTTGTGATACCTGTAACTTATTCGACAAACGTCAAAATTTTGTATAAGCGTAATTTATTAATTGCCCGTATCCGTAACTATCTAACGACCTTCTCGAAAGTGGAAAACACCAGTTGACCTAAAACTGAAAGTGTCATAAAACACCGCAGAATAAAAAGGTTACGGAAACTCGTAAAAAAACTTTACATCCCTTATTAATATACCCCATTGAGATTTTCCTTTAACGCCCATTTAGACGTTGCAATAAAATTTAAATTTGAAAACTTCAACGTATATGTGTGTAAATATTAGCATGCCTCAATGGCGCTAAGTACCTATAATTATTCTAATAAGCGTTTTTAAGTATGAAAGATGAATCTAGTGATGTTAACGCTATTTAAATATTATCTTTGAAAGCATCTGCTGAAAAATGGTCACGATGCATTAGGCGGACAGAGCCGCATCTACCATTATAATTGATATTAATTAATGACTATATTTATATACGCGGCCACGCAGCTCGCTCGCGCGATACAAATCTGATATTACACGCCATTTAAAAAGGAAACGCGATTTAAGGATAAGCATCCGCCCGCCGCTCTCGCAAACAAAACAAACATTTTGTTAAGTTTGGCCGTTTGTAGATTTTACTACATTTTTATGGGAGACCGTAAAAGACCAGATCGATATCACGAAAATATCCGCGGTAATTTCTAATTTATGCATAAACCCATAAAGACGGCGACGGTCGATATCAATTTGATGTTTTTCTATTAAAGAAGGAAGCCCGAGGGAAAAAGGAGTAGGTGTATCCGTAACGGAATGCGCACAAAGGGTTGTAAATATCTATCTTTAGAAAATATAAGGGATCGGATTTTATTATTGGAGCAGGAAGCGTGCAATAAGTTAGTCCTTTCGGTAAAAAGGGCGAGGAGTTTCATTAATTATGTATCTAGAACAAGATGAATGTAAAGTATATCTAAAAGTTTAAATAACATTAGCCTAACTCTCAATTAACTGTCTTCCGTTTTGAGTAACCGTAAGTAATTAAACGACAGAGTCTTGTCTTGCATTTTGAAATTAACATAGATATCGCAAGCCCACAAAATGCGGTAAATTTTGAATTTTAAACAAGGAAATGAGTTACAAATTGTCTTTAGTCCTAAAAAATTACTTTTCTTCACATATGAACCAGCGATTCTCAAACTTCGACTTGGTTTGTGTGTGGGGGGGGGGGAATTTATAATTTTTAATACTTCTATTACACTAAAAACCGATTTAAAAGCACTAACAACAATTTTAGAAGCACTGAATAACGTATGTACTCATAATAATCTTTCTTAAAAATATTCGTAAAAGTTTTCTTGAAAGCTCCCTTGAAGCCGCCTTCGAAAACAAAAAACATTCTCGAAAAAGTGTTAGGGATGTCCTCAAAGTGTTCTCAGAAATATAATTAAACGACAGTACTCACATCCTCGATAAATTGTTGTAGCATTACAAATCAGTCAATTTCAAAATATGAAAAGTTATTTAATAAAATATTGGAAGTGAATTGAAGACTAGTGCACTGTTTGACAATCGGTAATTGTTCCTTTCGCAATTGGAGGGAAGAAATCAGGAGAATCAAAAAAGGAGAAAAATAGTCGTCCACGGTTCAAAAATTAATGTAACAGGGATTTTGACAATTATTTTAGTAAGTATTCAAGACATCGGGGCGTCAGTAGACGCCATCAAGTTGATAAAATATTACTCACCAGCGATAAGAGAACGAACGCGGATGCGACAGAATTTTCGTAAATATCTTAGGGGGCTTCCTAGAACTCTACCTTGGGGTGTTATGATAACAGAGGTGGGAATCATAGAAACTTTCTTAGGCATCTTCTTCGAAATCAAGCAGTTCTCAAGGCTCTAGCAGTTTTCTCTATGAGAGTCTTTAAGTCCTTAAAAATTGTCAAAAGTTTCCAAGAGCCTTTAATAGACATATTTAAGGCTATCATTTGTTATAATTTTTGAAAGTCGAACCTTCATGATCTTTTAAACTTTTTCGTGCCCTTAGGAACCGCCATCAGTCTCAAAAAGTCTCCAAACGCATTCTAAATGCTTTAGGGTCTTTTTTCGGCTTTTAGTGTTTGAATAGCTTTAGAGGTCTTTAAGAGTTGAGCGTATAAGGAGTTTGTTAGTCTATCAAATCGTCTTAAATGCTACGGGGGTCTTTCAACAAGTAATAAACCGTAAGCATTAATATTGCTTCGTAATTGAACCAATAAATCGTTACAAGAGCCTTAAGGCCTAGAGTTTTTATTAATGCGCACTGCGCAGAAGTTTCATTGAAATCCTTGAAGTTTTATTTCAAGTAGATATTTCTCAAAAACAGTTTGTGGGTTTTCCTAGAAAATGACAGTATAGCGACCTTCCTAATCCAAATCCGAATCATCTGAGATAGTGGAAGGGTTTCAACTAATATATTAAGAATTGAATAATACGGAAAATCGGAAGCGTTGCGGGAATTTTCAGGGCCTCGTGTTTGTGGAATTTATATTTCTAAAGGAACGTAGTTTGAAAATGATTCTACACTTTGAAGTTTGAAGAAATTGGAAAATGATGTGAAAAACGCGCCTTGCACTCACTCATTGTCACAAGACAATAACAGCACACACGTGAACCCCATTGATCTAGGTCGCACTCAATTATGTACCTTATAATGACTTTTTTTTAATAAGTACAATGCGTCATTTATCCATTTCCATGTTGCAATCGTTTCACTTTCTAATATTGTTAATTGTAGGTACACAAAGCGTGTCGAAATTCCGTAGACATAAATCGCATTTTCTTAAAAGTTCCTTTTAAAATAATAAATTTAATTTAAATTTCGGAAGAGGCTAAACGTCAGGGAATTTCGTAAACGTTACGGCATTCTTTATTAGAAGAGTGGCTCGGCTCATTACTTTTCCCTTTAAATATTCACTTACTTTTATCTCGCAAATTGAATTTTGTATCTGTGTTAATTTTATTTACATAAAAAATAACAACACGTCTCTTTTTGCTCGATTCGAGGGGTACCTAACAAATTTTGGTTGTTTGCCAAGAATTCGTTTAGTAATATCGGTCATACGTCCAAACTTTCACAAGCCTTCAAGCGTGAATGCAAAAGTAGGATCTTTTTTCTTGTACAGAGTTTTAACATCGTATAAGGTGACTAATTTCGTTGCTTTATTATCCCAAGGTTCGTTCGAGTGAACTTTCTTGTTTCGTTAATGATTCATACGCCCTTTTGGTAATTTCTCTTTCGCTCGAGTTACGTGTGGGTACAAGAAGAAAATTACTATTTATCACCGAACTCATTAAAAGTAATGCGCAAAAATTGGCTTGGCATCATCGTCAACCCTTCCTCGAATTTCTGATGGAGAAATGTGATTTTGCCAATAAATTACGACGCTAATCTTTATACAACGCTCAAAATTTTAATGGCGAAAAAAGCATTCAAATGCAATTTAACACCAACAGAATACGTACTTTTCTTGCAAGAACGGTATTTTTCTTTATACCTTTAATTAAATTAAAAAGAAGAAATATAGCCGTAAACGATTTCAGTCAGGTTTTGCCCGTTTTAAATCTAGGTAATAATATTAAAGGAAATCTTCCAAAAATTTACTGATCTCTTCAAGCCTTAAGGGTCGTAGATGGTTTCCAACAGCCTCGAAGAGAACCAAATAGCCTTCCAGAAGTGTTCTAAGTTTCTCTCTCCTCTTTAAAAGCCCAGGTACCTGTGTGAAGTAGTTTTCAGGACTCAGGAGCCAAGTGCCAGTGGCGGAGTATAATAGAAATATTTAAAAAGTGGCCGCTGTGGCTCCAATTACTAGAAGGATATGCGAATCATTTATCGACCGTTCGAGTGGGTGAAATCTGCCCTCACCGTTGAAGAAAATTCATTTAACCCCTACGCAGAAAGGTTTTAAATTCTCAACTTTATCACAACGTTAGTATTCATATTTTGTACGATTCAACAAATTGGCATTCATTTAGCGACCGTTTGAGTGGGTGAATTCTGCCCCTTACTGACAAAAAAATTGTTCAACCCCCACCGAAAAGTTTCACGTTCCCATGCTTGTCAAAACGTTAAGATTCAGATTTTGTACCATCCAAAAAATTAGCATTCATTTAGCGATCGTGTGAGGGGGTCAAATCTGCCATTAATGTACAAAAAAAATCGTTGAACCCCCACCCAAAAAACGTTCTAAATTCTCATCTTTGTCAAAACGTTACGAATCATGTTTTGTAGCACCCAAAAATTGGAATTCATTTAGTGACCGTCCGAGGGGGTGAAATCTGTTAAATCTGACCCTAACGGACAAAAAGCTTACAAATACTTATCCTTGTCTAAATGTTAATATTCAAATTTTTAGTGCTACCCAAAAAATTATTTCGATTCCCAATTTGATGCACTTTTAGAGACCTGTAGATATATTGATTCCAACACTAGCTTGCGCAAATTTAAAGACGTTATAGCATAAAAAAGGGCGAAGTGTTAAAATAAATGCCAACCAAAATAAATTGATTCAAACTAATATAGACAACGACCGAATTCAAATGACCAAAATTTAATCAGTTAGTCCCTTAACCATTGTCTACCAATTATTGAGAACAGAATTGGAAAATTCGAAACCGTTCGCGAGTTATGTGCACAGACGGACGGACAGAAAGTCTAAAAGTTTTCGTTAGTAGTGGGGCGGATAAATGCCAGAAAATGCTTGAGTCGTTCAGATGATGATACAAGTATAAAATTTGGTATGAATGCTCCTATGAAGATACTGTTTTATATAAAAATGCTGGTTACCAACAAAAATTTAATATGGTCGCCGGTTTTCCAATATGGCGGCACATATTAACAATTATTAGTGGTAAGAATCTTTGAAATGTTGATACTACGATGAAATTTGGTATATGAATGCTCCTACATGGGTATTGTTTTATTAAAAACGGGGGCACAGATCATGCAAGTACCTATTAACTATTATGAGTGGTACTATCACATATCAAAACGGCGGCAATTTTGAATTTTTTAAATGGCCGACGATGTCATATAAGATAGTACCCTTATAGAAGCGTTCATACCAAATTTCATGATAGTATCGGCACTTGAAAAATACTTACCACTAATAATCATATGTGCCGCCATCTTGGAAAACGGCAGCCATTTTGAATTTTTTTAATGGTCAGCGTTTTCATACAAACACTACCATTGTAGAAGCGTCCATACAAAATTTCTTGATAGTATCATCATGTGAAAGTAACTTCGAAAACGCCGTCCATACTAGATTTTTAAGGTCGCCAGGGTTTTTATATAAAACAGTATTAATACCAAAAGTTGATGTAATTTACTCGAAACTCACAAGTGATATCTAAATATTTTGTTTTAGCATTACCTATCATAAAGCTGAGAAAAAGTCACCAGCGGGGTTTAAAAACTATTTTTTGATATCTTTGAAAATAAATGAACGCCATCGCATTTTCAAAAATGACACTTTTCGGTTTTTTTTTACCATAACTTCGATATTTATAGAGCTACAAGAAACTCTGAAACGGTAACTTAATCAACATAAAATTCTGCAATTCTCGACTTTGTATCTCTTATACGGTTTACGAGATCCCCATACGGAAACAACTCATCCCTGCCACAGCAGCCACTTTTTAAACATTTCTATTATACTCATCCATCTGGACCTTCGGGCGTCTTCGCCAATTAGGCTGCTGAAAACTGGCTATACTAACTTCTCACAGGTTGTAGAGCTACTGTCTCTGACAGCTTTTAAACGTTTCAAAAATCGAGTTTTAAGAGCTTTTAATAACAATCAAATAAAAGGTAAAAACTACAGTTTATATGCAATGTACGCTTAAAAAATAGAATGTTGAGGTGCAGGCGGAAAATGGCATATATTGATAAAAGAAATGTAATTTCAGTTACTGTAAGTTTATTATGCATACTTTAAAGTTTAAAATTTGATTGATTTCAGAAGACATTTTTGACGAATTTATTTTTTAAAATGTGAAATATGCCTGATTTTATAAAATTGTTCATTTCCATTCTGGTGTTAAAAAGAGTACATTTTCACAGGAAAATTTTTGTACCAATTTGCAAATATACGCAGTGTTAAATCGATCGAATTAGAGGAAAACGATAGTACCTAATAGTAAAGTACTAAAGTGAAAGTGAAATTTTTCATATAAATCTACTAATTAGATTAAATAAAATGACAGACTTCTGTGTCTTTAGCATACAGGGACAAGAAACCAATATTCATTAAATGAGAAATGACATTTTATGATACACCTTTTGAGCAAATTTTTGCACGCAATTGCAACACGAAGACAGCTGAAATGTGCGAATTAGAAAATTGATTGAAATACTCGCATAATAGACACGCAATTTTAAATACTTGGTGAAACGTGTAAATGAATTTCTATTAATTTGTAGTATAATGTTCTATATCAACACCAGGAGAGACGCTACTGGAACTTCAAGTTGCGTTGCGAACAGTTAAAGCTACAAGTTTACACAGACGCCTTCGTTACACGCCTAATTTATGTAATAAAGATGTATTCATAAGGCAGTTGTAGACAGTAATTATTCGTTTTGAATTCATTTCGCCTACAGCGGCAGGTGAACTATTTCGTCGAGGAAAAGATGCGGCTTTCAGACTACAATAAATTATCCGACGCATCTGCCCTTTCTAATAAATTTGGAAATTAATTTCTAACTGAGTTTGATCTAAACCAAAGGAAAGATGTGTTTATTTTAGTAGGGCAAAATATATCTAGCTACACCTACACGCAGAGCCTACGTGCGTAGATTCAGGCACAAAGAGCGATCTTCATATTTAACATTATTGCTGATGATTTACATAGATCAGGCCAATTTTTTAATGAGAATAATGGTAAGTGCTACTTGGAATAAATTGAACACGTTAATGGATTCAAAATTAGTAGATCGATTACGATTTCTTTCGAACATTTTCCAGATTAGCTTAATGTTTCGCCGTGATTGACATTTGACAGGAGTTGCGATTTGCTAGGATGTAGAAAATACCAACATCATACTAATTAGTTTCCACTTGATGCTGATTTCGACCTTCACCGATTTTCATTAATGTGTAATCGGCATCTAAAATCTGCAGAAACAGTGTTGTACAACGGATACGGAATAGGTATACCTATCCAGTACATTTTTCTGTAAATAAGATTCAGCTTCTTGTTGTCTACTCCAGGTGAGCTTTTCATCAAGGACCATATGCTTCACCAACAGTTTGACAATGGTTGCCAGACTAGAAGTCGCGATGGGTATATACTTTCGGCATTATGGAAATTACCTTAGACCAGTTTCGAGCATTCTGCCGGCTACTCCGAATTAGGTTTTCCTGCAGTAATTCGTAAGGTAAATACCGGAGTAGTATAAAACAACTTAAGACCTTCTGCAGAGGCACCTCTAAAAAGCATTATGCGGGTCATTCTGTAATTGGGCGCAAGCCTGTTGAGGGCCCAGAACAAGAGAGGGATAATAAATAAATAAATAAATAAAAATAGTATCACATAGCCTTTGGGGTTGGTTGGTTAACCGAGATCTGCAGTGTGAAAATGCTTTGCTTTTTAGTCCTAGGGTGAGGAATGGGTCAAGATAGTCTTCCTTAAATCTCGGAAGAGGTATATGGTCACAACAGAGTAAGCACTGTCCTTGTCGTGTATATGAACCGCTGCCACTTACATCGAGTCAAGTTGAATTTGAATGTCCTCCTATTGCTTGATGACGTTCTTTTATTATTTGCAGGAGCCTTTCCTAGCGGTGTGTGGAGCGGTTTGTAAAGTATGCTGTTAAGCCTTTATAAGGCAAATATCCATTTTGTCGCTCCAGAGAATAGTTTCCCATTCTGGAATCCTTCCAAGGACTCCATTGACATTCCACATTGCTAACCTTATTCTCTTTTTTTCCATTTCTTTTTCAACCACATTTCTGTATTATTAATGTTTTACTACGTTTAGTCGAGTGGTTTCTTTCCATGTGCTCATCCAATTTGTTTGCCGTACTCTGGCGCGCCAATAAGATTGATTGCTTGATAACTACACTAACATAGGCCCGCTCTTTCCTCAGAATCCTCCGAAGAGGATTTCTTGTTGTTGAGCTATCCGTTGATGCAAACTTTATTTGTTTCTTGTACATTCCTTGTTGCTATTTGATCCAGTTTTAAGGCGCTCACTATGTCTATGATCCATAAAATTCATAAGACCTACGAAATTGCCAATTTCACAGCTTCTACACGATTTGTAAGACTCACAAGACCACCAAGATACAAATGCTGAACATTCTCACGTCATTAGTACTCGCAAGTCAAAAAATTTACACACAATCCTGTAGAATCTCCAGATTTCCTTAAAACTCTCTATCCCCAAGACCGAAGTTCAAAAATTCGACTTTGCGGATTTTGCATTCGAGATTCAAGTCGGCATTCAAAATTTTAAAGGTCAAAGTTCTTTGGGTTAAGAGATCTTGAGAGACCTAAAGGACGGTTAGCAGAGTTTTCAAATTCTCAATCTTCTGGTTTTTTAAATCCTCACAATGTACAAGATACGCAAAAACCTTCAAGATTCTTATGGTTTTCGAAATTCTAAACAGAAATTCTCGGGATCGTATAGGTAGACCTCCAGAATCTTCATGTTAACTGAAGGTCGATTCTCTGGAAGCTTTTCTGTTGATTTGTAGGGATTTATTTCAGAGTAAAATATACTGATATATGCAATGGCAAACGGTCACTAAATCACCCACATAAACACCCGAACTTGGGCTAATTTGCGCACCAACGGCTTTAAAATTAAACGGAGAATTAGTTTTGTAAAAAAATTTAATTAAGCAAAATAGAAATTAAAAAAAAACAAAATTGATTGGTACTAATGAATCACTTTACGGGAAAAATCAAAATTTAACACGATTCTTACAAATATAACTCGTAAAAATACAAAATGGTGAAAAAAGCCTTCGAAACAACTGCTTTACCTTTTATAAGATTCGGCTATGCCATGGAGAGAACAACGGTTTTCCAGCCGACCCAGCGTCTTCGGTTATCTAGATCTAAAAATTAAAACTTCTTTAGTTAATTGTGCGGCCTGCGGACGTCTTAAAAATTCTGTAATTGGTCTTAAAATTCAAATTCGTTTCTTTTGAGGCCCCTCACGACTTAATCGGATGCTGTTTCCGCAACACTTTTATTTAGCACTTGATTAATTGGTCGGATTGAAATCGGTAATCCAATTAACACTTATCACCTCAGGTCTGCATAAAGGTCGCTTATCAAAACTGATACCGGAGTAAACTAGCTTGCTTTTGCAGTTTTAATGCTCGTTTTAATTACCGTAGGAAACCAAAATCATCTAATAATGGCTTAACGTGGCTGAAATTTTAAAATATTGATTTGGCTTCGGCTTCTAAATGACAAGAGCTTTCGAACGCAACAAAAATTTAAATATCTTAACGGAAACGGTTGCAAACGGCAGGTTAATTACAGCTTTTGTTTACGGTAACGGCGGCTGAAACACAACTCTAGAAATTAAATCGATTACCTTCTATGTTCATCTCCTAGAACCAACACAAATACGTTGGGCACGATACTTCTCGTAACGAAGCGCCTCTAGATACCAAGTGTTCATCTACAGAGTGATCATGAAAGTAGGTAAACTTCAAGGCGGAAAATGGGTGCCTCGTTACAGTACTAACAACATTTTTATACGAAATAAGTATAATTTTTCTAGGGCACGTCCAGCCTCCGACACAACGGAAATCTCGAGAACTCATTACTCTTGATCACTCTCACAATTCCAAAGATTTATTTAACAAAACCTAACTTAATGCTCGGTACGAATAGAAAAATGTATCTTGAGAACTCTTACATTCTAGGTCGTAATTTCGACAGTGGCTTTAATATAGGTCATTTCAATTGTAAGTGTGAATTTTTGGTGGTGGCTAACTCTACTTTAACTGGTATTTGAAAAACCTTATAGAAAGGTTAAACTCACTCAAACTACTTCTCCTTAACCATGAATAACGCTTTAGCTTCACTCGAATTATAACGTTCACTTTTATAATAATCTCCTAGAGCACTAAGTATCTAAACTTTCTTCTATAACAACTTTACAACCACCAAAACTGACTGTCTTTCTAAAAAAATATTAATTAAGGCTGACTGCCAAACACCAAAAAAACCCTTTTAACTTTTACGCAGCGGAAACGAGCACCTAATCGCAAGACCGGAGATAAACTTTTAAAATAACAAAATGCAATTACTTCCAGGTATCCTATAGAAAAGTGTTTAACTTCTTTATAGAGCTATTTAATGCACAACTTGTTTGTATTTAGCATTTTTCTCTATTTTCGAGAAAAATTTAATAAAATGTCACTAAAACCAAAAGAACGCTAATCATCTACAAAACACCCTCTGGCGCCTTTATTTTGAACTCCTCGTAAAAAGTGTATAAGACTTTTGTAGAGTTCGTCATGATACAACTTTTTCCACACGATTTTTAGTTTTCGAAAATATACAATTTTAAAAAAATCTAAAAAACCATAAACGTTTACAAAACGCTCTCTGGCGGTTTTATTTCGAAGATGCAACAGTTTTGTATGTAATATTTTTTGCTCCAAAGTTTATTTGTCAAGAAAAAGAGCAAATCCGACGAACGTTATATATCACCATTCACCTATCCCGGCGAAACGCGTATCTATGGTACATGGTACATTGACATTGCCTAACATTTCCCTATAGTGCCAATACAGTGTGCACATTTTAAATCATTTTAGGTTTTGTGAGTTAAGAGAAGTGTTTCAGGGTGCGGTGGTGATGTGTTGCAAAATCGCGCTGTGCACATTGTGAATATCTATTTGAAATTATAAATTAACATATGCCTTCTTAACTTTACATTGTAAGTAGTTCGTTGTATAATCACACTGTGCACATTTTAAATCGTTGGAAGATCGTTGAATGAAAAATAAATTCAACGCTTGTGCCTTAAGAGATGTTGAAGATTTGTTGTAAAATTACAATGTAACGAAGGTAAACTCTTTCAATCCATTTGACTGATTCGGTTTAAAACTTATCTTGTCCTTTTTAAAGTGGCACTCAGTATACAGCATAATGACCAAACTTTTTTGTGGCTTAGGTGTCAAAAAAGCGAAGTAAATACCTATCCTAAAATTGTACTTATTCGAATGCTAGATTGAAATAATTTGAGCCATTATCACAAACAATTTGGGCGTGAAAGCTTGAATCTCTATCGTAGAATCTTGTAAACTTTAGCAACCCGTAATTTAAAACTTTTGCATAATTTAACTTTAGATGGATAAAGGATTGCTGTATTAACTTAAGTTTAGAATTTACTGTGTAGTTTGTAATCAATGTTTCGAAAAGCCTTAATCACATATTAATGCAAATCAAGTTCAGTCCATTCAATTTTCTTGTTTATTCTTTATATCTGCTCATAAGAAGAGAATTGTGACTTTACGAAAAAGGAAATCGTCAATTAAAAAAAGGAAGCTGGCGTAAATTTCATAGATCGCAATTTGTGCAATAGCTAGCGGGTTTACCTTGTACAGATTTGGCACGCTATTGTGCTGTACGAAGTTTAATGAAAGCCTTGATTCAACGAAATGTTTTGCCAATTACTCATTCACTTATTAGTAGATGGATAATGTTGAAACAATGCACTTTATTGGCAGTGCTTTATTGCAATGTAGTACACTGCCAATTTACAACCGCCCACTCCACGGGCGTAAATGGATAAAAGCGCTTGCCTAAAGCGATTGTATGTTACAATTACCTTTATAAAACCAATTTTCTTCTACTGCATATTGCGATTTATACATCAGATACTAGAAATATATGAATTTGTGTTTGTTTGGTTTTCCAAACTAAACCGCAACTAGGTTATATTGTATTACAAATCAAAACTCATTGACAACTTCATAAACTAAATGCACGCAACAACAATCAAAGGTTAAATACATTTACATTGTGGTATTATATTATAGTAAAGTCTGGGGGTGGATCCAATTGGCTCCTGAACTGCGACCTTTTGGTCTTTTGTGCTCCCCGGTATTGTCCACCCTTCAAGAATTAGTTTTGCCGGAATTTCGTTTTTGGCCGTGTTATATGTAATACGGAGCCGGTTCGGGTTCTTCTCTATTTTTACCACCTGCTCTCTATTTCACTCTCACTCTATTTTAACATCCCCTCTATTTCTAAAAACGCTCCTAACTACTCTGTGGATAGCAAGTTCACAGGATTTTCTTGTTTGATAGGCACATTGGTATTTACTGATGGGTTCGGGTCCCAGCACCTCATCCGTTATGTGTTGCTCAATAAGCTTCTCCATTAGTTTTAGGAGAAACCACGTTATACTGATGGTTCCAAACGACTTGGCTTGGGTTTATGAGTCTCGTTTCGGTATGAATACCGTCCCTCCATGCTAGGTATGTGTCCCAGAGGAGCAAAATTTGCCCTTAGTAACGTACATAGTTAGAGGCTAGGGGGTCGAGACCTTGTTGTATCAGAGTAGGAAAGATCCCATCCATCCCTGGGGTGTAATTCGGTGTGAACCCCACTCCCCCGTGTTTTTTGCTCTATGAAAAAGCTTCATAGTCTGTGCCCGTCCTCCATAGACTCTCTCGTGTTACCAGGTTCTCCTTTCTTTTGCTGGACAGATATTATTGATGAAGGTCGGCTCATTGCCTACATTAGCTATCTCTAGATTATTGTTGATAATACTAAGCAATCAAAAATGAGTGGCATTACCATCACATCCGAGAAGAAGTTGCGGATCCGAGCACAAGCCCCCTATATGTCCCAGTATTTAAAGAGTGACAGCCCAAGCTCAGTCTGAACCATACCCTTATAACGGGAACTCTCTTTGCATTAGGTTTTTCAAAATTTTATCTATAAGTAAAATTGCATGTATACCATTTGGGTCGTTACCAAGGCAGCAGCGAACCTCACTGATGTGGTGGTTCCGTATAGCCGAGGTAAAAATTTGCAGTGTAAACAAAAGATGCTGGTTTAAATTGGACGCCAGTTTCAAAAATTTCGTTGGTTCCATTTTGGCCTAATATAAATAGCGAAGCGCACCGCGAACCAGATAGATGTGTATACATCTCGTCCGCGCGTTTTTAATGGTTCTAAAAGCAGAAGTAGTAATAGTGATTAATTTACGGTCGAGTTCGCGTGTAAAAGGCCGATATAATTATGAAACCTTTGAAACGTGGGGTTTTTCTCGATTTTGAAATTCTAGATAAACGAAAATTAATCAATTAACAAATGACGAGTTATTGTAATCGAACGATTTATTCTAATTACAAATGATAAATAAATTTGCAACGTAGAAATTAATCGGTTGTTAAATGGCGCGTTGATTAATGAAGAAGAACCAATCGTATAATTGCGGGGATAATACAAATATCTTTTTTATGGATACAGAAAAAATTTGGGTCCAGTCCTTTGTCACCACCAAAAGGAGACATTTTTAAAAATATATTTAGAAGAATTTTAGTATTACTTTCCCGCCCAGAAAATGTCGCGAGCTCTTTAGTTACTCGAAATTTAATACAATAAACTTAGATACTTGAACCACACAGTGGATGCTTCAGTGGTCCAGACCCGAATGTCCTCACACTTACTCCAGACTAACCCCTACCTATTTTTTATCAATTATTAATTACGCCCTTTTCAAGATAGCGCCTAGTTATTAAGGGACATATTCCTCTCCAAGAGCAAATTTTAGTGATCATACTCGCCGAAACCTTTAGGCTGTACCGTGTAGTCACTCACGCTCCGAATTCTGCTGAATTGTATCGATAAACTTGTAGCTGCGTACTCTTTTGCAAACAAATTCGACTAAGATAAGATTACTCTTCATTATCTGTGACTACCTGGGGCCGAGAAATTCCTTAAGCTATTCAGAAGGCAACGCGTTATAGAAATCAAATGACGAGGAACACACAATTCCATCAATTACTTACGGATTCCCCATCAGCCATGTAACTTATTGTAAAATTCAACTCTCTAATTTTAACACCTATGCCTAAAATGTTCAACCCTTAAAATCTCAAAAATTTCAGTTTTACTTATATTATCTATACAACATTCGAAAAAAAATAATGTTATTTAAAAGCGTAAAGAATAGAATCGCTCTTCGATACCTTAATTTAATATTCTCTTGATAACAGAGTCCGTTTTACGAGAATTCAAAAAAAGCTCACTTATATAAAAGGAGCCCATTTCTGCTGACCTGTCGTTTAATTACAGCGATAAGATTCATTCATCGAACTTTCTTCAACATTCCATTTCCTTTCGTTGTCACGCTAGAAATCCTATAACAGATTCCCCCATCTCCTTGGCCCTTCGCGATTTTTATATGTATAATAGTTTCCCATATAAAGGGGTCAATCGTAGTAACATCTGGGGACACTGGTGTAATAGGAAACTGATCTAGAGAGGGAGATTATTATTATGTCAGTTTCTCACACCTATCAGATATTTGGAAGATCTCGTAAAAGGGAATTTGTTATAGAAGGAAACTGATCAATTTACAATAATTTATATTCGTTGCCACTTTTTGCCGTTTACTGCCATTTTTTACCTAAAGTCATACTACACGTCTATTCTCTACATGTTTCTTTTACGTCTCCATCCAAAATATATGCCGCCCTCCTACCCTAGCGTACGATTACGTTAGCACTTTCTTATTTTCAAGAACAAAACAAATTGGGCCACATCAAGTAGTGTCAGATCTTCCTTCCACTTTATCACAAAACGAAAATTAACAACTGTTAATTAAATCAGTTCCGTCGTTACAAACGGAAGTCTCGTCACGATAAAAGCCACGACTTCCTATATCGGTAACATAACCCTTTCAACGCGACGATGACATGAACTTCATTGATTGCATCGTCTTTCGATCACGCATTTTGCCGTCTCATGTTTCATTAAGTCATCGTTCGCCCCATTCATTTTCTAGTGGTAAATCGTTTCTATTGACTTAAAATTTATTCAAAGAGTGAGTAAATAATGCCCCATGGGGGAATAACTGTTACTAATATTAGCTTTTACTCGTCCTCGCCCCTTTGCGTATATCATATGGGAAGTTTTCAAGTAACATAATATCAGAGTGAAACTGGTAATTTAATTTACATAGAGTGCCATTTCGGTAAGCTTATATCATCGTTTGCGATGGCACATCAATTCCGATATCCTTCTTTGATGTCGTTCTGTAAAAATATTTTGGTTTTGTATTACCATTTCTGTATTTGAAATTGACATTTCTGTTTCTTTTCAGGTATGTTCAATCGCTGTCGCACGGCTTAACGTAGTTCGTTGGTTGGGGTAAGTTTCAAATGATGTATGGATTTTATTTTTTGTGGTTTTTTTTGCTTTACTTCTGTTCTATGATTTTACAGAACGATCACGGCAATGTTGTTTGTTAGAGGGACCAAATTTAACCTCCCTTGCGCGTCTCATTCTTTTAAGTGTAGTAACCTCTTCCTTAACAAAATTATATCGCGCGCACTTCATGTCATAGATTTTCGAAGCTCATTCAATTATTTAATCAGGGTTGACTTTATTGGTGTTACCCATCGCTTTGGTAAATGATATAAACCGTTAATTGTCCTAATTAATTATTTATTTTTAAAAATATAGGTCCGTAAGGAATTTTTCGCGAAAAAAAAGGTTAAACCGCAATTAAACCATAAAGTGCTATACATAATTGAATTCAGAATAAAATGAGTTTAAGAATATGATATCGGATTTTTATGACCGTATTTAAAAAAAATGAAGTTGATGATGGTCCCGTAAAGATAAAACGTCAGATGCCAGCTTAAAGAGCATTGAAAGCTACTATGGAGAGTTGTCATAGGTTTTGCTCTAGTATTAACGCCAGAAAAAAATAGTTCGATTTTTTCAAAATATGGTATATCGAAAGCCAAATATTTTTTCAACGATTTCTAAAACGCTAACGCTAAAACGGTTGCATTTGAGTGCGGTGTGGGCGTTTGGAAATGTGAACAATAGTTTCCATTGGCAATAAATTAAAAACAAACTTCTTACAGACATTGAGAGATGGGTTTGTGGTCATTAGGAAGCAAATTGTAACAGATTACTTACATGTACAAAGGTTAGAAACTCTTCTTGTAGAAAATAAATTTTATTCTCTACGGCACTGGTAAAAATTGTACTGTAACAATTAATGTTTTGTAATGAAATTATTAATACCACGGCTGGCTCAGTAATGAATAAATTTTCACTAACTTTTACCTTATAGAAGGTTGGTTCTTTATCTCCACTTGAACTCCAACCTGAAAATTAAATCCCGATGCTCTAGTTTGATCATTCTCAAATAAATATTTATATCCCTATAGTACATTTTATTAAATTTACCTGCATCTGCATGCTAAATAAAATTTACACTAAGAATGGTATTAAGTACTGAACTTAAAATTACTTTGGGTTACTTTGAGATGGCAGACATTTTGAAAATTTACGTTAACCATAATAATTGTTTCTTTTATTTTGAATTAAAATTTGAATAATTTATTTACTGCTCATAATTTAATAGTACTTTGTGTACCAAGGCGGGAAAGTGGTTGTTTTCCGGGGCGAAGGAAGATATGGCCAGGCGAGGCGCAGCCGAGGCTGGCCACTTCCTGAGGCCCGGAAAACAACTTTCGTGCCGTGGTGCACACAATATTTTTTATCCTATACACTTACATTTAAAATTAATCCCTCAACAACGT
Source organism: Photinus pyralis (assembly GCF_008802855.1). Classification (NCBI taxonomy): domain Eukaryota; kingdom Metazoa; phylum Arthropoda; class Insecta; order Coleoptera; family Lampyridae; genus Photinus; species Photinus pyralis. The sequence continues at coordinate 42,396,820 of NW_022170511.1, forward strand.
CCAACCGCAAGCGCTTGAATTTAGATTTGCTTTAACGCGTCAACGTGCACGCGTTTGTTTTGTTTATTTCCACGTTTCCTGCTGACTACGCGAAAATTTTACGAAACGGTGCAATCTAAGTGGGTCCACGAGTATATTTTTTACTCGTAGATTTACCCCTTTCCCTTATAATACAGTTCAACGCAACTTCAAATTCTAGCGTGCTTGCGATTGAACAGTGCGGAGTCACCGAAGGGAGTCACGGTGCAACAGAGCAGAGGTGCAAGTGGAGAATACCGATCATGTGCGAACTGAGTTGACATTTCCGGCATTTCACTGGCGCGTGATTATTTCCTTAGAAAATAACGGGATTTAAGGGGTTGTAATTAATACCAGGCGCATTTGAAATTATTACTGGTCTTGTGTATTAACAAATGTGTTTTAAAATTGAATGTGTGTTTTCAGGGACAAAATCACACCGGTTACATTTTAAATCCTTCGCAGTATCCATGTCTTGTCAAATGTGAGATGCTTTTAAGACTGGATTTATGCTTGGCGACGAAAGCGCAATGGGCACACTTTAAATCCTTGATGATCTTGTATTTTAAAAAAATGTGTGTTTTATAAATACATTTATTCATTCCTTACAGTCACACTGGACACATTTTAACTTCGAGGTAGTCTCGTATGTTAAAATGCTACTTATTGCGGTTGCGGATAAGCAGTGTTCTACTTACAGTGCAAAGTATATCTTGATGTTAAATGTATTGACACAGATGCTCGTTATTGAAAGTAAATGGGAGATTATGACAAGTTTGAAACGTTTGAATTGGTCACGTGATATTGGGAAAGTATTCAAATTCACGAAACATTGATAGGTATAGGTTCGCGGTAATTAAATAAATTCTTGAATTCAGTAAAATAAAGTGAACATAGGGTAAATTTAATTATTAAATCAGTGTTGACGATTTTATGTTTCTTATTTAATTAAAAAGAAATAACTTCTTTGACATTTTATTACAACCGCGCCATCTAGCTTACATAAGGCGTATTTTTTTTTCTCGCCTAGCCGACAAAATTGAATTTTCTCGCTCCATGCGTGCAATTGTCTTCTTTCGCGTCCTCACACAGGCGAGAAAATGTAAGTTTCTCCTTGTATAGGATAAAAAAACTTTTATTGAGTGTTAATTTTAATTTTTATTTTATTTATCGCTTGCTATGTGTTTCTTTTGATTCAAATCCAACTTGGATGAATATAAATATTGCAGTTTAAATTTGTGAATTTATGTGACAAATTTTTGCATTAATTAGTTTAATTAAAAAGAACGACGATAGTTACAATGTCACAATGGGAAATATGTACTAGGGAAGACCTAATTTATACGAATCGACGTGCGGTTTAGTTAACTTGAAATTTGAGGCGAGAGGGAAGTTGTTACCTTAAAAACGCCAAATGCGGAAGTGGGATTTTTCATTACAATTTTTAGCGCATTTTTGTAAATTTATTTGTAAAATGGTAGCTTTTAATCTCACTTTGGCTGGCTGGCAGTAAATGCGTGCTAGTAGAACAACGCTTGTAAAAAGATGAGGAGTGTACCTGTACATGTTCCTATCGGGGCGGTGTAATTAACTACTTTACGAACGAGGCGACAAGATGTGGGGTCAGCCGCATCTGGGCGCCTTCTCGGAGCATGATATACTAACCTGGAGATTTTTCGGTTTTTTTTATCTTCTTCTACAATTTTTCTCCGATTGTTTTCAAACTGGTGTCGTCGGAAAGATCTTGATTTTTAATCGAGTCAGTTAAACTAATTTATTGAATGAGTAATTTAATGGTGAACCTTAGGACACAATCTTTTTAACAATGTAATAATGCAACAATTTAGGTAATAAAAAATGTTTCAATGTGCGTGTCTGTATCTTAAATTTTATTTTGACACGCTTTCTCGGTTTGTCCTGTCAAAACAATAAACTTCGGTTATAAATAATAAAAGGTATGACAAAGGGTGTCGTAAGTTTTCTTTTTTCAGTAGCTTCTAATGTTACCCGAATCTTCACATTTTTTCACCGGAACTTTAAACGTAAGAGGAAACTGGAAAATCCTAAGGGAAAATTTGGTTGATCAAACTCCAATATAATTTATGTTGGTTATAATTTGAGTCCAATTTTGGAGAGAGATCAACAGAAGGACGGATAAAGCGCATTTTTGATTATCAGTAATTCGAGGGAGACCGAGAGAGTTCAGCATTCTAGGTGTAAAATCTGGATCATGCAGGGCCAATTGCACGTTCTCAGTGGCGTACGTAGAAATTTATTCTGGGGGGGATTAAACAAGTACGTGGCACATACAGTCACCCAGTGCGTACTAGAAGGGGGAGGGGGGGTAAGAAATAGAAATTGGGTTGCAGGTTGCTGATGCTGGTAGTCATTTATCTATTTATTATTGTACAGGCGAAAAAGATTTGATTAGAACGGTATTTTATTTCTTACTGCTGACAGGCCCCTTTATTGCTTTTGCTTTAATTAGTCAACGAAAACTTTGAATAATAGGTATATTTGTGGGCAAAAACCCAATTTCGACAACAAATTCAAAGGGCTGTAACTTTTGATCTAGTCGTCCGATCTTGGAACTGTTTGGAATTATGGATTCTACAGGCCACATTCTATAAGAAAATATTTTTTCCGGTCGATCTGAGACAATTTTTTTTTCTGGGCAAAAAAAAGGCAGTTTATTACCTTCCTTTTTTACCAAAAATCGACTGCACCAAAATTTCTCGGCGAAAACACTTTTTCTTATTAATTTGGGTGCGTAGAATCCAAAACGATTCGTACTTTTTCGATTAGACGTCTCAATCAAAAGTTATGGGCAAAAAAATTCCTGTTTTTAAAATTTAAAGTTCTTATTTTTGTCATTTCGTGAAAGGCAGGACCTGCACCTCACCTCAGTAGCAGTGCTAAGTACCTGATACCTATTTGTTATTTTGGGCAGCAAGGTAGCGAATTGCCGATCGATGCCGAATAGCCAAATCGTTGACTGCCAACACTGATCACTCACTGAATAGTGAATACTGAATACTACAGAATATATATTCTTCGGGGGGGGGGGGGGATATATCCCCTTCATCCCCCCCCCCCCGTAAATACGCCACTGCACGTTCTAGATATCAATTATATTTTAATTAGTTACCTCTTATTTTTCAATAATGCGCACGTAAATAAATGAAAAAGTACGCAGTAGTGCATTTGCCGTTTTAATTAATAGTATATGTGGAATAGTCATAAAAGGGGTAATTTAAACGGGAAAGTGGGTATTTAAATTAAGCTGGTGCTTGAATTGGTACTAAATATCTCTCACATTGCACATAATTTCAAAATTAACTCGCAGTCTGAACTTGTTTGATGTAACTTTACAGAGCAGAAGTTGCGGTTGTTACAGTCCTTTGGATAGAACTTGTTTGGTTTACAATATCATTACTGTAGAATTATCTCAGTTTGCACTTTAATTTACTATTTGAGATAAATATCAAACAAACCGCTCAGTAAATCTCGCTTTACGAACGGAAACCAATCGTCGATTGATATAAACGTAAAAATCACCCACGCTGAAATGGATCGTGACAATTTTTACGGGTTGATAGATATTTCATCAGCATAGTTTGTGAGAAACATTGCGGGGGAGTGTATTTCCCGCCCCACAAACACCGACGCTCTTTCAATGTCATCGAGCGCCATCGGTGTTCAGACAGAAGTAACTAAAGTGAGTTATGTGGGTCAATTGCCCCTTTAACCGTATTCTTGAATGATCAATAACTCAAAATAATGTAAGGGGCCCGCAATTGTCCTCTTGGTGAAAGAGGCAGGGTGGTTGTAGCTAGACGCGTAAATGTAGAGGTCGACGTCATTGATTTAGCCGCGCTGACACATTGAAGGGTAACGTCCTAACAAGCAGACGGAGAACGCGACGACGCCCGGCGTCGACCGACGCCAGCTGCCTTCAGCTATCAGCCCCAACGTTCCACAAGTCTCTACATCATCCCTTTCCACTTTAACAGATTCCCTACCGCGCACATTTTATGCTTCTAAACGATTATTTACCGGTCGCAATTGATTTTCGCATTCACGATTTGAACAATGAAGACCTTTTCGTACGTGCCAATCTTATCTGCATCTGATTTAGAGACACCACCAAACAAATTACATTATAATTACCGTGGTATAAGATTACATGGGAACTCTCTTGAGCAATCATCTCCGCTTCGGATTAAATTGTATCTATTAACGACGTCTGCGAGGTAATTGCAATTTTTCCATCTAAGGTCGGCCTTTGCAATTAAAATCTGATCGATACACCTGTAGGTATTCCGCACGAAATTGATTAACACAATTAGAACTAGGTAATTAATCGGATCTTGTCGAGTGTACTTGGTTGGCCCTCCGGTCACTTTCGATCATCTGTAAAATTTGAGTTAAACGAGATGTTCAATTTCCAGCGACAAATTTCTTCCAGTTAGTGTTCGATTTCCTCATTTAGCGCCTTTGCTTTTTTTATTTAACAAATGAAGCTAGTCATGCAATCGTTATAGAAGAAGTTACGGCCCCGTGGGAGGTATCGAAAAACGACGCTAGCTTCATTCAATTAAAAGGTCGAGAAACCTTTTTCCCTTAGCTAATATCGTAAATAATTCTCAATCTTAGACAGATGTTCGCGGAAAGAAAACGGAATTTCGCTTCTTCTTCATAAATCTAGAAAAGCAGTGCGGCACTGCACGAAAAAATTATCAAAGTCCTGGTGTGAGATCGAAGGGACTTCAGCGCATTTTTGTGTGGCAGATCAGTGTTTTACTACCCAGTGTTGACTCCACCATCAATAAGATCTTGTCGAAGGCTACCACATTCATTTTATCGGTATCCGCTTCCCACTTCCCATGCACTCGCAATTATGAAGTTTTCACTCCACCATCAGAAAGATATTGTCGGGGATTACCATAGTCCCTTTGTCGGTACCCACCTCCGGCGTCCCGTTCACCCGCAATTCGCATTTTGGTGGATTGCGCTAAAAACCCGGTACTAAATAGTACTCAATGTTTGGGTACTTCTAATAGCTCGAGGCGACACGAGAAAGAGAGACCGCGATTCGAGCTCTAAGAAACTTTTGGGCGCCCAAAGTCGACTACCCCTCGAAGCGCGCCGTGTAAAAGGTGCTTCATTTCGCCCCGAGGAAAAAAAACAAAATTCGTTGACAAGATCTTTCCGACAACACCAATTTCAAAACAATCGGAGAAAAACTGTAGAAGAAGATAGAAAAAAACCGAAAAATCTCCAGGTTAGTATAACACGCTCGGGGTGGCGCCCAGATGTCGCCGACCCCACATCTTGTAGCCCCGTCCCTAAAGTTGTTAATTACACGACCCCTAAAGGTCACACTCCTTGTCTGTTAACAAGCGTTTTTCTACGAGCTTGCAATTACTGATAGCCAGCCAGCCAGCCAAGTGACATTAAAAGCTACCTTTTTCTGAGTAGTGAGTCGATACCTATTCAACATGGTGGATTTTCAAATTAGTAGGAACAAAACTTTCCCCACTTGGGGTTTTACGGAGGAGGAAAAGGAGCGGAGGTGAAGTCGCAAGGAGTAAGCTTGGGTCTTCCTGATTTATGAATCGCGGATCTTCTTTTATTAATGATCGACTGCCTAGACGGCAAATGATCGGAAAAACGAATTAATCTTTTTTGCATCACAAATAAGGGGCCATAACATGATGCGAACCAGTGTTTGGCAGGAATTAATAATCTAAAATTTAAATAAGGAACTTTACAAATCAACTCGCAGAGTACGTATGTACTGTGCATCTACATATCAATTATAAAAGCTTTCAAGCTTTTTATGTATGCGTTAGACGCCATCTAATACCAGAATGTGTAAAGCAGAAGAACCGCTATATCCATAATGAAGAGTTTTGAATAATAATTACACGGAAATCTTTGTAGCTGCGAGAATAACAATTTAAGTACCGCTAAAACAGATTGATGCCTTAAGGAAGTTCTCATGCCTTTTATACGATTGTGTAACTTTTATCTTTAATCGTGCAAATTTTACTTTCAAATAATCCTAATTTCAGCGCCCGCCGTCTAAAAATACTCTCCGGCGTACTTAGCGATACCGGCAATTTTTTTTAACGAGATGCGAGCTGGTGGACATTGCCAACCTAAATATAAGCGGAAAGGCATGTCCTCTGAATTAAAAAAGAACGCAACCGGAATACATATCTTGTTCGCGTACCGCTATTAACACCGGCTGCATTAAAAAAACCGACGGCTTAACAAGTCGTTACTGTTTTTTCTTGTCTTGTCTGAACGTCTCGACGTAGTTCCTTAATGATTTTTAAGTGCATAGATCAAATCAAACAAGCAGTTAATACGATTAAAGTAATGGGATACTGATCATGTCGAGATCGTATCAGATATGCCGCAAGGATCCAGTCTAGGACCTTTATTATTTATGCGCCAACGGTATATCTATTTTAAAAGTAATCATTTATCACATTATTGATGTTGACGAATTGAGGTTGTTGAGTTGTTCCGCTGGGAATTTTTAGGTCTAAAAGTGTTACGGATTTAGTATGCCATTTCATTTACGAAACGTAAATCACATCTTCTATGCGAAAACCGTCTTCCTTATTGCGTTTTTCATAGCAACCTTCAGTTGCGCAATGAATGGAATTTACCAATGCAAGTTGTAGTCTTCAAGTAAATCCGAGAGGTGTGACACTTAAATATTTTTGTACACCTGCTTAAATTAATTTTAAATGTGCATAAGTAATTTTTGTCAAATCTTTATACAAAGAATGTTTTTGCAAAAATCCTCAGGTATTGATTAGGAGTAGGTACTAGATCGAAATATCGAAACCGTTTTAGAAATCTCTCTATAGGAAATCTTGAAATTGATTTTAAAATATCCTTCTCCGTTGGATGGAGTACAATTGATTACCATATTGCTGATTTTATATCTGATATAAAACGTGGGAAACCAGAGAGCAGTGCAAAATTATCAGCGCAATTTCGTACAACCGTAGCACTATTTAATAAGATAAAAGATACGAAGAATCGCCTACGATTTTCAGTAGGGGAATTTTTTGCCACTTAGCTCGTATATTCGGAAACAAATAGACTAGTACCGTTGAGTGAAATTACTCAACGCTAGTACTGAATCGATTGACGAAGGTTTGACATCGCTGACTCTTTTCGTTCTCGACTTAGACGAAGAACAGACGGACAGACCGACAAAACCATCTCATAAGGGGAATTTCTCAAAAATTCTCCCAAAATTGTTCCTTAATTACATTTTTCGTTCTAAACATTTTAGGATCTACTTTATCTGAAAGCGATGTAATCTTAGATTTTGAAAATTCTGTAAGAATTTAAGTTTAGGAATCTTGGATTCCTAGGCATTTTTTCTTTAATTTTTTCAGTGGCGCTAAAAATGGCTTTACTTGCCATCTGGTATGAATTTTCGAATTGTTAAACTAAATGTGACTCTTATTACAGACTCACAACTTTCATTGGCGAAATCGGAGAGTTCCACAGTTTTTCAAATCTGTAGTAAAGTGTATTATTTAACTCCCCAAAATAGTAAGGCCCGGTAACTTTTTTACTCTTTAGTCAGTTTTTGAAATCGTGAAAATCCAAATCTTGGAAATATTTCACGGAAATGAATGTATGTAAGGGAACCCCACATTCACACTAAGCGCGCAAGGTACGAAGAGTACACATAATAAAATATCATTTTTGGTTATGGTCAGGAGCTCAGGCGCCTGCATAAAAGCATGACCTGTCTCACCATAACAACAATATAGGGGTATGTTCAGGGTTCCAGTTCAGGCCCGCCCCTTGGCTAGGACATAACCTGCCTCATGATACAATGTGCCCATTATGTATGAAATATAGTATATATCTTATTTCCCAAATAAGGCAGCATTCCATTGTTTTTATTTCAGAAAACAAATGAATAACGAAAAACAATTGAATTTTTTAAAATAGCAATGCACACTTTCATTAGGCTCATTTGATAGAGCTTTTTTTCTCTTTTCAATGACGTAACACGTTAGCGCCCGTGTAGAAGAAATTAATTTTTATTTCAAGCTTTTTGTGATAGGTGAACATGTTAAACATTCATTGGGATGAAACCCATTTTACTGCTAATTTCGTTTTGTCTTCAAGGTTTAATAAGAAACGTACACGTTCTGTTGTTTTATTTTGATGTAGGATATCTGGATTAATGTCATTGATCTAATTATAATAATTTTTTTGGAACATTTTCTTGGATACGGGTACTAACATGTTATATCATCGAAAAGAGAAACAAAATCTGTATCAAATGAGACTAATGAACATGTGCACTGCAATTTAAAAAAATTCAATTGTTTTTCGTTGCTCATTTGTTTTCTAAAATAAAAACAACTGAATGCTGCCTTATTATGGGAAATAAAACTTTCATATAGAAAAATGTTGTATACATTCGATATTTACCGCGATATTTACTATATTCCGTACATAATGGGCACCCTGTATAATACAGGGTTCAGTGGTATAATATTTGCATACAAAGTAGGGTTTAGAGACCCATCGCATAACAGTCTTTAAACAGCATTAAAATTCAAGAGTCATGAAAAATAATCACTTTTGCATTTATGCACAATAATCTAGTGGTAAAATACCAGTCTCTTGTATAGTCATAATAAACTTCAAAGGAGGGCAAACGGGATAATAAAATATTAGCCTAATTTGTACTCGAACATAAAAGGGGGAAAGGGAGAAGGAGTGGAAAATATCATCTAATTTTACTTGACTTCCGGACCAAGCGAAGGTAGTTCTAAAATTGATTCCAGCCAGGTGCAAATCATTTACAATTAAAATACAATCATGAACACGATTTTTTAACTAAACAAGGCCAAAGCAATCTCGAAGGGTTAATTCTATGGACCTCATTCAAGACCATTTGAAGCTCCTTGCAAGGCTTACTCCACTAGCCAACATTTTGGAACATAATAATAATAATAATAATATATTTGCTGTCAGCACATCATAACATGAAACAAACAAAAAATCCCAGACCCATCGTACACGCCGACAAGATAATAACTGAATTTTACAATGTCTCTCAAAGACTAATAAAAACGTTAAGGCTCTACAACAATCTAGAACGGTTTTGAAGACTCTCAAAGGCCTTTCTAGACTTGCAAGTCTCATAGGCGCTTAAAAGACTCGCGAAACCTCTAGCTAAGTTTAAGAGATTTTGTAACACTAAAAGCTTTGAAAACACTCTAAAGCATTTAGTAGGTTCTGAAAGTTCTTGAAGACCGTAGGCGACTTTTTAAACATGCTTAAAAGCCTTTAGATGCTCTTAAGAAATCAAGGTTCTTAAAAGTTGGTGAATCTTGGAGACCTGAAATTATGGTTTGTTAAAGTCCCTTAAGAGTTGTTAAAAACTCTTAAAGGAAAACAAATACTGCTTATTAATTGCTCTTAAATCCTTTTAAAAACTATTCAAGAAGGATTTTTAAGTCCTGTTAAGGAGTTTATTGACTTTAACTAAAATCTTAACACTTTAAGACTCCCCGTTATGCTTATGACACCTACGGTTTTTTGAAAACTATAGCTTTTTAAAGATTACTAAAAGGCTCTTCAATACTCTCAGAGGTTCTTAAACAATCTAGAAGACTGAAGAACAGGTTAGAAAGCCTTAAATGCGTAAACACTAATAATTTAGGACTGATTAAAGACTAGATCGGAGGGGTCTACGGCCAGTGTTTTTAACGTCTTATCTTAGAAGTCGCTCGCATCTTAATTAAAGACTAATTTGTACCCACAAAATTAGAATTTGTACCCGCTGGGGGTGCGAGCTGGAATACAAGCTAGCAAATTAAGCTTTTGACAAATGAACTCAATAGTTCGGAACCCTAATTTGTACCCAAGTTATAGTTTCGTGATTGTTAAAACAATTACTCAATTATTTAAACCATAATAAACAATGTAAATTTCTAATTTAATCTGAAAATTGCCACCTATAAATTTAGTAGTAATTTGTACCCACGGCGCCTACACGCTTTTTTTGGGAACAAATTATTTTTGTTGTCATTTACAAAATTGTAAGGTAAATTAAAGTACGACATTTTATTTACTTATTTACAATTAATATTTATAATAGATGCGATTTCTGAATCATTTTTCATAAAAACAAGGGTTTTATCAGCTTAGTCCTTAATTAAAAACACAATTTTTCCATATGTTGCGGAGATTCCAAAAACGTTTTTTCATTAAAAAAAAGTTGCTTGTGGGTACAAATTGGAAACCCAAGTTGCTCTATAGTTTCGCGAAGGTTCCCTTTGTCTAGTCGATTTTTGATTAGAAATCCCAACAATAACACACAATTTTTTTGCGGAAAAATGCTAGGGGGACAAATTAGTCCTAAATTCAAAACAAATTTCTCGAATTTCACAGAGCATCAATTTGATTTGGCGTTTTTTTTTTGCTAGAAAGACCAAAACTCGGTAATTGTAAAATCAATGAGAATTTGAATTTCAACCGAAAAATATTTCACTTTGGATGATACACGTCTTAAGAGCTCCAAAAGTTTTTTTTAATGAAAAAATACAATCTTACCTATAAGCAAAAGAAAAAAATTCCCTTATATGATGGTCTGTCCGTCTGTCGGTCTGTTCCTTGTCTAACTCGAGAACGAAAAGAGACAGCGATGTCAAACCTTTGCCAATCGATTTCTACGAGTTCCAAGATCAGTGCTAATAAATATGAGCCGGATCAAAACTCTAGTTTCCGAATCCGAGCTGAGTGGCAAAAAATTCCCCTACTGAAAATCGTATGCGATTCGTCGTTTTGGTTGGTAGAATTTTAAAGGTCTGTGTCGAATGACACAAAAAGGCACTGACACTTTATAATGAAGTTTGACCTAAAAACGGTTTGTGCTATTTAATATTTTTCGCCTTTCCTTAAAACATTTATAAGAAAAATAGTTGAATACATTTTTTGGTGGAATATTGGAATTCTGTCCACAGTTCCGCATCAGCCTACACAAGTTAGGTGTGCAACTATTCATTATACGAGTTATATGAGATCTTTTGCATCGATTTTTCAAGGAACTATTTTACAGCCCTTTGAATTTTCTTTCGAAATTGGTTTCTAGTCTATAACTTTTGATTGAGAAGTCTGATCGAAAAAGTACGAATTGTTTTGGATTCTACGCACCAAAATTAATAAGAAAAAGTTTTTTCCCGAGAAATTTTGGTGTAGTCGATTTTTGGTAAAAAAGGAAGGTTATACACTGCCTTTTTTTGAGGACCGAAGAAAAAATTGTCTCAGATCGACCGGGAAAAAACATTTTCTTATAGAATGTGGCCTGCAGAATCCATAATTTCAAACAGTTCCAAGATCGGGCTACTAGATCAAAAGTTACAGTATTTTAATAACTTATCAGAAACTATTGTTGATCTATTCAGAACTACATAAAGGTTCACCTTTTCAGGTAATGAGGTAATGATTTTTGATACCTTAGTTATCGGAACTCTTTCTAAGAAGACCTTAGAACTTCAAGCCTCCAGAACTCGAATTACAATTGCAAATTTTATAAATGAGGGGCTTAATATGCGCAAACTTATCATGTTTCAATTTAAAGCTTTCTTCCTGTAAGAATGCTGTTTTCACTTTTCATTTCGTCATTGTTACACTTGATTTGGCATCGTAAATGAAGCGCAATTATTTCTATACAGAATGGCGTTTTTTTTTCTGAATGGAAAAGAAACTTATAGTTAGCAATTACAATACACAACAGGCGCAGCCTACCTACAATGAAATATACGCATTACATTTAATTAGCAAATATTTTTCGTAATTGTATTTCCGCATGCATCACGCAACGTTCTCATTTTCTTCTGTTTACCGTAATACGCAAAGAGACCCGGTGCTCTACAATTAACATTATCTATCGAGAGGTAGGTAGGTTTCGTCTCACGTTACAAAGTAGACCTATTTGCGCAAATTAAAAGTTTACTACCGCGAGTTAATTACACCTCGAAAAACAGCTGCAACAAGTCTTCGGGTTTGTTGAGAACGCTGCGACCTTCCGTCTATATATGCAACACACCCCGTGTGACGTCAGGGTTACGTCTCTTTACCTACTTACGTCACGAATCTCTTCCTATCTGCTTAACATTTTTTTTGGCGCAATTGCGGTGTGGATTTTGGTGGGCGTGCGAAAATTCGCTTCAGTAATCTGAGGATGTTGTGCCGTTTCCGAGTGGTGGTGATAAAGCGAAAGCGGCGAAATGGTTTTTTAATGGTCGCACGTGTTGCAGTAACGTGTGTACGTGCCTAAATAGTCGATTTATTCTGGCCAATGCCACCAGGCGGCGCCACTTATCCAATTGTATTGAGCTTATCTATCAGTATTTCCCCTCTTAACAGATAGGCGAGTTGCATGGGGGCAATGATAAAGATTATGATAAAAAAAAGTAAAATGGCCGCGGTCAAGTCCGACATTGGCGCATCGTTTTGCAAAGTGCGCTACTGTTTAAATTACAGGCATTTGTTTCTAACCTGTCTCTGATCGGTGGCGCCGTCAAAGCAGCGACTTGCAAACAACGTGCGGCGAAGTCCACTATGTCAGGGAAGGAAGGTGGATCATTGGTGAAATCTTTAATGTAAGCAATGTGTGCGCCTCTCAGGTTTATTACGCACGGTAGTATTTTGATGAAATGACAAGTGCGTGCAATTGTGGCACTCGGTTGACGGGTAGTTCGATTGGTGAGAGAGAAAAGTGATTAAAACAAATGATACCGTGGACGTTATGAATTTTAAACGGAAGTTGTTACCGCAGTGTTATTCGTACTTTTACCAATGAAGAAACCTCGGTAAGGATGACACTATTAGCAGTATTTTAATCAAATTAGATTTTTTTAGGTCGGTCCTATTTTACTAATATCGTACTCGTAGGTGTCACTTGTTTAAATTCATTTCTGCACAGTTTCGCCAACTTTCAAATTAATAACAATTAAGAGTGTCAAATTATCTAAAAAAAAAGACGATCGGTGACGTTTCGAATCGCGCGACGTTGCCATTAATTGCACTTTACTTTAGTCCCCCATTATTTCCCAGATCCAACGGTAAATGCAAAACCTTAATTAAATCGAAAGAAATTAAAAAACTGGATCTGGGCCAAGGAGATAATTTATTTAGCAAAATGGACGATTTACTTGTGCTTGTTTTCATTGTCAACTTGTAGTGTCGTCTGACGTCATGTATAGACCTTGTTGCTTTAACCGCAAAGGGGTTATTCCGATTGTTAATCTAATAATGAGCAAATTTCGATAATTGAATCGAAGATATAATTTCGCTTCGAGCGTATCAAATTTGAATCATAGCTGGGGGTAATTGCGTAAGACTAATTTCCGGTTTGCCCCATTTTCATAAAACCGTTTGTCTCGCGTCTCTACCTCGGGCGATCGTTTTATTTGGATGGAAATGGGGAACAATCGATAAGGGGATGTTAATCTTGCCGACGAAATAAATACCTCGCGATATTGGTATTTATTGACAAGTGGCGTGTGCATGATAAGAAGCAGTAACCTAATTGAGTATTCTGTTGAGGTTTCATCGAGCGACTTTTCACATGAATACAGTGTAGCCACATTTCAAACTAATCTCCTCTTTCTTTCTGTAATGTGATATATTCCAAACGATCTCAGGTCTGGGAAATCACGAAAAATACCCGTTCGGTTTTTCCAAGTGAGAACATTGCATCTTGATAAAGCTATCTTTATTACGAAAACCTTTAGCGGGCACTCGTTCGAAGTTATCTACAATTTTTTCGTCCGTGTTCGAGAATTTCAGTAAGTAAATTCCGCCTGGACAATCCACGAAGTTATTCTGTCTTTAACACTTGTTGCCCATCTTCTGTATTCGACAGCCCGCCGTAGCGCTGGTGATTCTTCTGAACGCGTTCTATGCTAAATTTATGACTGAGCCTTGGAAACTTCCTACGGGAAGTGAAGCTAACAAGACAGATAATGTAATGAAACAGAGGACCCTTTTGTAGACGTAACTACAGCACAAAAGTTGAAGCAAGTGAAGCTGAAATGTGACAACAAGGGATTGACCAATTATATTTGCCCAGCAGACATACTCCAATTACCTATCGGACAATTCAGTGTCAATATAGTAGAGCATTATAAAGTATACTTAGACCATATTTGTGTATGGAAACTTTAAAAAGACATAAATTAATAACAAAATAAAACAAGATACGAAGAATCGCCTACGATTTTCAGTAGGGGAACTCGGCTCAGCTCGTATTCGAAAACCAGACTTTTGATCCGGCTCATATTCAATCTCGTATTCAATAGCACTGATCCTTGAACTCGTAGAAATCGATTGGCGAAGGTTTGACATCGCTGTCTCCTTTCGTTTTCGAGTTAGACGAGCAACAGACAGACGGACAGAACAATCAAATAAAGGGAAAAATTCACCGAAAAAATTATAAACAAGTGTATACTACTATAATGTAGATAATACAAATAAAATATAACATTGTGGTCGATAACGATAACTAACTACAATTAAATACTATAAAAAGGGACATTATTTCTCGTATAGTGCAATAATGAATGTCAGTGGCAATGTATGAAAAATCCTTATACATACCCACTAAAAATGGGCGATTTATATTAGAAAGACATTACAAGTATTACGTGAATGATATGATGGAACCGTGGATGGAACATTAAAGCGTTGTCAATATATGAAGACCATCAATTAAGTCATGTAATAGTTTGTACAGAAACACCGTAATATCTCACATCTCCCGAGTTCTCAACATTTACAGTAATAATAACTATCATAAAGCCTTTTTTGTGTTGCCACTTTTGGAAACAGTCCTGAAAAGCTTCTTTTATGATGTCATTCAGTTTCTTCGTCGCATTTGTCTTAATTTCGAAAATCGTCTCACATCTTCTTCCTTTCAAACTTTTTTTGTGTTTGGGGTACAAGCTGTATGAAGGAGCGAGGTCAAGTGAGTAAGGTGGGTGGGGAAAATGTCCCCTTAAAAAAAGGTAACTTTGGCAGTGCGTTTGGAAGTGCCGGGTGAAGAGTAGACTATAGATCCCAGTGAAAATATGGAAGTCGGAAGGGGGCAAGGGGACATTTGTCTTTAATAGATATACACGAGGACATACATTTATGGGATATCCCCTTAGGGACACCCCAAATTTTCTGCATTTTTCTGAATTTTTTATTTGCGACTTTTTGAAGCTTTGAGAATTAAACTTTTGCTCAAATTTTGCAAAATGTGAGAACGGCACAGAGTGAAATGTATTATTTGAAGCTAACCTTAGGTTATAGGTTGATATTTACACTTTCTTGCAGTATGGTGGTTCCAAGTGAAGTTTAGCAATAACTTTCTCTGTTTATTGTTGTTAATAATTCCTCAAATCTACTTTGGAACAAACCGCTTCTTAAATTACCTATCCCTAATTAATGAGAGTAATAATTGGTGGAAAATTTTGACCGTTTTAACGCTACAGTAATAGATTTATCAAGTTAAGTACAATATTGCGTGTACACGCTTTTAGGGATAGAAAAGTTAATCAACGTCGATAACAGATAAAACTAAATGAAAACGTACACCAAAATGATAGTGGGCTCTTTTTATGGGAATCTATTTATCTCTGCGCGTTAATTCGATTTACTAAGTAAACTTTCGACATAATTTGCAATAAATCGTCTATTAATTGAGTCGATTAGACACACTGTTGCACAAGTTAAAATAAACAGCATTATTTAAATAAACGTAACGTAATATAAATTGTGTGTGTGGAGTGCGCGTTTTAAAGCTGTGGAATACTGTCGCTTGCTAGACGCTCCTCATTGTATTCTATTTACCTGCCGCCCTTAGTTTGTGCGCCTTGAAACTTGACAAAAGCGTTTTGGGAACTTGTCGAGGTTTATTATTATTTTTTTTTCTTTTTGAATGGGCAAGAATGAACCCCGGCGGTATCGGGCGAAATCAATGAATGCCCCGACAAATTTAGCCCCAATAATCCTTATAATGCAGTTTCGAAGGGTTGCAGAAATCGTTTTAAGTGGTTTTTCGAATGCGATGCACTTTCTTGTAAATGGAAGTTGTCTGTTTAAAATATGTGCATTAAGGTCGGCGAACTTTATTCAATTCGGGAGTTGAGATATGGGGGTGAGAAATAATTCTGATAATTAGATCAGTTGGAATTTGAATTTCTATTGTAAAATTACTTTTAGTAGTTGTTTTGCCCAGTTAAGACCGGAATCCAATATACAGTACGTTTGATTTTAGCTGTCACAGCGGATATCTGTTAGAGACGAGGTTAGAGATATGACAAAATCTTATGGTAGAAAACTTGTTCTACATTAATTTTGTGTTATCTGTTATACCTAAATTAGGTGTGGCAAATAATTCAAAATTTTAAATAAAATCTACCAAATTTTATAACATATTTTGAAACGGTACAAAATTCTCTGTCTATCGGTATATATATTTTTGTAAGAAGAATGTGTGTAATTTATTACTTATAATTACTTTTACATAATAAACATTATTATTATTATCGAGATTATTATTATATCACATGCCATAGCTATCTTACAATTAAAAACGTAAATCGAAGTGATGTGACTCCATCGGTTTGAGAAGGTAGGCGATGGAAACAATTGCTATTGTCAAATTGATTGAGTAATTTTATACCTGGATCTATACATATTGTTATTTTTGTCTTAACTTCTTCTACGATAACAAAAAAGATATGCTAAGAATGTACATCATTTCTTCTTGTTATGTTGTATTTATATTGCATGTTGGCCAATGTTGTCAAGATACTATTAAGTAACATATTGCTCAACTGAAAGCTGACAAAAATTTCATTTGTTTCCTCGTCTACTTTTTACTTAATGCTCTAATCTGCGTAAATGTTCATTTGTAGATTATCGACTTACTTCTTTAATTGATTGACACTATAACATGTGATATATAGTTGGAAAGAGAATTTGTATAGTTTCAGAAAATGCTATAAAATTTGGTAGACTTCATTTAAAATTTTGAATTATTTGGTGCGCCTAATACGTTTGATTTTCAATTGTTTTTGCTGTAACAGATAATGCAAAATTAAATGAGAACAACTTTTCTTCTGTAACTTTTTGACAGCAGCCGAGATACTCACTGTGACAGCTTAAAATCAAACAAACTGTATACGTTTTGTGGAGCAGTAAGACTATCTTTCGTGCGTTGATGATTGTTCACAATCTGCCCCAATACTTTGAGAATTAATGTACAATCCAAAAATCGAATAAAATGCAGGGTGTTGTTTGAGAATAATTTTTGACGGATGAACTTATTTTTATGTTATTGCAAATCCGGTTGATATTTTTAATACTGCTTAAGCCAAACAACTTTTGCAATATTTGATGGAAAATTAATTCTAGAGGGGGTACACCGCTTATGGAAGATGCGATAAGAGACGTATTTTGTTTGTCATCATATCTAAACGTTTCTGAACAATAAAAGTATTATCACAAATTAACTACCAGATAAAGTGATTAAAGATGACAATAAATATGCACATGTTTTTTAATCCATTTTACGGTGTTAGAAAGTTCAACGATGACGTAAATAAAACGGATAATTTCTCCAAACCGTTTTTCGTTTTTTTGCACGTTTGCGCCAGTTTCCAACAATAAGCTAAATTCTCTTTTCGTTCCAACATAATAAGGGTTAATTCTGTAACAGTATAACGGAAAAAAGGAAGGAACGCGAGATGAATATAAAACAGTGCTCGGTGGGAGATTTAGGCTTCGACAAAAGATGAAATAATAAGCGCTGGGGTAGTAATCGGTCGGGGGTCCATTTGATGTAAAATGCTATAAAAGTACGGTAAATAAATGCTCAATTTTAATTAAAGTGCGCCGCTTATTACAAATCATGCTACTAAGTGAACTATTAGGCGCTCCGAGAGCTCCACGGGTAAACAGTTTTAGCTAGATAATGGTTCTATTTGAAAAATGTTTTGATTCATATTTAAGGTGAGCTACTAAATTGTTGCACTTTTCAAATGCAATTCATGGTTGGTTAAAAAAAAGAACCACACGAAAATGTCCTTATGCCGTTATTAAAACTGTTTTTTTTTGTCATTAGAAATTGACTATCTCCAGATTTTCTGGGCTGGAAAAACCTGAGACATTTTCATTTATTACCTATTTGAAATGGGGAAAAATGATGATAGATAGATGATAGTGTGTTTATTGTTTTAAGTTTGAAAATGCAATTTAGCAGCATCAACATCTGATTTTGACATAAAAAATCCTTTGCTTACATACATTGTATAAACCTAATTACAGAAATTAATCAGCAAAAACATTGATGTAACACAACATAAACAGCAAAAGAGGAGGACAGTTAATAATTTTGGTTGTCACACTTTTTTTACACATGATTTATATAATGTAAACAGGATTTTGGAATATCCCTATAGCTGTAGCTATTATTTTTACGAAGTAACATTTATATAATGTCTGTAACCAAGGGTTCATTTTTATTTAGTTATACCCTCGGTTATACCTTAAAAAATTGTTCGATTTTTAAAATACACGTTTAAAAAATCCCAGTTTCTATAGAATTCAAAATAACAGAAACTGACCAAATTAACGAAGGTTTACAGTGTAGACCATACTTTCTGAAAGTTTTTATGAGCATTTTTCGTAATTTCTGATTTTTTTTTTTTTCATATGTGACGAACTTCGGTAGTAAATCCGCGCACAAATGGCATGAATAAATGAAATAAGCATTAGCGGAATAATGATTACAATTTGTACATCCAAAAATTATAATTTCTTTACTTAATTATATTAATTGGCAGCACATTTTTTTTATTTTTAAAAAATACGCTAAAAATAGATTAGATAGATAGATAGATTTAGATCTTAGCACATCTAAAAATTACACAGCCGAGAATTTTGGATGAAGTGTGCGAAATTGAGCTGCTTGATCAATTTCATGCAAATCCTACGACAACAATTCCAAAATTGGCTAAGGTTAGTTCATAATATTATGAAAAAGAATGTTTTTTCCGAGTTTTTTCCATACAACCTACAAGTTTTACAAGAATCGCGCGACGATGATCACGATCGGAGAATTTTGCGAATTAATGCCCCAAAGAATTTATGAAGATCCTGATTTTTCGAAAAACACCCGCTTTAGCTATGAATGCACTTTCTTTTTAATAATAATAATACCATTGGCTAATATGGGGGGGTATTAGTCAATGATAATACATAATGGAAACTTCTTTGAAGTCGTTTGGACAGATATTCTTATGGCAATAAAATTATTGGGACGATGTTCCTAGAAGGAAATGTAACTGGGAAATTATATCAGAATCTATATGGGAAAAGTGATAAATGGAATTTGCAGTTTCACCAAGATGGGGCTCCGCAACATTTGCGCTAGCTGTTAGACAGTGGCTCAATTGACAGTATCCTGTTCAATGGATTGGCAGAGGGAGTGGTCTCCCGAAGATATGAAGCCTCTTGATTTCTTTCTGTGGGCACATTTGAAAAGGGCAGTGTTAGTAACGTCACCTGATTAAATTCTAGAACTCAGACACAGGATAACCGATGAATATAGACAAATTACCTACAAGAGACACTTTTATCAATGTCCGTAAATAATTGCAACACAGACTGAATTATGGTCTGTGTAAATGTGAAAATTTTAATTTTTTTTAAAAATTAATAACAAGACCATTCAAATTTCATTATGTGGTTGTGGGTACATGTAAATAGAAACAGATATAGGTACTT
This sequence comes from Photinus pyralis, assembly GCF_008802855.1. Lineage (NCBI taxonomy): Eukaryota > Metazoa > Arthropoda > Insecta > Coleoptera > Lampyridae > Photinus > Photinus pyralis. Next base: position 42,416,683 of record NW_022170511.1, read on the forward strand.
ACGTATATCTGTGATGTTACTCCCAAATAAAAGGATTAAACCTGGTTGGGCTGAGGTATGAGATTGTGATTGTGTTGCGATGTTGCGAATCTCTAAAGTGCAGTCTGTAAACGATGAGTAAGTCTGTTGTACTTATATTGTTTTGTGATTCATATATGTAAATAGAAACTCGGTGGGGTGTGCATATTATAATTTTAAAGTGGGGGTAGCTGGGAGTGCGAAGGTGAGTAACTTTCCCTAGCGCTTTTTTGCATTTTTTGATTTTTCAGTATTGTAATTGGTATATTTTAAATTGTCTTTCTTATCCACGTCTAAATCTTTCTCTTCAGTGATTTAATTATATCCAGTTGTGGTCTCGTTTGATTTTGTCACCTCACGATAGGAAGTACACTCGATAATTTTTAATAAGTTGATAAAAGCGCATTGAAATTGAGCCAAGGACCGAGTTATTTAATTAATGTAACCAGACGTTCCGATAGTCTGTTCTATTACTTCCCTTTCTTAATTTTTTTCAGGTGATACGTTACTACATTTTTTAATTTTCACTTGATTCCTCCATGTACGAGAGATGGCCTCTTTTGAGAGACTTCCGAAAAAAGCGTTGGGGTACAATAATATCATTTCAATTTGAAAATTGAAACTGCGTATAAGTACGAAAGTTTAACCTTGACTGTTATCTATATAAATATAAAAGACTGCACTCCAAAATCAGTCGGTTATTCGATTCGTCGCGAAACAGTTCAGTTGTAAGTAATAAGTGCGATCCTCTGGATTAAAGAAATCCAACCGGTGAGTTTATGTTAATTAAAAGATTGTCATTATGACCGTTTCGATTTAATATTACCAACTTTTCCGAAAAACCAGCAACTTGTAGTAACGCTTGAAATCCTTTTTCTGATTCCTCTGAATCATTTCATACGTTATAAATTAAAACCTGCCTCTTCCCTTAAATAAGCAAATTACTCATAGCATTAATATAGACTGATGAGTTTACTTTCAAGGTCCTTAAATCTGTTGAATGCATATTGTACGACTATTTTTCTGAAAAACAGGGGTATATGTCAAAAGTGGAAGGGTGGTTGGGAAGGGCTAAATATTTTTAAGTTCCAAATCTATTCTCGCCTACTGGAAAAGATCGACCAGTCGACATGACGCTTTTTCAATTTCCGTGACACGAATTTCTTGATAATGTGAAGGCAGGCCATACACGTCATCGGCCAGTTAGGTAAGAAAGTTTGACCTGCGCTGTTATCTACGGTTTGGCGATAACGACAATGTAGAAATCAGTTGTTTAGTCAACACGAAACGGTGTATATCTTTTAGTGCGGTGGGATTTGTTCCTATTTCTTTGATGAGGAACTGTACAAACAAAACTTTATCGTAAGTTTTGAATTGATCATAATTGAAACTTTGCATTAAATTAAATATGACTTAAAATCCAATCCCCGTAATTAATCCTGAATCCGTCATTCTGTTATCTTACGAGGGGGCAATTTTATGTAATACCTATTGCTAGATTATAAGGCAAAACAAATTTTTTTCTTCCACTATGTATCTTCAAGCATTTTGTATTTTCGAGCTTTGTGTAGCAGTGCGGCCTTATCGGAAAAATTCTGAAGTCTTCTCTGAAATGGCAGCAATCGCTGTTAATTTTAGTGCCCTTTTTCATGTATCCAATCAACAAAATTCCCTCGCAGTTTAAAGAAAAGCGTTGCCATGCCATGCTTTATTCACCCACTGCATCAGATCAAGTCAATTAATTGGATTTATCGCCTGTGATAATTTTTCCAAAAAAAATCGATATCTTCTTTGAAATTATCCAAATGGTCACGGCAAATTTCTTGCGTGACAACCTTCTTTTCTAGTGTGAGGAGCCTAGGCGGACATTACTTACAATTGGTAGGCCAGGAAACTATCATTGCTTTTCGTCATTGTTTTACAAATATATCTAAGATTTTGCGGATCTTTTTGGGAATTTGCTAAACAGGGTTACTGGAAACGGTCGATTAAATGGAAAATATACAGGATACAAAAAAAATATATACAATAATTTCGGAATTCTGCAATCTCTACTGGGAAGTAATAATTTTAATTAGACAGGGTTGGCCATAAAGGTGTGGCACACCAACCAAAATTGCATGTTTTAAATAGAACACCCTGTAATTATTCGATATATCATTTCTTCTTTCAATTTTAAGCAAGATATGTAAGACGCATAATGTAGGTACGTAAATTAAATTCAATTCCAGATTATTGAGTTTTGAATAATCTCTACGCTACGTTTTAAAATTTATTGAATGAAGAACGATAATGAAAGAAAGCCAAATTTCTTTTGAGATTCTGTGGTGCTGAAAAGAACCGAATGTGATGTTTCTTATTATTGTTGGGAATCATTAATATATTGTTTTTCATTACTTATAACGTTTATTTTCAAAACCCGATAACCTGGAAACAATTGAATGTGGGTGCATTATGCTTCTTACAGATGTTGCTTAAAATTGAGAGAATTAAAATATCGAATAATATACAGGGTGTTCTATTTTAAAAAATGCAATTTTGGTGTGCCTCGTCTTTATGACCAACCCTGTACAGTATAATTAAAATTATTACTACCTACTGGCCATTGAAGAACCCTAAAAGTATTGTATACTTAGTAGCCCAATCTTGGAACTGTTTGAAATTATGGATTCTACAGGCCACATTCTATAAGAAAAATTTTTTCCCGGCTCGATCTGAGACAATTTTTTTTTTTCGGGCCTCAAAAAAGGCAGTGTACAACCTTCTTTTTATCAAAAATCGACTGCACCAAAAGTTCTCTGGAAAACACTTTTTCTTATTAATTTTGGTGCGTAGAATCCAAAACAATTCGTACTTTTTCGATCAGACTTCTCAATCAAAAGTTACAGACTAAAAACCAGTTTCGAAAGAAAGTTCAAAGGGCTGTAACTTTTGAACTAAGTATAGTTGTTTTCAATACATTGTATATTTTCCCCAAAAATTGAGCGTTTCCAAACTTAATAGCTTTTATTTTCAAAACTAGATAACCCGGAAACGATTGAATTTTGGTACATTATACATAAAGAGTGTTCCATTTAAAAAATGAAATTTTGCCACACTTTATAATAATAATAATAATAATAATAATAATCTACTGTTATAGTTCCCATTATTCTTAGTGCTACTGGAGTTATACCAAAGACAATACACCACAATTTACAACTATTAGGTTTGGACAAAAACACATACAAACATTTACAAAAAGCAGTCATTATCAACACATGCCATATTGTTCGTAAATTTCTAAACATAACACAAGATACTACATACACAAATGATCCACAACGTATACATGTAAACAGCAGTACTCGCTCACAACACGGTACACAACATACTGTAATATCTCAACCTCTAACCCAAACAAACACACAAATACAACTTACCGAGCAAACAAGTACAACAAATGATACAACATATACTACATTCAGAGATTCACCTCTGAAGCAAACCACATTATCACGACCCATTAGTATTCAACCCAAACGCAAAAGCCTAAACAGCACTTTAGACTCACAACATGACACACAACATACTGTAATATTTCCAAACTTAACTCAACCAATCACACAAACACAACTTCCTGAACAAACAAACGCAATAAATACAAGTAACGCAACACGCACTACAAAGACGCCCTCACCCACACGGCCTAGCACAGCTAAAAAACACAATACTCTTTCTTCTCAGAAACACACCACGTTATCACAAATACAACCCACTCGTACTCAACCCAAACGCAACAACCTTAACAGCACTACAGGCTCACAAAATACTGTAATGTCTCCACCAATAACCCATGCAACAACAGAAATACAACTTCAAGAACAAAGAAACACCATAAATACAAGTAACGCAACATGCACTACAAAGACAGGTTCATCCAATAAAGTTACACGCCCTAGCACATTTAAAAAACACAAAACTCCTTCTTCACAGAAACACACCACATTTTCACAACCCACTCATATTCAACCGAAACGCAAAAACCTTAACAGAACTACAGGCTCACAACATACTAAAATATCTCCAGCAAAAACCCAAGCAACCTCTCAAATACAACCTCAAAAACAAAGAAACACCATAAATACAACTAACGCAACATGCACTACAAAGACAGGTCCACCCAATAAAATTACACGCCCTAGCACAGTTAAAAAACACATAACTCCTTCTTCACAGAAACACACCACATTTTCACAACCCACTCGTATTCAACCGCAACGGAAAAACCTTAACAGAACTACAGGCTCACAACATACTAAAATATCTCCACCAAAAACCCAAGCAACTTCACAAATACAACCTCAAGAACAAAGAAACATCATAAATACAACTAACGCAACATGCACTACAAAGACAGGTCCACCCAATAAAATTACACGCCCTAGCACAATTAAAAAACACATAACTCCTTCTTCACCGAAGCACACCACGTTATCACAACCCACTCGTATTCAACCCAAACGCAAAAACCTATACAGCACTACTAGCTCACAAAATACTGTAATATCTCCATCAATAACCCAAGCAACCTCACAAATACAACCTCAAGAACAAAGAAACAACATAAACACAAGTAACGCAACATGTACTACAAAGACAGGTCCATCCAATAAAGTTACACGCCCTAGCACAGTTAAAAAACACAATACTCCTTCTTCTCAGAAACAACCCACTCGTATACAACCGAAACGCAAAAACCTTAACAGCACCACAGGCTCACAAAATACTGCAATATCTCCACCAAAAACCCAAGAAACCTCACAAATACGACCTCAGGAACAAAGAAACACCATAAATACAATTAAAAAACACAAAACTCCTTCTTCACATAAACACACCACTTTATCACAACCCACTCGTATTCAACCCAAACGCAAAGCCAAAGAAACACTTACACAATAAACTCTATTTAATAAAATTACAGGAATTATTATAATGATATTTTTGTTTTGTTTTCTTCTTTCCTGATAGCGTTGACTATTGTGGCAGTAATAGCTATGTTGGTAAGTACGAATTACATTATCCCTAGATGTCCAATGTACGTGTGTGATATTATTATTATTATTATTATTTTTTTTTTAAGGACCCTACATAACTTCACCAGACACAGACACAGACACTAATCGTTACTTGATTTTAATCCGTGCGATTAGTTAACCAGGCTAGACCTGAGTTCTCACAAGAAACACCGACCATAATACTAATAATACTAATAATAATAATAATCTTTAATTCTAAAAATTGTAAATAACAATTACAGAAACGTCAAATCACAAACAAAACATGTATGGACATTAGGTTTTTATTACCTAGAGATATATAATCAACAAATTCATTTACTGAATAGAAAGAATTATTTTGTAATATTTGTTTCGTTCTATTTTTGAAAAGGGAGTGGTTCATTTCAGGCAGATTATTAAATAATACTGAACCGGTGTAAAACGGAGATTTTTTATAAAATGAATGTTGGTGTTTTGGAATCAAGATTTTATTTTTACCTCTGGTGTTGTGATCGTGAATTTGACTTATTTTGTTAAATTTGTGTCGGTTTTTATGAAGATAAATAAGTAATTTAAAGATATATATACAAGGCAGTGGCATTATATTATGATTTTTGAAAGTGTCCCGACATGTTTGAGCGTAATTAAGATTGTACATCAATCGTATTATACGTTTCTGTAATATAAATACTCTGTGAGTATGTGTACTTGCTCCCCAACATGTAATGTTATAGCTTAAATATGGATACACAACCGCGTAGGAAACAATCAACCTTGTATGATTAAAATTATTACTGCCTAGTAGACATTGAAACACCCCACTTTTTGCATAGAACTTTTTCCAAATCTTGTATATTTTCCCCGATAATCGACCGTTTCCAGACTTATCGGCGACCCTGTATACAAGGTGTGTAGGGACTATCTACTTACATTTGTTTCAGTATACATTTAATTTTAATGTGCCTATTACTTCGGCAAGAGGTGGGACTAGGGAGCATCAACAAAAAGTACTACAAACAACTACTGGTGTTTTATTTAAATAACAATATATTAAATGGTGCGAAATGCGACCCAATTCTTCATCGTCGAAATTGATGGTTTTTCTTTTATGTTTTTGTTTCATCTCATGATTACGACGTACCACAAAATACCAAACCCCAATCTCGTTTATGGACCGGTGATTTATGGCGTTCTTAGATGGAACGTAAAAGTCTAAGTAAATTGAAAAATGTTCAATATCATCAATACACATCGAGAGCATTGTTTAATTGAATTTTTCCGGAATGAGATTTAACGCCAAAGTATAACGCACGGATGAATAACGGTGATTGTACGTGAGTAGCTCGGAATATGCGAAAACTGAAATAAAATGGCATTCAATTCGTAGCGCAATATGCGAATAAATTTATCGGCATGTTAAACAACGTTGTTCTAGTCAAACATAACACAGTTATTGATCTCCGATATTATTATTACAAGCGTGAAATGATTACTGTACGCCCCATATTCCTTACGTTTCAATGGGCAATTGCAGCTTTTGTAGTTTGTACCAGGTTATTTTTTTGAAAGCTCTCTCGCTCTCGCACATCGACGAGTTTTTGACCCTCGCTGAAGTACACACTCGTTACTGACGTGATGCTAAATTAACCACTTTACAGGCGAGACAAGCCGAATGTGGAGAAATGCAATTATCTACGCGCGTTTCCCGTATATGAGTTTCATGGTGAGAAAAATTGATTAAAACTGTTTTTAATTCTTAAATTAAGTTTCATAATTGTAATACAACGGCCATCCACGTACGTAAAGTTAATCATTTCCCTACTGACTGTGGGTAATTTTTTTGTACCACCTTTACTTTGATTTTAGATTTAGTTACCTAGTGTCCCTTTCACTTTTTGACACCAGATAAGGACGTCAAAAGAGAGAAGGAATATCAAAGAATACAATTCCGCAGGGGAGCGATTCTTTTTAACGACTTTAACTTCACACTTCGTTTGATCTAAGAAATAAAATTGCATAAGGAATGATTGCGCCAAACTGCATGGGCGTATTGTAAAAATTGTTGAAAAATACTCAAAAGTTGTATTGTTATGTAGACAAATGCCGATACCGCAACCCCAACATGTTTTTTGCCATACAGGGTGTGTTTTAATTGATTTTGGTTTTTAAAGTGGAACACCCTATATATTTTTGTATTTTTTCATATTCCTCGATGTATATTTGAAACACTCAAACCTCAAACCCAAAAACCCTGTATATTTGTCAGCATGAAGGAATCATTCTTTAAAATGGCAATGGAAACGTGGATTTGCTTAAAAGTGCAGATTAAGTCAACAAATTTAATAAATAAACAGTAAATCGTAAATCCGGTAAAGGACTTAATTGAGTAATAAACTGTATCACTGAGCTGCTGTGTGGGAATTGCCACTTGTAACTCGGGGCACACACATGATACAACAAATAAGAAAGATATGAAGCTATGCGGTCTCTATTCCCTTCGGTTTTGCGCATGACGTCACGCGGTAACAATTCACTTTATCCCCATACATTTAGATGAGAAATAAGGCACAACAATGAAAATTGTACTAATTTTCTATTTTATAATACAAGGGAGGGTTCAAATAAAACACAGGACTTCCAAGGACTTCAAATGTGCCCAGTCTGATTACGCAACCAATGATTGATTGATACTGATTTGTTGACACATAATCTTTTCAAAAATTTTAAATGTGCCCAGTGTGATTACGCAAATAACTTCAAATGTATTTTTTAAAAACCATATGTTGTCACACAGTCTTTTCCAGGATTTTAAATGTGCCCAATGTGATTACGAAACCTACAAGAAATGCATTTATAAGGCATGTGTTAAAGCAAGATCCTTCCAAGCTTTTAAAATGTGGTTACAGTGTGATTACGCAACCAATAACAAGTACCACTTTAAAATATATCTGATAAGACATAAATACATTTTACCTATTACATTAAGCTAGGGAGTTGTTGGAAACATCTCGCACACACATAATTTTCTTTCATTATAACAGTAGACTACATTTAAATAAATTAGCCAGGGAAAGTTTTAAAGTGTGTTTTAATCTGTATTAAAAATACACTCATTTTTATACTGGCTCTATAGCCATGATGCAACAGACAACTGTAATTCAATAACTTTATCTCATAATAGATTAAAGCAAACCTTCTAAAACACAGTAAAATAAACAAAACACAGCACCATATGAGAACCGCGTGAGGTCAGAATGAAATTTAATATGGCGTCCTCGATGGCGTCTAACCAGCGCAATATCATATCTTTGAAACTGATTGTATTATGAGTCACACAGTGATACAGTGTAAAACAGGAAAATACGCATATTAAGATAACATTATAGATAGTATCACAAAAAATTAGTGATACATTTTTAGACATTTGGAATAGTAAAAGGTGAAGCCGTTAGTTAGTTCAATCTTTTTGTTCGAATTTGTTATAGTCGCATCAATGAATACATTTCTATTTCTCCATCTTTTTTTCTTAACATTTTCTCTTCTACTTTTGGTATTTTCTTAACCCCTTCTCCTCTATCTCTCCTTTTCGTTCTTTCTCTATCATTATTTTATATCGGTTTCTCTCTTCTGTACAGTCTCTGTCCCACCACTCCTTTTTATTATCTCTCTCTAGTTCCAGTTTCCACATTTTTAATACTTCTCTTTATATTTTCCACTCCTCCTCTGTACTCCCTTCTATTTCTCATTCTTGTTCCTCTATTATTTTTCTATACGACTGTACCATGTCTCTTGTCCATAAATCCCTTCGTATTTGTCTTCCTTTTCATCGGTTGATGTTTCGATTCTACCTCTATTCCTACCTTAAACTCTTCTATTTCTTCCAGTATTTTTAGCGCATTTTTGAAAAAAATACGCTATTATATTCGTTATTGCTGGCAGGCCGGCTGTCCGCGTTAGATCTCCACAACTACAATAGCTAGAGACCTCAAATTTTCACTAAAAGCTTCCTGCTATAGTGTAGATGTGCAGGCACGGGTCTATTTTGAGTTAGATTACTTGTGAGATCGATAATTGAAGGACATAATTTCGATATGGGTTTCGGAGGTGCTATAATTTTACCGTTAGATAGCGCTACCAGTATAAAAACTTATTATTTACTTTGTGATTTGTTTTACAAAATGAAGACGTACCGTGAATTGAAATTAAATAAAATTAATTATTTAACGCAGCCAAAATTACTCGTGAGATCGATAATTTTAAACTTCGCTAATAAAATACTGACCTGCATTACCAAAAATGCGCTTTAATCATGCATATGCTGATTTACAACTTGTTTCATTTACTATTGTGTACTCTTCCTCAGAAATGTGTATTGCCCGTCCCTATCTCGTTCCATGTTTCCGTTTAAAAGTCTACATTCATTCAGTAACCCTCCTCTCTCTTTGTTGCACTGTTTATCTCTTGATTTTATTTTCTGTCTCGTGTTTCTCTTCCCATCTCAGTCCATTTTCACTTATAACCCCCCCCCCTCCATTAACCCCCTCCTCCCATTCATCTGCTGTCTAATGTCTAATGCTCATTAAAATAGTCTTGGAAATTAGAAATGTTTTGCTAATTTAACCGACCTCGCCACTCTTCTAGTTCTGGAGATAGTGGACAAAATAAAATGAACACACTGTATACGGCTTTATTTTTTTTAGCAATACTTTTCAAATTTAGTACTAGTTTTTCTTAAATGAACGTAGTGGAACGAGTAAATATTTGATATAGTTAGTGGCCAAACACCCATAATTTCGATTTGTTCGTTTCCATTAAACCGCTAAAGTATCAGTATCAGCTTCGAGCAATGGCATCATATTTTGGCAGGTAAATGAAGACCTGCAAAGCTGTCTTTTAGTAGCGCTAGTTTGTCACCACGTGTTGGTTGGTATGACACGACCTCTGGGAGGTCTCCGTGGGGGTTTTAACTTTAAAATGAAACTTTGAGTCCTTTAAAAACAGAACTCGCACAGCAGCCGAGATTGTTATCAATTTAACCTCCTGCAAATTTGATTTTATGAAAGAGCGACATCAAATCGTAATCGTCCAATTACGACTTAATCGACGCGGACATCAAACTCTGAAGGGGGTTGTAATTTTTTATCGTGGTAAACCTATTAATAAATTTATGCGTTAATGTAATAAAGCGACTTGTATGTTATACAAAGTGATTAATCACCGTTGCCTAAATTGGGGACGCTCCTCGGCTCCCCCCGTATATGCATTTTATAAACCGGTAATTGATTGCCAATTACAAAATTTTCAAATCCTCAAGTAGTGAATTTCCAAAGATATTTAATAATAACAGTTGTTTCAATAATTCATTTCCGTCGGTCGTATAAAAAGTAAGGTTGAATTTCAGGGGGTTTAAAGGCACCTGGCCTCATGTTTCTCTCTACCCTTGTTGATGCGACGTCCCAAGACGAAAGGGTGAAGGACGAGGAATTGTTATAATAGCTGTAAAGGCATCCCTTTTTGTAATCTCGCAAACCCGAAACTGTCGCGTTCCCTTTGCTTGTTTATCTTGACGGACATCGGGTTGTTATCAGAAAACGGTTGTATCTTGTTGACAACTTTTTCTCCCGTGATATTTTCAATCTCGTTCACATGAGTATACTTACTAATTTTTTTCTTTTGTTTCAGGTAAATTGCACAATATGCCCGATTGTACTGATTATGTTGGAGCAACCGATGACGACTGGATGCGAGAACCTATTCAGTTCCGTCATGATTTTTTAGCCTTTCATTCACAATATTCATGTGATTTATGAGATTGTGGTAAGATTTTACTTATTCATTAAACGCGGCGAACGTCGATTGCGAATTAAAGGTTCTTAAGATATGGAAGCGTCGCGCTGACCGACTTCTACCTACCTCCCGCTGTTATTGTTAATTCGAGCGTATTTGTAAATTTATTAGCTATGCACACCGATAAAGCCAGAATTCAATTTACGTTTTAATTGGTCACCATTTGTGGGGAGCTTCGACCTAGATTTGTCTTACCGTTTCTCTATTTCAAAATTTTCATGGAGTAGTAGAAACAGTCACGTGTACAACTCCCTTAAATTAAACTTCGTTCCTAATTTGTGGCTAACATTTGATTGTTACTGTATATTGTTTAAAAAATTGAATTTTTCTACGATTCCCTTAGAAAATGGTAGGATTGTTCAAAGTCACCAAGAAAAAACATGTTGCGTTTATTATTAACAAATGCCGCCGTAAGCAAACCGCACACGTACCTTTTGCTTTCTTATAAGGCTTCGCCCATTAGAAAACTCACACGTGCATTTTGCTTTCTACTTATTAATGTAACTTAAATAGAGGAGGCGTCTGTCAAATAATTTCAGAATGACATTTAAAGGGTGAATTAGATTTTGCAAAATGTGAACTGTTCTTTTATGGGAGCCGTATGAAAAATACTGTAGCGACCTTTCACACTTACGAATCATTGCGTAAAGGTGAAAACCTACGCTTCTTGTTACTTTCCTATTCATTTTATTCTCTCCAGCTTAGTGGTGTAATGGAGCTCCAACACAGGTGGATTAAGGTCTAAGATACGCATTCATGCAGACAATAATCACGTATCTCAGTGTCGGACCGAGTCAATTTTTTGTGTGAATATAAAGGGTAACGCATTGAAAACGAAACAGAGCTATAGATTTTCCAGTATGTAGTTGAAAGGGAATTTTAGAAAAAACGCTCGGACACTTAATTGTCAGGTTCGAGGCTTACAAAGAAATTTCCTTATTTCTCCATCAACAATTGTCGGTTTAAAAAAACAAATTTGCTTTTGACCGGTATACATATTATTTAGCTGGCCTAGGTTTTTTGAGATTGTTGAAAGAGAAAAGTTGGCTATGCCAAACAGTGAAATTGCCTTGTGTTTTAATTTCATTACAGCACCTCATAAAAACGCCAAGAACGATGAGAATCTCATTTCATACATTCATACAGTCAGTTTTTAAGAACCTTTTAAGTTACTAATACTTCGAAAAGTAAGCCAGACATTGATTGATCGGTCACAAATTTAATTTCTAAACAATCGGTGTAATAAAAAGGTTATGCTTCCATTAAAAAAAATTGCACTCCATTGTTTCTGTAACTATCCCTTTTCACATTAAATTTGATCGTGTATAATGAAGACATGATAAAAACCTCTTTTCAGGATCATAAGCGCCAACGTTTTAAAAACATGTCAACATTTTTATGATGTAACGATAGTTTTAAAAGTCATGGTATGTGTGTCCAAGAAAAGAATACCTAGGTATGGGCCAAATTTCCTGGAAAATGAAAAATTTCTTCGATAGGTTTTCTCGCACGATTAGGGCGTTGTACGCTGGTGCACCATCCTGTTGAAATCAAGAAATCCACAGTTTCCAACTTTTGGTTTTTTTTGCGTGCCATATACCGATATATTCGTAATAAAAAATGCTACTCAATAGGTACAGTATGTACATTTTTTACGGGCCATATAGTCTTTTCCCTAATTTCACCATCTTCGTATCTATGGTTTCCGAGATCCTCATGATAGACATCCTTCTCTTGGTCAAAAAGTGTGTATTAGTGTATTTTTTAACAATAGATGGGGGGGGGGGGGGGCTAGGAAGAGCATGTCTAGCTAAATCGCATTATAAATAAAAATCCTAAATATATCCTCACATTAAGGTGAACAGTTTTTACTAGCGTATTTCAATTTTTATTGATTTCATGTTTGGAATGCATTACAACGCAAGTCACTTTGCTTGTCTATTAACTTACCAATCCCCAACATCGAACGTTGTTAAATCTAATGCCACATAATAAAGTACTTATTTATTGCTATTAATTGTTGTTATCATTTGTTTAATAACCTACAAACTAATTATTTTAGCGATAAATTGTGATAAATGGATACGATTGGTGTTGCCAGCTACTCACAAAAACAAATTCCCCTACATAATGTTAGTAGCGTTACCAATTAATTATCAATGATTAATTCTAAACTTGCAATTTTTTAAGCAATTAATATAGAAAGCGGTTTTGCATTCAAAACTATGACAAAAAATTAATTTTAGGCACTTACTTTTGTGAGTTGGTGGCATCCCCAACGATTTAGATTTAATTACCAAATTTCAAAGGAATAATTCATTCCAAACTTGAAATTTAGTAAGCAAGTAACGTCATAGCGACAAAAAATTAACAAGCTAGGACGCCCAACTTGCAAGTAAGCAATTAATATACAGTGATATTTATTAAAAAGTAGACATAGGGGTTTACGTATATTGTTTTACCTTAGTCTACTTTTAGAAGACAAAATCTCTTCTGAAGGGCGCTTAATTTTATGCATCCAAAATAACTTTTATAAACAAATAAACATCTGGTTGTCATATTAATTAGTTAAAATATTCTTGGTTTGGCTTTGGCCTAACAGAAAATAAATCCCTTACGCTCTTTAAACTGTTACCGGCACTATACCAATTGACTTTTTCTTCAACTGAATAGATCGCACATGAACGAAAATAAAAATACCGAATTCAAAGCAACAGTATTCAAATTAATTAATGTGACAGCCAGATCTTTATTTGTTTAAAGAAATTATATTAGTTGCATAAAATTAGGCGCCCTTCAGAAAAGATTTTGTCATTTTAAAGTAGACATAGGGAAAAACAATACACATAAATTGCTATATCTACTTCTGAATAAATAGCACTGTAGAATGTGTTTTAGGATAATAAATAAATAAATAAATAAATGATTATCGAATTTATGAATTCTGGTGAAAATTGTATAATAATTATGTATAAAACTAAACTAAAAAAAAGTGACAAGGGTGCAGAATATTTTCGGGAATTTTTGGAATGAGCCTTTAGTGCTAAAGGTTTTAAGGGCGAACGTCTCACCGGGGGTTTATGGAATACCCCCTAATATACGACAGTCAATTCTAGGTAAATCAAGATTTACTCTTTATTTTTCCTGTGGGGTTTTCTATACCTCCCAGACCCCCCGGTTCTACCTTTATCCGCGGCGCGGAGGAGGGGGGTATATACCCCTCAGTATACGAAGGTCTTATGTCAGTTGTAGGTAAATGAAGATACTCTTTATTTTTTTGGGAGTATTCTGGCCCCCCCGGTTCTACATTCTCTCCCAAAATGTTCAGTACCCTTAGCTTACACAATAGTTTTTGGAATGTGCCTTTAGATTGAGGTTTTTGAGGGGTACAGAATACCATCCAGTATACGAACGTCTTATGTCAATTGTGGGTAAATGAAGATTAATTTTATATTTTTTTCTGGGGGTATTCCATACCCCTAGGACTCCCCGTTTCAAAATCGAAATGACATTTTGAGCGTAACGAAACGTTTTGACTGTTTTCCGTCTGTCTGTTCACAATTGCACGGATACTGCCAACAATCAAAATACAATCAATTTAATATTCTGACCTCTACCCAGACCTACTTTGGAGTATTCTTTTAATTTTCTGTAATGAAGCAATTAATAAACCTTCGTTGCAGATTAAACTTCGTTTGATTAATGCCGATAAATAACTTGACATTTAAAATCAATCACCGTAAAAGTAAGAACCTATAAATAAACTGGAATACGATTTACATAATAGCGATCCGCAAATTGTATTGTCAAAACAGACAACACTTTCTTATTTGTGTAATAATTGTCACTTTAGCTTATGTAATTTTAATGTATCGTTAACCCATTATTTATGGGTTTTTTTTCTTATAGTTTACAACTTGCACGTGTCTTCGTGCACCGAAGGAACAAGAGCAAAAAGGCTTTTCAATGCACTTATTCTTATCGTGTGGTTTACGTTACTCTCTCAATACACTCTTTATGCTTCTTATCTACATCTTAAAGCTTTACTTCCTACTTATGAACATCATTAATCATGTCTCACAAAATATCCTTCCATTTTATGTAAATTTTGGGGTTCGGGCAGTTTTTCTTAACATTTGTCAAATTTATTTCCATTCCTTCCTGCATGTTGGGTTTTATTTTTTTTTAAGTGAAAGTGTCTGATGGTTATCATTTGAAGTCCGTCTCAGCAGTCACTCATTCACTCTTTATTCCGAAAGATTATGACCACATTCGATAAAAATTTGTTCGCAAAACCTGAACTAATTTCTCCACAGCTTTGAGACGTGGGAGAAAGTGTGCCTGTTTAATTTTACTACAAACATTTGAAGATACCCGAAATGCTAAACTACCATCGTTATAAATTGGGCCAACTACCGATTATAATTCATAATTTTGAAACAAAAATCTAAAATTGCAAAAACACGTTTAATTTACCCAACAAACACAACTGGAAACAGGATTTCAGTCTCATGGTTGTTTTCGTCTCTCCAAATTTCGACGATAAAGGGAAGTTGGTAGCGACGCGTGCCAAAAATAAACTTGTTTAAAAATAGTTGAAGGGTTTTCGCATGTATCCACCCGAAAGGGTCTTTACCCTAAGCGCGGCTTAAAATTTTGCAGACGCGGTTATTGTGAATCTATACTTTTCGCCTCCAATTATAGATCCCGTTTTATCTGAAACGACGTGAAAAACATTGTTCTATCTACACGTATAATTCGTGATAAGTTTCCACATAGAACATTTATGTGATAAGATAGTGTCGTTACCAGCTTGAGGCGAGTTGTGCTTGTGCCTAAATTCGGTTGCGTAAATTTTCACTTCCGCTGTTTACGCAAAGTTTGTTTGCGGTGTGTTGCGTGCGTCAAAAATCTAAGTACTTCTCGTCAAGTGTGTGATTAGTAGGCAATTTTCCACCTCCTGCACATCGGGATCATTTGTTTTGCACCGGCCTGTTCTTGAAGGTATAGTTTTTTAATTACGTCACTTTTACCCTTGTTGCCAATATTTATTTTTCTTTTCATATCAAGATAACAAAGTAGATAAAATGTTCAAACATTATCTGTACGGTTTGTTGTAATAATAAAAATGTCAAGCACTTACGTCATTGCTGTTAGTTCAATAACAAATAGAGTGAATTATTAATGTTCTCATTTGCAAATTTCCTACCTTTTTTGCGTAAGTGATTCGTAAGAACAACGCCAATGCGCACAATTAATTACCTTAGATTGTTTCCAGGAAACCGGAAATTGCAAATTGTCGGAAGTGTCCGATGGTCATCTGCGGTTGGGCTCGAGTTCATGTCTTTCGCATCGAGCAGCAAAATTTCCATTTTTTAATAAAACGATTCATTATATTGCATGGCTGACTGCACTTAAACCGCTAAATTTCAAATTTTCCTCATGTTACGTTTGATAAACGTGTTTGGTCGGAGTTGATACTTCTTTGAGCTGCATAAAAAATTTATTTACACAAGTCAACTTGTGGTCGCTTTCAATCTGATAACGGCGTAGACCTGCACGGCCTTGCAGTATCAATGCTCGTTGTAGATTACCTTAGGAAACAAAACCTAAATTTCAATTAACTTGCCATAGTCTTACAAATGACGAGAGCTTTTGGACGCAACAAAAATATCTATCTTGACAGGAACAGCTGCAAACGGCGAATTAATTGCATTGTTTCTTTACGGTAACGGTGGCTGAAACACTACTCTAAAAATTTAATCAAATTTCTTTATTGTCATCTTCAATTTCTAGAACCAACATAATTACTTTCGGCACGCCACTTTTCGTCACGAAGCGCCTAACTTATAACGCTTCTAGATACCGAGTGAACAAAAAAGTATGTAAACTTGCAGACGGGAAACAGGTGCTTCGTTACATTGGCAACAATGGTTTTCGTTGCACCGTCAACCTCTACACACTTATTCCACCGTGTCTGCAATGAACAGATACCTTAGAAAACGTCTTCGGGTATCTCTTTAATCAACAGAACTTCCTCACAATCTCAGAAAACCGTTGCCATCAATTTTCACGCTGAACACTACCTACGTTTTGGTATCAGAATTTCTATAACACACCAGATGTAAAAGCGACAGGCTACAACTTTCTTATTTCTTACGGGCTCCATATTCGATTTTTAAGGAATGAGATGGAGGACAAAAAATGTCAAAATCAAATGTTTCACATTCAGTTGTCCACAAAACATCCACGGGTAACTAGATCTTGCTGAATCAACATGGCTATGGTTGGGTTACATTCAAATGAACTTCTTTTTTTGTCCTCTATCTCATGCGTACAAATCCAATATGGTTTCCATAAGTGATATGAAAGTAAGTAGCAGCTTGTACCTTCTACACCTCGTTCTACATCTAGCGTGATATGGAAATTCTGATTAACAGATTCAGATTCTCCGAAGAAAAGTTTCCATAAAAGGCGCTAACCAGAACCGTCCATTTCCGACCGTTTAACCTAGGGAAACTGAGAATGAAATTTTACATTTTGAGTTTTTCGGCGATATCTCAGTTATTTTCAATGATTTTTCAAATGATTTTTTGTTAGTCACAAAAAGTTTTTGTATTATAAAATTCCATTGCATCACAGATTTATTGAAAAAGATGGGTGTTTTATTTTTCCAATTTTCCGTCTTTATTATGCAAAAAATTGAAAAGTAATACGGTTGATTGATGTAAAAAATTTTTTCTACAAAAAACTTAATACATTTTTGCTCTAAAATAATTTGGGGAGCCAATAATCGCATGTTATGAATTTTATATTGAAATCCCTATGATGCGTTACGCAAGTCACCACCCTGTATAGATCTGCATTGTCAATATTTAAATTTAAATACATTTTTAGTAAAACGGGATCAACACGTAGTCAGAGAATGTATTAATATCAGCAGATCCGCAGAACGGAGCTATAATCATTAAATGAATATCAAACAAAGGTAGTACTAGTATTACAAATAGATTTATATTGTATCGAAAACCAGTATACAATCAAACATTATTGTCGAAGTCATGGAAAATAAAAAATACCTTATGAAATACAGGTCGCAAGGGCCTTGTTGAGCTCAAGAAGAGCGCTTTCTGCCAATCTGTAACAGACAACAACACAAACAAACAAATAAAAGGGTTAGTGAATAGGGCGGCACATAAAATATTGCGTAAGCAATTCTAACGTTTGACACTGAGCCAAATCGGATACTAAACCGTAACTAATACTCATTAAGAATCAATAATTCAACTAATGTTAACTAACCAAAAGAAAAATTTTGACTCGACCACGGATTACTTTAACTTCAAGAAAATTTACGGTGCACAAATAACTAAATTTTTATTCAACAGCAATTAGAGCGAAAGATAGTATTAGTTGCAACTATTATCCTGTTCACCCAAAAATTTGATTGAAAAAATGTGTATTTTGATGTATCGTGCATTGGCTCTTACACATACTCATCTGTTACATTTATTAGATTGATTGAAAAGAAACTGTGAAAGGGAAATTAATGAGCGTCAAAATCTGCATCATTTTCCCCATTTAAGTCACTTTGGATCTTTTACGGTTTACGAAATCCCCAAAGTGTAAATGAAAAACAATCACCCGGCAAAGAGGGGAGACACCCAAAAAGGTTTCAGTATATTTTTTCCTATTAGAGTTTCGGTAGGATGCCACTTCTTACTTACATGTTGTTATTGTAAAATGTTAATGATCTTGATAAGAAATACAAATAGCATAATCGTAATGTTTACTTAAACGTATTGCTAATTTATTTCCTTGCCAAGGCACGAGCAGATCTAAAGAAAAACATCGTCTTTTGTTTCCAAAATGCGTCTTTTGTGGTATCAATGAGTATCGCGTTTAGGGCTTTGCTTTGATGTATTGCAATTGGAAATTTGTGAATGAGAGATATCCCCCCTCTATTGAAACGCCTTAAGTATTTTTTGATATCTCAGCTAGGGAAAAAGATACGGTCCAGTGTAACTTTTTAAAATTCCACTCTGTATATTATGATTGTATGAAGTTGCGTCTACCCGTGGCTACGTTTCAATCGCCCATGGAATTTGCCAAAAGATTGAAATAGCACAAATTTTAGTCGCTTTTGTGATGTTGAGATCTCGTTCCCCACTGAGGCGGAAGGAAAAACTGCGGAGGCATAAGCCGCAAAGCCTTCTTTCCCCATTCAATTCAGGTTGTCAGTTGCTTCGGTTTTGGAGGGAAATTTTCAGATTTATAAATTTTCGTAATTGTCATTTGTCAAATGTTATGTATGCTTAATTTTCGAAATAGAAATGCGTGCTTATTGTTCAATCCGATTAATTAATTTGCTGCTAATGTCGAAGCCTCGAAGCTAAAATTATGAAGGCACTTTCAACATGTAAATGAGCACAGAAATTGTATTTCACCACCGTTGAATTTGACGAATGGGACAAGCTAGTGTAAATTCAAATTTAGGAAAAAATTGGCGACGAGAACGTAACGAAAGGATCAAGCTACGGCCTTTAGATACCTGGAGGAATCCAAAATTTACTGAATCTCGGCTTGTGTCTTTCTTTAAGGAAGTTCTTCGGCGGTTCTTTTGGATGTTCATTAATAATAATAATAATAATAATAATAGTTTTATTTAGTTAACCCTCACACAAAACAATAATAAAATTAAAAACAAACCACATTCGAAACAAAAATTTCAACCAAAGATCTTAGAAACTAAAATTTAAACTGAAAATGCTAAAGGTAACTAAATGGGTCAAAGTTCAGGCACAGGCGAGAATTCACCTGATTACATAATTTTCTTTTTCTAATAGTTGGCATGACTGTGATTAGTTAATACTCTCTAATAAGGCGATATAGTTTCAGATCAACCTTTACGCATTTCCATGATATATCCAAACAATCAAAATTGTATTGAACTAATGATAAAATTCCAATTAAGTACATATTGCGCAAGTCTTTATCCTTGAAATAGTCAGGTGGGAAGCGCTATATTAAGAAAGTAATGAATTTTGACTGATATGAACTATCACCCAAAACTTGACTTATTTTTCACTCAATAAATGTTGACTTGGTTCGAAAATATGAGATGAGATACAACAAGTAAACACTGAAATGGAGGAGGTGCTGTAATTGAATGTACTTTGGATAGTGCTGCTAACCATAATTGACTTTTGTAGATTATTTCATTTTATCAACGGAATACAATGGGAAATGCACCAATTTTCATATCGCTGACCTTAATTAGTAGGTTGAGAGGCGAGTCATTTTTGCCATACAGTTCTGATGAAAACTTTCTTTTACCGGTGATTAGCTCACCACCATCGATAGAGGCTGAGTTATAAACTGAGGCTATCGACTCCTGAAATCTCTGTTTTTAAGATATCTTTTCAAATACAAATAACCTGATCATTTTCAAGTTGGGCAGTATTTCTGCACTTCGGCTATCAAACACCCAACAAAATGAACCCTATCCAGATTGCAGATACTATGTAAACATACCTAGTTCAGACGCAATACACCGATGACGTACGTGCAAAATTTGGAAAATCCTTCTATACATTTATCATTTATTAATGATGGTGAAACATGATCTACAGTTAAATCATAGTTTTGCCCATGCGAATTCAGGAAATCGTGGTATAGGGTGTTTGGATTAAAGGACGAGTAAAACCAATTTTTCTTTTCAAGTAAACCGAGGGTTCAAAAGCTTCCGTTTGAAAACCATGCCCACCAAATGCCCCAAAAGTTGCATTTCTTTTACTTTGTTCTCAACAACCATGAGAGCTTTCCAAAGCTTTGGTCGAATCCTAACCCAAGCTGGTGCACCCTTAAATATAGAGGTATGGGGTGCAGCAACACATGATCACTGGTAATTGGACTCCAATAAATAGCAGTCCTCTCTTTACCATAAAATAAAATTCAATTAAACACTGAAAGCTTAATAACCTGTTAAAATTCTTTTTTTTTTTTATTTAAATTATAAACCAGATTAGCGTATTCGCTTTACATGGTTGAGTGATTAAACAAGGTATTATGTGATGCTACAGACTAAAGGCATATGCCGCACTAAAAGTACCGAGCTAGGATTTACGACTGCACTCATGATAATTATTAGAAAATTAGTCATGTTTCACTGATCGCTGTCATCTGTGGATGTGGTGTGTAAATAGATGTCTTGGGGAAGCTGACGTTTGAGTCTGGTGTGGATACCCTTGGCACCTGTGTTATAACTCCGGGCTCCTTCGCACTGGCGGATGGTCTGGAAGTATGTTCGTGATGTGGCTTTGATAAAGTCTTTAATAGGTGGTATGTTCGCCTCTCGATGGAGTTGTGAGTTTCGCATAAACCATGGTGCGTTAAAGATAATGCGAATTATTTTATTTTGAAGAATTTGAAGTTTCCTTAAGTGTGTGTGGGAGGCAGCGCCCCATATCTGGCAAGCATAAGTGAGGACTGGCCTGATAATTGATGTGTACATTAGACATCCTACATCGTGTTGAAGGGGTGATTTCCTGTTGACAATGGGATACAGTAGTGCTAGTCGTGTATATGCTTCGTTCAGTTTCTTATTTATATGGTATGCCCATGTCAGTTTCCTGTCTAGAAAAACGCCTAGATATTTCACTGCGCTATCCGATGGGTACCATTGAATTTGTTGGGTATCAATTATGATGTTTGGCGGTAGGACTGGGCGTCGCAGAGTAAATATTTTGGCCTCGCATTTGGTAGCATTGAGTCGTATACACCATTTCTCGTACCACGTCAGCAAGGTGTCAGCATACTCTTGTAGGTGGCGTGCGGCAGTAAGAATGTCAAACTGTTGAGAAAGGAGAATCGTGTCATCTGCATACATGGCGATGGTGGAGTTTATGGGTTCAGGTATGTCACACATATAGATGTTGAATAACGTTGGACCAATGATGGAGCCCTGTGGCACTCCGGCTGCAATGGTTCCTATTTTGGACAGAGTACTGTTGATTCGTACGGAGAATGTACGGTTCGTTAAGAATGATTTAATTATGCACAGCAAATAGGCGGGCATGTGCATTTTCATCAGCTTGTACAATAGTCCTTCAGTCCATACTCGGTCGAAGGCACGAGCAATATCAAGGAAGAGGGCCACAGTGTGGTGTTTCTTGTCAAATGCGCTCTCTATGAGTTCGGAGATACGTGACAGTTGGTGTGCGGTCGAGTAGTTCTTTCGGAAACCGTATTGATATGATGGAAGGATCTGATTATCGATTAGGAAGGTATTTATACGGGAATGAATGATTTTTTCGAATAGTTTGGATAGTGTAGGGAGGAGACTAATGGGACGATAGCTATCAAGAAGCGTGTGGTTTTTGCCGGGTTTAGGAAAGACTAGCACATGTGCGTATTTCCAGGTGTTGGGAAAGTATCCAATCCTTAGGCAGGCGTTGAATAATATAGTTAGGTAAACTACTAGTTTTGGCGGGAGGTTTTTCAGAATTATATTTGTGATGAGATCATGGCCAGGGGATTTTTTGGTGGGCAGGGTGTTGATGTGGTCGAGTAGTTCTCCGGGTGAGGTAGGTAATATTAATCCTGGGTGTGCTGGGAAGTCCGAGGTTATTTCCTGGTGTACTGATTCAGCGAAGCCAGTGTTGCGGTCGGATATTGATGTAGTGAATGCGTTTTGCAGGTGCGTAGCAAAGACGTCGCATTTTTCAGCATCTGTGACGTATTTTTGGTTATTATCATGGATGGTGGATACCTGAGGTTGTCGATTTAAAATTCTTTTTGTAGCTCGCCACATGGTGGGATCCCTAGGTTGTAAATCAGAAATGTACCTTTGGTAATTAGATATTCTGTGTTCATCTAATGCGAGTTTGACTTCTCGTGTGAGTCGATTGACTTGGGTTTTGACGAGTGGGTCGCGTGTTCTTATCCATAGTCTTCTTAGTCGATTTTTGGTTTTTATGCGTTGTAAAATGTTTTCTGGTAGAGCTCTGTGGTTATAGTTTCGTTTATTTTGTATTGTGGTGGCTTTGGTTACGGAGGTCGTGATTGCCGATGTTAGCTTGGCGAGCTCTGTGTCGATGTCTGTTTGCGTTTCCGTTTTAGTTGGGCAATTTATCATTTGAGTGATAGTAGTTTGGAAGTAGTCCCAGTTAACTGTTCCATTAATTAGCTTAGGGAACGGTTGGGTTACTAATGGTGTGCTCTCAAAAGTAAGTAATACTGGAAGATGATCGGAGTCGAGTTCGGGTAGGACTGTTTGATAAATAGGAGCAGAGAAGTTTTTGGAAAGGCAAATGTCCAAGATGTCAGGGCGATGTTCCCTGCGATAAGGGTAGTGTGTCGGTTCTATTGGTGCTGTCACTTGGATGGCATGGTTCGAGATATATTCGTATAGTCGGATTCCACTTGGGTTGTTGCTGGTACAGCCCCAAATTGTATTTTTCGAGTTAAAGTCGCCAATTGCCAAGGTGGGGATATTGCCTGGGAAAAGTGCTGCCACATCTGCTTCCAGTGTTCGTCTATTTGGTGGTTTGTAGACTGCAATGATATTCACACTTCGCTTGTTTGTTAATTCTAAGTTAATAGCAATGGTTTCGAAGTTAATTTGTCCTTCAACATCGTAGGTATGAGCGTATAATGATTTTTTGGTAATTATTGCTACTCCGCCCGAGGGGTAGTTGGAGATACGATCGTTTCTGTAGATATTGTAGAGTGGTATTCGAAATTGTTGTTCTGGTGCTAAATGAGTTTCTGTGACGATTAATACGTCAACGTTGTGTCGGTCCAAAAAAGCAATAACGAGCTGTCGTTGTTTTAGTAGGCCGTTAGCATTATAGTTGGCAATGATGAGAGTGGAGAGTCGGCGTTTATCCATTAAGAAGAGAGGGTATGATTGAAAGGATGAACTTCTTAATTTGTTCATGATATGGAGATAACATATGCCAGATAGACTGAATGAGATCAGTGAGGGAAGGAGAGTGAGAAGACTGGGAGGGATTGCTTGGTGTCGGCTGTGTAGTGGGTGAAGCTTTATGAGCGTAGGTGGTTCCTGGAGTAACGTAATTATAAAAGGAAGGCTTTGAGTTTGAGGTTTGTGGTTGGTTAAAGGCATTGGTGTTGTTTTTCTTTTTATTGGAGGCGACATAATAGGGACAGCCTCTATAGTTTGCCGGATGTTCATCGTCGCAGTTTACGCACTTAGGCTTATCTGTTATTGTTTTAGGACATTTGGAGTAATGGTGCATTCCAGGGCATTTCACACAGCGTGCTGGAAGATGGCAGTAGTTCCTAGTATGGCCCAATCTCTGACAATTGGTACATTGAGGGGTATCTTTGCTAGTACGTCGCGGCTCTATAGTAATTATGCTGTAGAGGAATTTAGTTAGATTGAAGATTTCTTTCGCCTTATCCGTTTTGGATAACTCAATGGCGCAAAGAGGAATCGGCTGTTTATTTTTTAGTAATCTCGTTACCTTTTTGACTGGGAACTGTAGTGTATTAAGTTCTTTGGTGATTTCTTCTATTGTAAGTGAGGTGGGAATATTTCGCATAACTACTGATAGATTCGAGTTTTCCGGGTTTCGAAATGTGTAGTACTCGATTCCGTCGTTATTATTGTCGTAAAAGTTTGTGAGGGCACGATAATCTTGAATATCGGTTAAATTGACACGTAAGTGAGATCCTTGATTAGTGATAGTAAATTCATTTTTAACTATGCTTTGGATGTCCGTAATTACCGCTTGATAATGTGTTGCATTTTGCAAAAATATCG
Source organism: Photinus pyralis (assembly GCF_008802855.1). Lineage (NCBI taxonomy): Eukaryota > Metazoa > Arthropoda > Insecta > Coleoptera > Lampyridae > Photinus > Photinus pyralis. Next base: position 42,441,379 of record NW_022170511.1, read on the forward strand.
GTGGGATTTTTTGGGTCTTGATTATTGGAGTGGCATCCGCTGTATTGATAGCTGATTCGGTCTGTTTTGGGAGATAATATTTATTTTTAGGAAGTAGTTCCTCGGTATCAAAAGAGTATTTCTTGTTGTGCTTGTCGATCGGGGGAGAGGTGTTAGGTCGTTTATTTGGATTGTGAGTATTATTATCTGCTTCTATAATGTTTTCCGGAACGTTGTTATTGGTTTCATTGTAGATAAGAGTCGGATTTTTGAGATACTTGTTTGCCATGTGTGATTATGAACTGGCGTAGCGCAAGGCTAGCCGTTCGAGGGCGATGTAGTCGTATCCAATAAGTACGTTGATAAGATCACAAACACTTAGTTGAAGTAGGTATAAAGAATAGAAAATTCTGACCTGTGTAATAGCAGTATTCGACGAGGCACGGAAAGCTAAGGAGAACAACCGCACTCACTGTATTCCGATTTGTTGTACTTTCGCATTGGCCCAACAAATCAATAAGCTGTTAAAATTCTGCAAGCGATGGTTTCGTCTCTACCATGATTTTAAATTACTTCCCGTATACGCTCGAATAAGCGTCAATTCTGCACTGTTTTGTTAGTCTACATGCCAGAGCGAGGTAGGTTAATTCGTAATTATTTCATTTTACGTTTTTTTTTGCGATCCGCCGAGGTCGCGTGGCATTAATGGAAGTTTTGACAGTTTCGCAACTCCCCGTTTCCAACAATAATGAATTTCCATAAATTAAGTTTTGCACAATCGCCTTTGATATTCCCACAGATTGTAAAAAAAATTTCATTACGACGCGTCTCGTTTATATTGATTAAACTCGCCCAGTTTTTTGCTAGATCCCTCCGATTCTTTGAATATTAAGCTGCTCACCCTAACACTCGTTTTCGAGCCAATTTGTTAAGAGAATGATCATTGGGGCGAGTAGGCAGAAAGGACGGTTAAAAAAATAAAACACCAAATTTCTGTTTTGATGTTTAGGAGAACCTGTCGCTTTGATCGACATTTTTAGATGAGTGCGACTTTCAAAAGGGGGATGATCAATACTCACCCGCGTATGAATTTTCGAATCGATTTCACTAAATTCACGCGAACATCTTAATCCATACTAGATATAACAAAAAGGTTGTTGTTTGAAGCAGATTTCGGATAAAGTATGGTGATCCATAGAGAAAACGTTTCAAAGAGGTTTTATGAATAATGCAAAGAAAAGTTAATGCATACATACCGTTGTAACCATCCTCGGCGCATAAATGACGGTATAGTTAAACGTGTGTAAAATTCAAAAGGATTTACCCTTGATTCTAACTACTAGGGCACGATCAGATATCGATGCGCAATTATTCGAGTGTTAAAATCTAATTGTATACCGATTCTAAACATTTAACTAACCTACATTCATTTAATTATCCTAAATGAAATCGCACTAATGCCACCCGCGGGATTTTCCACGCAATTAGCGCATTTATTGATAATGAGTAAATCCACAATCTGGATCGGTTTGCCATCGATTTGTGTAGTACCTACGTTCAAGGTTAGTATGGGAATGTGCACTTTAGCGCGTGCTTAAATAATTGTTAGTAGGATAAAGCTGTTTATATGCAAATTTCGATCAAGAACATAAACAAACATATTTCGTTCGGGCAACGAATTGTATGTAAATAGGAAGTAAACGTAAATCAGTGCTGCCATCTAATGACGATTTTTTATTTCGAAGTCTAAGGAGGGTGATCACCTTTTGTATGGTTAATCTATTCAAGCGTGTCCCGAAAATATGTAATTGGTCGTAATTTTTGGAATATTTTTAACAAGCGTCATGCATGAGTTGCACAAATAGCCTTTTTTTAGGTAATAAAGGTGACAGTTAGAAAGGGGAACCCAAGACAATCCGTGATATGGTAACGGTGATACAATAAGCAGTAAGAAATGGTACGAAATGATTATTTATGAAAGTAATTCTCTTCCCTCTCCTCTCTCAATACCGCCTCATTCGAATTTTACATTGTTGATGGAAGCAGTACTGCAGACCATTTTTTGTATCGCCCTGTACATAAGGTAAATCTGCTTAGGTCCACTAGACATTGCACACTCATGTTTCTGTTATAAAACGGCCCATTTAAGCCCATTTGGCATGTTACGGATCGGATACCCCCGTTGTAAAACCTCTTCCAGAACATCACTTTGAACTCCAGGTTCAGGTTGATCTATTTCCATTGGTGTAAAAAAATTAAACGCAAAATTTTCAGCATTTCACTCAAAAGTATTTCTTTGCGAATATACAACTGCCCGTTGTGAATGATGAATTTTAGGAAAAGGATTTCATGAGAACTTGATATTAACGCGAGATGGGAGAAACTTCAGGATCTTGTGAGCGACGTACGAGGAAATTGGGGAATTTAAGGAGAACTTGAAAAGGTTTGATTACGGATAATATGAGGCTTTAATGTGTAATTGAGATATCTTCAGGTATCTTTGAATTTTTTCTCGAGGGCAATTTTTAAAGAAACTTAAGAGTAATCGATGAATTTTATGGAAGCTTGATGTGATCTTGAAAGGAATTGGATGAGAATTTGGGGGAAGCTTAAGATGAAATTGATTGGAATTTGTGATGAGGGGGGAGTGTGAAAGGAGTTTGAGATGTTAATCGTGCCTTAAGGGAAAGTTTGAACAGAAAATGTTAAAAGGAACATTGAATTTTAGTAATTGAGGAGTTTACGTGAAAGTAGTTTGAGACTTCAGAAAGCTTGAGGAAAACTTTGAGGGACTTGGGATGAACTTAACTTTAAAAGGAATGAAGATATGAATGTGAAAGTAATGAAAGATATTTAAGAGGGACTGTTTCGAAGAAGAGCTCCATGAAGTTTGAATGATGTTCCGATGAATTTATAAAGTTGACCCCAAAATTTTATTCTAAGTTGCGTCAAACTTCGTGTAGCTCTTCATCGAAAAAGTCAAGAAAACGGATGTCTCCACCAAACTCTACTAGTTGAAATTTACATTGCTTAAACATCTCTAATCTACAATAAAATGTTTTGTTTTATAGCAGATATTAAACTGGCATTTTAATAGGTTTGAATGAGTAGGCCATGGGACGCGGAGCACAATATAAAATGAAGTTCAGAACCTAATACAATATTTTTTCCATGGAGACGACGGGAGAACCTAAGCTTGTTGTTTTGGACTTTAAAAATAACTGAGATATCACCGAAAAACTGAAAATGTCAAATTTCGCTCGTCCCTGGTTTCAACGCTGTCAGTTTTACGTGAAAATTTAATCACAGATTTATTTTAAATTTGATGGAGCCGAAGGCACGCAAAAGTGATAGCTTTAAAACTTAGGTAGAGCAAGGGTCTGGAAGTTTAATAACAAATCTGCAGATCCAACAGGCCAGTCAAAATCGACAATAAATCAACTAAACATGTTGTATCTCTGATTTTTTAGTATGTTGTTTGGACCCATTAGGGTAGTGTATGCCCAAGTTTGCAACTCTCTAAAAGTCGCGGAAAAAGTGTACCACACGAAAAACGGCGAAATTTTTGGACTTCTTTTAGTTTTTGCTCAATATCTCCTAAACAATGCATTTTTAGGCGACATTTGAAGAGCATGACAATTTACGCTCAACCGAAGCTCTAGTTACCGAATTACGGCACTTTGAAACCAGCTATTTTTTTCAAAAAGTAAAAATATCACCTAGTTTTAGACCGAAATTGTGGCTAAACCATTGATCCTTGTTATAGGCAATTTAATTAGCTTCAAATTAAGTGCAAAGTGGGGTATGTAGGCCTCATAGTTCTCTCAAAATCTCAAAAAAGCAATTTAAGGCAAAATTAACTTGGATGAATGTGTGAAATTGATACATGTTTAAAACTTCATGCAAGAAAAAGTGATTTGGTTATTTGCCGTAATTCGGTAACTAATTGACCTACAGAGCTCCGGTTGGGCGTAAATTGTCAAACATTTAATGCTCTTCAAAAACGTATACAGGCCGATTTAAATTCGAGGGCCACCATGGGGAGTATCTTGGGAACTATAAGAGATAGGGAGGTGTTTAACTGTGGCAACGTAGTTGCGTATTTTGGCGCTTAACAAAATTCAGTTTTGAAACTGAAAAAATTCTGACTACCTTCGGAGATATCCGGAAAAAACGAAATTTTGCAAAATCATTTTTATTTTTTACTGAAGTTATTTAAAAAATATTTTCAAAATGAATAACACATTATTATGGCCACTTTTTTCCCTCTACAAGATGCTAGTTTTAAATTTTAAATCCGGTTAACCATCATCAACCTTGCTTTTTCTTATGGAAGTAATTCTTACTTTTTGTGTCACTTGGAGAATTGTTTTCTGATTTCAAAAATGTAAACATCACAATTTTTTTTATATTTTTAAAACATCTTTTTTTTCTTAGAAAACTTGTCTTGGGTAGTGTACGTACGTAGTTTCTTGCGTTTTTACGAATTATGCTATTTCCTATTAAAAGATAGTGATATTTACATTTTTGAAATCAGAAAAAAATGCTCTATCAAATGACACAAAAAGTAATAATGACTTCTATAAGAAAAAACAAAGTTGATGATTGTTGACTGGAGACGAAACGTCAAATTGATCGCTCGGCAATGAGTTCAACGCCATCACTTTTAACAGGGTCCGGCAGTGAAACGGGAATATTAAAAAACACTCTCAAAGTCTTAATTATTAATATTTATTAAACTTTTTTTACACAAATGATATCTAAATTAATGGAAATTAATGATAGCCCAGGCAATACAGAACATATTAGGACCTTAGCTTGCAAAATTAATGGTAGTTCTGGAAATAGGCTTACTTTATGTTTTTTGGGTTGCTGAGTTCAAATTTTTAACTTCCCACCAAAAATTCCCCCCGAAACCCCCCCAAATCTTGAAAAGTAAGAAAAAAATATGTTTTTTAAGAAATCGTTTTTTGTGGTTTCACGAATAAAATACCTACAATTTTGAAATGTAGATATAATAATAGTATGCAACCAAAAACGTCCTACAAGCTTTTACGTACTACACTACGCACGTAGGGGGCGCTGGCGTGCGTTGAAGTATGCTTATTGGCGACTCAGGCGCACTTCGCTTAACAATCCACGGCGTTCGTGTTCGCTCTCCCTTCACCCGCTTTATCTTTCTTTCGTTTTAACCCCCCCCCTCCTTTAATCTCTCTTATTTTTCAACATCTGGAAGTCAACCCTCAATCTCCAACTTTTCCCCATCTATTTTCAGACAAGTTCAGAATTAAGAACACATCTACATATTTAAAAAATATAGACTTTTATTACTAAATTAAATTATTTAAAAAAATTTTAAGTTGCCTACTCTTTTCCGTTTAACTGCAGCTGAGGGCCCACAGCTGAAAATTAGGTTCATGCACCAAAAAGATTTAATTGGTTTCAAAGTCCCGTTTTTAAAGTAAATTGATTGATCCATTGTTGAACGAAGACAAAAAAAGGAAGTTTAGAAACGACTAATCTGACAATTCTTCCGTGTTTTCGGACTAGAGAAAAGCTGGACCATCAGATTTATGTGATTTCCCCAAAATAATCTCATCAGCTTGATGGACCACCTTTTCAAATAGTAGTTCGAATTACTCTGCTTGTCCATCCTCTTCATCAAAATCTTCGACGATATCTTTAGGGCTATTGGCGCATGAATTGTTGCCCTACATTTCAACCAACTTTTCCTGCATATACACGCGCCACGTCATCCTTTTTTTTTTACACCCAGGAGGTTAACTTTTCCAGCTCCATTTTTTGTGGTTCCATGGCATTTCCTAGCCAAAGTTGGACTTGGTGGTACGTCCTGAATGAGTGTTGCTTCATGTTGGAGGCAAAGAGGATATATCGTGTTTACTGATGTATGTACGCAGTCCTAATGAAACACTGATGTCTAAAACCGTTTAAAGTCATGTTGTCATTCTTGCAATCATACAAACGAAGTAAAAATTGATTCCCAGCTTTTGCGATAGCTTGTGCGTCTGCATTTGGAATCAGAAACAGCCAAGCTAGGAAAAACAAATCTGGGTTCTAGACGAAGACTTTAATAAATTTGGTTTTCCCGTCGCCAAAAGTCGAAGACGTAGAGTCACATCACAGCCGCTGAAACCGTGTAAAAATAGTATGTTTTTAGTCACTGATGTGTTTTCTTCAAGACCAAAGGGTGAGTTGAGTAGATCTGTGCTTCATGGAAGTAAACATTCGCGGATTGCGGAAGTGCAGTTAATAGAACTAATAAATGCGAGAATAAATGTATATCTTCGCCGACAATAATCACCGATGGATGAATTGATGCCATTTCAATTTTCTGAATTAACGATGAGGCAGTCTGCGTCTTCGTCAGTTTGTCGCACTGTCGACTTCCTTTTAATCATTTCAATGAGGCGATGTTTATTTCTGCTGTTAGATAAAAAATTTGCCTGGCCTACAAGGAGTCATAGATTCACCAAAAATTATGTCAACCGATGACTGCTTTCTTTCCCTTCGCAATCTTTCTGCGCTCTTCAGGGGAGGGGATGAACCAAGAAATTGAAAATGATAGTCAACGATAAATAGGCAAGGTCGCGAAAGTGGCGAAAACCATGCAGTTATCGTCTAATGTCCTGGCGTGCGTACGGCACCAAGGCTCATGTTCAAAGACGCGCTAACGCCCTACCCATTCGCCCTACGTCACACAATACACAAAATAACGGGTTTTTTTAAAAACGATATTTTTTCTTTTTTTCAAAATTTGGGGGGGTTGCGGGGGGAATTTTTGGTGGGAAGTTGAAAATTCGTATTCATAAACACAGAAAACATAAAACAAGCCTATTTCCAGAACTACCATGAATTTTGCATCCTAAAATTATACATTTCCTGGACTATGAGGACATATGAAAATGTTCATTTCTTGAAAACTATATCTGTAAGATGGCGTTCTTCGACTCTGTGTAGTATATACAATGGAATGTTGTTGATCTGTTGGATTCGCTCCTTCAGTTCATCCCTAGTTTTGGGTGGGTTTGATTCAAAAACCTTAAGCTTTAAATAACCCCACAGAAAAAAGACTTTTCCTACCTATTGCAAAAATTCCAGGACTCTAGGACCATTCTCCTAAAATTACTTCAACACGGCAGAAGTAGGTCCGGACGGACGGACAAAACGCAAACAGCTGCACATTTTTTTTTAATTCTTAAAAATGCGCTAAAAAGACATTACCCCGAGTATTGCGACCAGCTACTTTATCAAAAACCCCAAAAAGTGCAGTTACTCGTTTTATGAGGGCTGGTGTGGCCGTGTGGGTGCAAGAGGTATTCACGAGAGAATTAAATTAAAAGCATTAGTAAGATGTGCCCAGTTGCAATGGAAGTAGGACCTTGTTTTCCTCTTATTCTTTGCTTGTACATTGTTAAAACAGATGTCATTGCCCAAAAATGTTGCATTAAATCTCTCTACCCCAACCAATTCTTTTTACAACCTACGTTATACATTACTCGCACCTCGTGTTATTAATACAAATATTATTGCCCCTTCTCAAACATTCCTCGCCCACTTGTTTTTTAAATGTAAATTTTGCTTTATTTGTTAATTTGAGGGTGGTAGAATACGCTATTCAAGTGTGTCTAGTATTCAGAATTCCTTCACTTTCTTAGTATCGGTATATGCAACCCTAAAATGCGCAACTTTGCTTCATTTAACCGGCTACGTATCTCTTACGGTTTCCGAGATTCCAATGGTCAGTCTGTGCAAGCAGTGACCACTGCAAAGCTTTTCCTAGAAAATTCAATGAATAATCGCCTATCTGTGGTCGTCTGTAACTTTTCCGACCGATGCATACTAAATCGAGCGGTGAGTTTGGTCATTTACCTTAACGCACCCTTCATTGAGTTAATCTGCAATATTGTCGATGTGAACCCTCGCCTGTTACACCCAAAAAGAATGCTCTCTTATTATAAACAAATATGGTTTTTCCCCAGAACATTAGAAGATAGATAAATCAGGTCGTTGACATCCTACGAGGTGTGATACTTTGAATTTTTCCGACCGACTAGCGCCATCCATTGTACCAAGCGAGTTTCGAAACCGTTTAATGATTTAATAAACAGTTTCATGCTCTATGTGTGTATTATATGATTTTGAACCGTATCGAGATAATTCCAATGGAATCGTATCACGCGAACGCTCTGACAAGAGAGATGGCTTTTAGCACGAACGGGCGAGCGAGCCCCGTTGAATAAATTAAGTTGAACAATCAACGTTGAGTCGAGCAGCCGCCGCCGCCGCCTCCTCTCTTTTCCTGTAACTTTTTGTCTCGCCGATTGGCGCCAAATTCGAAAAGCAGAGCGCGACGGCGTCTTGGGCACCTACGAGCACCTAAAAAAGAATGAAAAATAATTAAATGGAAACCAGTCGGGCGTTTTTCACCACCTGCTACTGATTTAAAATACGTCGTCGAACACACTATTTTGGAGCTCATTAAATTTCGAGTTGGGAAATTATGGCGTGCGCCACTAGAAAGTTTATCTTTTGACATTATTGAAATTTATAGTTTGATGGTTTGTTTACAAAACTGTGTCGGCAATTAAATATTCATGCTTTCAGTGCTTGTATTTGTCTGGTAGTATCGATTAAAAGCGTTCTCAATTAAATTAAAAAAATTTAATTGACCGCGCGGTTTTTTAATCGCTCGCGCATAATCGGCATCCCTTCTTCAGATTAACAATTTTTCGTGTTGATAACGTAAATCAAATGGCACGAGATTAATAAGGGTTGAAAAAATGTTTCGCGTACAACTTCTACAAACTGCGCAACTGAGACTTCAGTCAAACTTCCAATAAGATTTCCCACTTCAATAAAAATGCAAATTATCATATCCGAGATGATATCGAAACGGTTGGGAGATGCGGTTTCCAATAAGGATCTCAACATGATCGAAATTGTTCAAACTTTTCTTTTTGTTCAGTATACAATCGATCATTTTTCAAAATATGTAGTCACTAACAGGAATTTTCATGTCATCAGAAGCAAATTTTTGGCCTCGTAAGTGTTCTTAGCGCACTTTTGAAAAAATACCCTATTATATGACTGGCTGGCTGTCTGGCTGAGATCTCAATAGCTAGAGTTGAGAGTTAGATTACTCGTGAAATCGATATACGGCCAAGTACGAAATTAATGATTCTCACATAGCTCAACTGCAGCACGTATTATTCCTTTTCCCAATATTTCGTTCAGATTAGTTAAAGTTAATGTATCAAAAAAGTTGTGAACTAGGCCATAGACTACAAAAACATAAATTGTTGAGGAATCATTAATATTGTCGGTGACTGTACATAAACTTTCTTGTTTTATTTCTGTAAATATTGATACTTAAAAATCACAAATCTAATTGCACCTTTCTTTTTCAGGTAAGTAAGACAGCACCCTTAAGTTCTCATTTGTACGGTATGGATAATTAAGTATTCTTTGGTATGTGATGAAGTGTACAGATTTCTAGGTTTTGAGGTTGTTAAATTTTTGAACCAAATTCCAAACTAAGAAGTTTCTACATAAGTAATCGGTTGTTCCTATAGTTTACTGATCGTTAGATTTTTTATTTTGTCTAAAACTGCTAATGAAGTGAAACTTAGGTGAAGTGTTGGTAAGGTTAAAGCCTAAGTGAATGATATTAGTGCCAAAAAGTTAATTAAATTAAACATAAAAAGGTCCAATATGAAAAACAGTGTAGCCTCCTGAAAGACATCCGAAATGGTTGATACAGTGAGAGGAGCGAATATCAAAATTCAATTCAAATTCAACATAAGGTAAACGCGCTTATAGTAAAATCATGCACTCTCCGAAACCATAGAAGATACGACAATGGTCAAATTGGGGACAAGTTGAGCAATTAAACAGTTATTATCATGCTTTAAAATTCCGATCTCTCAACGGTGTCTTGTAGAGCTCAAAAAGTAGCACTGAGAAAGTGTTTTAAATTTTTTGCATCTATTGAAATAATAGCAGATGAAATCGGCAAATCGGTTTTTCTGGCATATCTTTGGAAGCATTCGGAATTTTTTGGTTTTCTTTAAAGTATGATAATAACTGTTTAATTGCGTATCTTGTCTCTAATTTTACCATAGTCGTATTTTCTATAATTTGGGAGATCCCCATGATAGACATCCTTATCTTGAACACTGCGTATACAAAAGCATTATTACCAAGATAAGGAAATTTCGGATTAAAAGGGCGCTATGTATTTTCTTTATCTTGAAAAGCCAGAGTAGAAGAAAGCGAGGAAGAAAGGAAATAACAAAAGTACTATACATTTTTTCTTCGTTGATTTTAAGTCGATTACATTAAAAATCTCTAGGTTCTGTTTGCATTTTAAATTGGGACTTCCACCATATGGCGGTTTAGAGTGGCGTTGTACATTTTGACCCGTTTTACCAAAAATTTAAATTGGACGATATAGGTACTTTTACATAGAGTGAAGTGGTATAAAGGTATCTATGTTTATGTAAAAAAAGTCATGGCGATATCTTTTTCCGTTACCTACTGAGATAAGAGTACATGTACAACAGTATTTAATTTATTATTTCTTGTCGAAATTAAGTAATTAATTGTGGTTTGACATTCTGATAAGCTTCAGATAAATGTTAGGCGATATCGGAAATACCATCAAACAATTTTGTTAGTTGAATTAAAACATCGATGTATGTCCATTGGTTGTGTATATCTTTGCACCCATTGCTTTATTAGTACGAAGTTGTGTAGAACGCTATTTCGGCAACTATGTTTGATGGCTTTTCTTTTTCTAAAGTTCTAAAGACTTTTTTATCTACTACTAATAATGACTAGTCAGTACTCTAGTGGGTCTTTCCAAGATAAAGATGGATTTCAGTAATTGTTTAAAATAGTACCCGAGATAGTACCTAAACGAAGTGGAATAAACAGTATTTTAATGTCTACCTTAATATTTTTTCAAAAAGTCACTGGACCAACAAAAACGAACGTAGTAATTCACTAATTTACAATGTTTGCGAAAATTTGAAAATATTCTACAGGGTACCATGTCTCATTTTATCAAATGGGAAGCCCTTAATTTTTTTATTTGAAAGTTCCTCTATAATCAATAATGCATATTTGAAAAAAAACAAAAGTTCTTATGAAATACTGCTTTTGTACTTTCAGTCTAAAAAATTCTTGATGGTGGATATATTTTTTGCAATGATGAAAAGAACGTCTGTACTTAAGTAAAGTTAGCATATCGGTCTTGGTTTTTTAGTTAGGAAGATCGTTTTCATTTAATATTAGCCAATGAGAGTAGAAAAACGATCAGTGCCAATATGGAAATGTGGCAATATAATACAGGGTGGCACAACGAAAACGAAACAGAATGAATAACTAGCTTTTGGAAAACACGCAAAACGTTGGATCGAGTGACACAGCATTGGACAGGGGTCTTAATTTCCTACACGCCGATGGTTTGTTTTTCAAACTTGAGCGAGTCGTTTGAAGGATACAGTGTGTCAAATGACAAATAATTCAAATGGATATTCAAACTTTTACGTGAATGAACACGTTCATATGAGAATTAGCTACACAAAACAATCCCGTAGAACATAAACCATGAGAAATCAACATAATAAAACCTCCAAATAAACTTCAAGTATTTAGAATCACAAAACAGATGCCAATGTTTTGTTTTGATTTTTAGGTAGTGATAAAATACTGATACGATTTTATTTCAGTGAACAATACGTGCTTTTGTTACATAGTTTGTTGTATTTAGCTGTGCCCTACAGTCAAGCGTATCTTCCAAAATAGTTGCTCGAATTTGAAAACTAAACTATAGACGTGTACGTAATTAAGAGCCCGTTTCAATGATGCGTCACTTGACCCAAGGTTCAATTTAAAATTATTGAAGGGGTGGCAACCCTGCTTAAGGCTTTGACAAGAGGGGTGTAAAATTTTAAGTATAAGATCTTTCCCCTTTCCAACCAAAATCGACGAGTTTTTCCTAAAAACTATTTCCTTCCGAGTTATCCAGTCTGTTTCGTTTTCGTAGTGCCACCCTGTATTATTTCCATCTGTTATGATAATGTAATATATTTCAAAGAATCGATTACGCGATTTTCAGAAAAAAACGCAAAGGCTACCCTAAACATAGACAACTCGGAGTTTTTCCGGTAGTAAGTTATAAAGGCGAGTTCCTGCGAATATGGGAAATCTTTTGTAGTAGCTGTAATTCGGTTTTTGGCTTGCAAAGCTCTCCTTTGGTCGGGTGTCATGACTCATGTCCATGAATTTTGAGAGTATCTTTTTTTATTCATTGTTTGTTTATTTATTGATCTTCTCAAAACAACGGTGTTTTCAATGTTAACCAATATTTTTATACTAAACAATATGTTGTTTATTGTTGTTCACACTTATAATACGTACGTAAAGAAAGATTTTGGGTGTTTTATCACGATCTGCCATACGTAAATGACGTTCATTCATACACATGTCTACGTAATAATTATAGAAATCTTCATATTAGTCGACCAGTAAAATTGATTAGAACAAATACCAGGAAATTAAGGTGTCATTAAAAATGTATTCCGAAATAGCAAACATTGCAAATTTTGCATACTAATTACAGATGACTCCATTAATATACAAAAATGAAGAAACAGGTTTTTGTGCATCTTCAACTTCATTCAAATATTGACTACAAGCTTTTCGATAAACTTGTTTACCTAATTAGTACTTGAATACATGGTCTATTACATTTAACAATAAATGAACAAAATACCGAAAGCTAGAAATGTGTATTGTTGGTGGTCTAACCATTTGCAATAACAAAACTACAAACAAAAACTATAGATCGCGCTTCTTATGCAACCAACCCTACTTTTCCCAAAGAATCCTCAGATCCTTTATAGATTTGTATTGTTGTCCGTCCGTGTGCTCTATAACTCTTTACTCTTTACACATGAACTTAAAGCTTTCAAACGCATTATTTTGATTGACAAAAACGTACATCACATGCACATTTGATAACCGCGTGTGTTTGATTAAAAGATGTTAAATTTTTTGTCTGGAGCCACATTTATTTTGATCAAAACATATCAAAATCGTTAATAATGCATCAAGAGCGTTGGGAAAAAGTCTAACAGCATTATCTCAATGCCCAAAACATGAATTTGATGCATTTTTGTTGTCTATATGTATTTTGGAATGTTAAAATAAATGGTGGTTAAAAAAGTGATGGTAATACTTAGGATCCTTCGATATTCCGTTGTATTGGTTTATGGTACCGTATTCATTTCTCTGGAATTCTTGTTCACTGCCTCATTGTGGGTCCGGACGGACGGACAAAAAAGCAAAGTAGTTTGAATAAGTGCCGATCGAACTTGTAGAATCACCCCAGTTTTTTTAAACAAACGTAACGCAGACAGTAATTTTCTTTTCTACGAAGGGTAGCCTTTTTTAAATTATACAAATATCGCAAAATGCTCACATTCATGTTGATACATGCCTCCCACCCTTCACCCACCTACTTAGAAATCTGATCCACTTGCAATTATTTAAATAAATTGAATCTTGAATAAGAGTAAGTTTTTGAATAAACATCGGACTGCGACAAGTTGTAAGCCTTACTATAAGCATTTTAAATTCTAGAAACTGGCTTGGTATTTCTAATTGCACTTTTATTGTCCATGGTCATTCATTATTATTACGTGTTTATTACTGCAGTATAAAAACACAATAAACTCGACATTTAAGATCAACGAAAAACACATTAATAAATTTGGGATCCCGCAATTTTCATTTCGATTTACTTTTGAGAAGTGGAAATACGCCATCAAAGCGATCTTTCTGAAAATAACGTTTTACTTTTTTTTTAATGGTTTTTAAAAGAAACAAACCTGAAGATTGACGTTGGAACAAAAATTGCATGGTTTGGAACACTGCCAAACATTTTTAAATCAAAGTCATTAGATTTTAATCGCTATTGTGTTTCGGTTATAATATCAAGATATTTTACAATTATTTTTGCAGATAAAAGTGCTATTGGCTAGTGCAAAGGATCATTGTCAAAATAATTAAAACAGGAGGGGATGAAATGTATAATCTAATTGCGGAAAACTACCAATATATGTTCGTTTTTTAAACGCGCAAATACTAAGGTAAATAATAACAATTTTTTTTTCAAAAGTTTGTTGGTTATTCAGTGTTTGTGTTCTATCACTTACTTTTTTATTGTCATTAGAACTTGTGCTATCCTAAAATAGCAAAATAAATTTAAAAAAAGTACTTGTACAAGCTCGTTTAATATGTTGTAGATGTCGCTAGTTGTGACAACCTTCATAATTATAGCGGTAGTTTACGACGTGACGTATCCGTAAATCGTGCTGCTATAAAAGTGTATTTTACAACTGCATTATTAATATCTACGGGGAACTGATTTTTTAACTGTCCAGTTTTGACATATTTCCCATACCTCAATTGATAGTCCCCTATTTGGTTGTTACGTTCATTTTTGTGTATCTGTGCGTCTACGTGACTCACGTCACGCATCTCTACTACTATTAAAGAGTGCGTATAGATAGAAATCAATAAATACACTTTTCTATTGCTGAAGCGATTCTTGAAATTATAAATTTCCCAACATAATATTTTTGTTCTGCACTACATTCGCCATCTGGCCGACGTAAATAGCAGAAATTGGAAAAACACGATCAACCCGGGCGATCTCCATAATTTACGGTCAAATGGAAGGCGTATTCCTTCACAATCCACCTAATATCAAACGTAAACGTAACCGATACTCTCACTTTCTTCTCGATGCGTCAATAAAATAAAAAAAATGCGACAATAAACCCAATAAAAGTCTATACACCTTCAATTTGTTAGCGCCAAAAGAAAAGGCACTTCACCCACGTCAAAAGGAGTTTATTATGACGTGCCGGCAACCAGCTATGAAATATACGACGTAATTATCGCCTCCCAGTTTATAATAATAAAAGTGGTAATTAACAGTATTTGGTTCTTTAACCGAAATTACCTTTGTTCAGTTTTAATTGCTTGCAAACCGACAGGAAGCGAATAATAAAAAACCAAGTAAATACTCGGAATTAATTTTTTTTTAATACAATGTTAAATGTAAATTTTACAAGAATTAATTGCCGTTCACGTTCGCATTGTCATGATAAATTAAGTATGAGAAGATGTCAACATGGTTCTGCAATTTATTTGTAAACTAAATTTTGTATTGTTACGCCTTTTAGTGTAAAACTGAGTCAAATAATCGATTAAATAAATACGGAACCAATATGGGAAACGAGCGACAAAGTCATTTCCGGTTGACGAGTACTTATTGATCAAAATTTAATCAGTTAGTCTTAGTCCCTTGACCATTGTCTCCCTATTACTGAAAACAGAATTGGAAAATTCGAAAGCGTTCGCCAGTTATCATGTACGCAGACGCAGACGGACAGAAAGTCCAAAATCACGAACGAGCGTTGTCGCTCGTTAATAAATGGACCGTAAGGTTAATGTGATTATGCCATCATATCATCCCTTATAGTCCTACGATAAATGAGATGATCTCTAATAAAATCAGCTGAGTACGGCTAATAATATTCCAAAATGCAATAAAAATTGCCAAAATGCTTAGGATCAACTAAACATTTTAAGCTAGAGCCCTAAAATGGCTGTGCTTCTTAAGATTATAAAGATTCGGAAGAACCATAAAGCTCCAAATATTTCCAAAATACACTAAATTCTCAACATTCCTAAGATTTCGAAGTATTAAATTTGCGCATTTTTCCAAATGGAAAAAGTAGCCGTTGTCGACACTTTTTGCTGATCTGATATTGTAATACAAAATTTATAGGTAATGGCAACTGTGTAACAAAATGTTTGACCAAATTGATGTGAGTTAAATGTTATTTAAAAGTAGTGAACATGCGCCTCGTTTTTTTTAAAGATTACAGATACTGGTTATGTATAAAATTTGAGTCTGACTTAAACCATGGTATAATAACCAACATAGTTACTTATCTCCTTCTCAGAGGAACCCCACTCGCACCATCAAATATGAAACCTTATATTACCTTTTTTATCACGATACTGTTTGCCGGCAATGGGGCGACACTAGAAATTAAAATAGCTCAATGAAATTTATCACTTCCTGTATTGTCTTATACAGTGGCGAAGAGCCGATTAGGATCTATTCAATATTCTCTTGCGACCTACTGGTGAATCGCGACCCATAGTTTGGGAAATACTGATCTAGATCATATGTAGGTTCCTAATGGACGCGGTACCGCTCCCCAATGGGCACTGGAGAATTCCAGGGGGCGGTAGGAGCGATTAGGAATAAGTGGGGTCGTTAATTATGTACATACAGAGGGATGCTCATGGCGTAACTATTAACTTTACTGAAATAAATTAAATATGTACTTGTAATAGCTTGTGCACGTGTATACAGAGTGGTAAGTTAAGTAATGGGACAAAGCTTTCCTGCTGAAAAGGTTCGAGGACTTCAATGAGACATTAATATGCAAGTTTCGGAATGAAAAACAAATTCTTCATTAGCCAATTTTGAGCTAGGCCGCCATCTTCAATTTTGTACAACCTTTCTTTTGGAAAATGAAAAAAAAATAAATTTTTGTTATTTGATTCTGGTATAAGTAAAGGAACAAGGCTCGCCGACTAGAATGGTTCGATATATTGATTTGCAATTTGGAGGACTTTGTTACGCATATTTCGGGGTCAAAAATGAATTTAAATGGCTCATGTTACCATTTAAAAAAATTCAAGATGGCGGTCGCCTTCAAAATTCGGGTAATGAAGAAATTTCTTTTTCATTTTCAAACATGCATAACCTGGGGGGAGGGGGATATTATTTTTGAAAGAATCTAAGACGTATGTTAACAACAGTGTGCAGCAACTGTATCCATTATTAAACGACTAGACGTTAGCTATTTTTATGCTTCTTAAGAGTCTTCTGTACCCACTGCACTCAATGTAAATTTCCATAAGAACGCCCGCCATAAAAACGCAAGTTGTTTTTCAAAAATAAATTTTTTTTAAGAACTATTATTTAAATTTGGACCTTTATCTACAAAATGTTCGGGCTATTTTTTTTTAAAAGTTTATAGCAACTGAATACCGATTGTTTAAAGATTAGATGTTTTGCATCGATTATTGCGCTAATCTGTTTTATTTTTTTACTCTGGAACAAAACGGTTTATGGAAAAAGTAAACCGACAGTTTTCTAGATAAGTTACTTCTAAACATTACCCCAAAAATTGAAATCATATTTTTTGGAAATAAAGTCTGTACCTTGGAGGGCGGTAAATCAACAATTTGAGTGTAACAAGTAGCGCCGTTGCACGGTGTCGACGGGAACTAACTAAGGACCAAAATAGGAGTTGACTAAGCAAGAATATCATCTTGTTTCTTGCAACTATAATCATATATACACCATAATGTAAAAAAGTTGCGCTTAGGTAAAGAAGACTCTTAAGGGGGCGATGATTTAGGCCCGGTTGTACAATGTCCGGTTAAACATCAGTTTGGTTTAACCGACAGATTTGAGAAATACGATTGGCCAGCTTGTGAAATATTAGCCAATCAAATCATTTAACCCACAATTCAACTATAAACTGAAGTTTAAACTGACATTATACAACCTGGCCTCAGAAAAGCATGGGAATTTCAGATCTATAGTAGATGTAGTGCTTAGTAGATTCTTCTTCTTATGGCATTAAATATTTGAACGCCAACACATTAACAAGTAAATAATGCAAAGTATGAAGTTTATGTACAAAGTGATTAAAAATGAGTGGTTTTAGATGAATTTAACGCGTTGTATTTTTAGCGATGTATATATCGAAAATTTCAAGCAAAAAATAAAGCATTGAGAAAAAACTTTCTATATGAATGTTTTAAAATTCGTAAAATCTACAATCATTTTTGATCACCTGGTACGCACAACGATATTAGTAGTTAGAATGATTGTAGGAAAACTCGTATCGCAAGATTTGCTCGCGTAAGATTCGCCAGTGAAAATTCTGTTCCAGGAAAATTCCACTTCAGTTCGATAATCGCTCACCTCAACGAAAATTTGCTCTTGAAGTAATTGCGATGTGCAGTCTTTGTTTACAAAAAATGAGAAAATTCTCCTCCACTTAAATTTTTCACCAAAAGTTCGCAGTTGAGGAAGAATACTTGACCAGAAAAAATTCGTTTCTAAAATGTTTAACCAAACCTTCGTGTCAGTAACTCTTACAGAGATGTTATGTAGTGTTAAGTGTAGTGACAGCATGTTGTAGTTTTTTTTTAATGTATTGTCAGTAGGACTATTTAAATTTGACTTTGTGGGTATTTATGTAGAGAATTTTGTCCTTTAAATTGCGTGTCACTCGTTGAGGGCGGCTGGGTATACGACTTACGAGCATGGATGTTAAAAACTCTCCAGATCCATCAAGTTTGTCCCCGCAATTGAAAAAAACTTGTAATGAAAATTTTTAAAGTGCTAAATTGTGCCGATCTAATTTTAATTTGTGCTGATCTGGAAAATTTGACTTTCAGCCCCCCAGTTTTTTAAGGTACAAATTCCTCTACTACTTTAACGAGTTGCGCTCGAAATATTTGAAAACAGTCTTGTGGTGCGCGGTAGTTCCTGCACTCAAATCTCGGGGGGCCAACTTGTCAAGGTGGTCCCCGAGATTTAAGTGCGGGGACCACTGTGTATCGTAAGAATATTTTAGAAAATTTGAACGGCACAATCTAATATGCATCGAGCGCAATTGATTGCCATTGTTGATTACTACATATCTGTAAAAAACGTGGGGGCTGAGAATCAAATTGGCCCCCGCGTTTCATTTCAAGGAAAACTGACATTCCAGATCAGCACAAATTAAAATTGAATCAGCACAATTTAGCACAACCCTAGCACTATTTAAAAATGTTCATTACACATTTATTTTTTAATTGCACTTGATGGACCTAAACTTTCCCTAGTATCTAAATAGATGTGCTTTTACACCTAATTATCACCATACAACA
The DNA here is from genome assembly GCF_008802855.1 of Photinus pyralis. Lineage (NCBI taxonomy): Eukaryota > Metazoa > Arthropoda > Insecta > Coleoptera > Lampyridae > Photinus > Photinus pyralis. The sequence goes on from NW_022170511.1 coordinate 42,460,426, forward strand.
AAAAACTTGATGGAATTTTTGCTTCCTTCAGCTGTGCAAACTTTCATTTTTGCGACAGGGATCGTTTTATGAACTAGGAATAGCTCTCAAGATTAAAATGGCATTATCTTTTTTCGGTAACGTGACTTCCTTAAAAGTGTTAAGGGCACCGTTATGGTTTTGTCAGTAAGTGTTATTGTTAAAAGCCTTTAATTGTTGTAGACAAAATTATCCTTTTGTGATGGTCAAAGCAGACAAGGTTATTGCTCAGTTTGTTAAAAGGAAATTCCAATCCGCTAATTAAATAAAATCGACAGTCTGGTCTGCCCGCGTCTAACCTGGCAACAACTTGTTGTGCCCACGTTTAAACTGTATTTCTCACGGGCACGTACAATAATAGAAATTTTGTAACTGAACTGATCCTGATCGAGCAACGAGAAAATTGTCTCCCCCCGACTTCCAGAATAAGACCTACCGGTCGTCGGTGTCGCACAGTATTGAAAATCAAATGGGACGCCCTCTTCGCTCGACCCAGACGTTCACCGTGTGTTTGCCAGATGTTTTTTAACACACCTGCTACCTTTTATTCTCGATGCCTGTGAAAAACAGAGTGGCGCGCGGAGTTCGCGTGAAAAAATTTAAATTAACGGCGCCGACGACGGCGACGTTTGGAGTTGAGAGAACAAATTTTGATCTTGTAAAACGAATTGTGGCGATTTAGATTCGGTATTCTGGCAAGGTTGACTTTTAACGCTGATACTCGTTTATATCCGGTCGGTCAGTTCAGTGTTGAGAATTAATAAGCGTGAGAGATTGTGCCGGTATTTACCGGTAGGTTGTTATTATAAATCGTGCTCTGTACATTCGAGTGATACGCAAGTTTTCCGCGCGCGCTTCGCCTCCTTCAGAGATAAATAAAAAAAAAGAATGTTTCCCGGTATACCGTGACGTACTAATCCTATGCGTCATCGACTGACACACTTTAGTGTTATTTGGCAGCGCCTGGAGTGCTCGCGACGAGATTGTTTTTGTGAAATTCGAATCTGTTTTCTTTTGTTAAACGTTTTCCGATGACTCTCCCTTTTTTAATAAACGTGATGGTAACATACGGGGGTGTTGTGCACTTGCGGATTACCTGAAATCTACTGCTTGAGGTAATTATTCCCCGACCAAGACCGACCGAGATAGTTGTAGCCGACGCGACGTTTATCAAATAGAGCCAAATTAAATAATTAATTAATATCTGTTGCGTTTGACGCAGATTTGAGTTAAATTTAGAAAGTCGCGCGTTTCATAATTTCTACGTTCCGTGATATTTTTCTTCTGGTACGTAATTTCTTGAAATTGACGTGCCATTGACCTAACGTCGCCCGTACTAGTTGCATAAATGCATAAGTTTAACGCGCGACCAAAATTAAAACAGCACAATACGGACGAGCGCGATTCATTAAAAATTCCAAGATTTTATTTTTAAACCGAGAATTCGAACAACGGTTTTTGTAATTATTAAACGTATCAAATTATTTGCATGAATCGCAAACATGTGTTGAGTCGAGAAGGATTACCTCCAGTTATCCTTGAAAATAAGTAAACATAACAGCACGTCCCCGCGATACGCCATCTTGTAAGTACGTCAGAAGATAAATTAGCTTTCATTTTATTGTAAACAAACCCACGTGGTCCGCAACAAATGCACAAATTGCTCAGTCAAAGTTCTCCCCCTTAAAGTTTTCCGGCCTAGTTCATTCAACGCAATTTTCTTTTACGCACAATTTTAAAAAACTGACACGATCAACATTTCAATTACTGATAGTAAATAGTGGCATAGATTAAAAGTTCGTCAGCAGCTTGGGCAATTTACATTTAATTATTAGCTCCAACTTTGTTTACACGCTTCATGATCCCATGGAAAATTAAAAATGTATTCGTTCCTCTGTTCCAAGGTTTTTTATTTTTTAATTTTATTTTTTGTACGTATAGATACTATATTATTTTGTGAAACTCGAGGTGAAACGTGAAACTATAAATTTCTTAAAAAATGTAGGCATTGTGCTACCGTTTTCATTTTATTTTACTTAAAACATGGAGCCGCCCACATGGGAGGATTTTTGTTGTTAATGTTCTGCGTTTTTCCAGTAGCTTAACGTCGCTACCATTGCGAAGGGCATTTTCTTCGTACAACAATGCCCCAAATATATTTTGCCAGAGGTTATTTTAGGATAATAGGTCTCCAGAAAAACGGACTTGGTAGTTATGTTACAAGGGGCAAATCTGTAGGTGAGAAATTGACATATTTTTGCTCCATTGCGTTGTTTCCGCATGGAATAACTATCGGTAATTAACTGGGAATTTTTATTTGTAAGTTGGTTTCGAGAATGCTGCTGAATGGGAATTTTCGAAATTGTATCAAAATTTCAATCCGAGGCTGGGTCCAAATTGGCAAAACTCTCAAAAATCAGTCCCATTTTTTAAAAATTCGATTCTTTGGTGTTAATTGTATTTACACCCACAGAAGTTCTACAGTTTTAGAAATATTTTGAAAAGTTACCCAAAATAACCCCCAAAAATTGGGAATGGAACCGAAATTTAAATTTTCAAAAATTCGCATTTTCGGCTGAGGTTCTGTGTACACCCACGCTAATTCTATACCTCTACCTACATCAATTTTAGAACTGTGCTTGATACAGAGTGGGTTTTTCCTCGGCGTTTTCCTTCCATTATGGGAAGCTCGCTCGGAATCTCGTAAACCATAAGATACGGTGTCGCTCAAATGGGCAAAGTTATGTAGATTCATCTTCCCTTTCAAAGTTTCCCAAAAAAAACGGAAAATTTCATTTTCGAGAATGCGCTGGCGTTCATTTATTTACAAGAATTTCAAAAATAATTTACCAAACCATTAGTACTTAATTTCTGGTGGTGCTAATATAACATTTTTATGACTTGTGGGTGTCGAGTAAATTACATTAACTGTTCGTATTTCCTATGGACAATATTGGATTTTTTCGTCAGTCGATAGAGGAAAAATCGAGGGAAAAAATTACAGAAGCACAGAACTTTCATTTGAAATCAACCTTGAATTTTTGCCTTGAAGTTTTTTACAACGTATTTCTTGTGGTAACAATTTCATAGCTTGCTTGAAATTATTTGCGATTGATATCAAATTCATTCAACTCGCATAGTCACCATCATCACGTCCATGCAATTCTTGCCATAAGAAATAACCGGAGATCAAAAAAGGATTGACGTCGAGTCGCCTTTGGAAATTCAAGTTAAATATGATTTTCCATGTAAACAAAAATTCCAAAGGTGACTCGACAGGAACTCTTTTTTAATCGCATAGTACCTTTGTAATCCAAGGTAAAAATTCAACAATGATTTCTAAATGAAATACGAAGTATTGGGGTATCACCGATTTTGTAATTTTTTCGTAACTTAAAAATCCAATGTGGCGCCCAGTCTGTAAGAAATAAGAAAGTTGATGTGATTTACTCGAAACAAGTCATAACATTTTTGCACCATCGGAAAGCTGAGAAAAAATCACTACTTAAGGGTTGATCGAGGGGTTTGTTAAAATTATTTTTTAACGTCGGCGCTTTTTCGAAAATAACATTTTTCAGTTTTTCAGCCAAAATTTCCCTATTTGTAGAGCTACAAAAAACGTTGAAAGAGAAAATTTAATTCTGCATAACTTTATCCAAGACTGTACCATTTAAGCGCCTTTGTATCTCATTAGGTTATTACGAAATCTTCATAGTGATTAGTGAAAATGACTAGAAAACTCACTCTGTGTAGGCACAAAAGAGGGGTTGGCCGGTGGGGTGATACAACCATCCATCGGTATTTATGATAATTCTAGAAATTTTTGTGTAATTTTACTAATTTCTTGGTGATTTTACAAATTGTTTTTGTCATTTTGTGGTAATTCCGTCTAATGAGCTATTGTGACCACTTTGTCTGTCCGTCCCTACGGCTGTGTCGCTACTGGATCTTAAAAGCTATTGTTCTTTTTTTGGTATTCGATGAGATAATATGATCTTTGGTCATGTAAAACGTAAACGACTTTTCTATATGCGACTACCAATTTGATAAAATTAGCCTTTAATTGTACCTAGGACAAACCTTTGGTCTAACATCATTTTGTTTGTCAGCATGCGGAGACAAGTGGTGCTTAAAATCTACAGCTACACCAACCACTTCTATATTTCGTTCTGTATAGAGCTTTGTGCAATTTTTATTTGTTTCTCTATATGCTTAGAAGACAAATGAGATTAATAACAGCAATAACAGCAAAAATCACGTATTAAACATATGGTTTTGACCTACGATTTGGCACCCTGTTTGACTCTAACTATTTCACCACGTGCAGGTTTATTTAGTAAGCTGCTTTCTAATCTCTTTTCTAATAAACCAGAAAATCTGTTTTTTTAAGATAATGTAAGAGTCTCCATGGAAGCCCAATTTTTTTGGTAGGAAAAATTTTCCATTCTCAGAACATTTGTGCAATAGGTATTCTCGCACCATTAGGGGGTTGTGTGCGGATGCACCATCCCGTTGAAACCAAAAAATAAGGTTGATGATGATTTCTCGGAATCGAAACATTGTATTGAACATTTCTCAAAGCTATCTTATAGCTCAAATAGACGGCAATAAGAAAATTGTTTACATTGAAGTAAACAACGTGACGGTATCATATCACCTTATGCGCATACCTGGACCTACATATTTGATAGAGGCGAAATTCAAATTACAATTGAGGTTCTGACACTTTTTTCATTTTTTTTGGGGCGGAACCCTAATAAGACCATTTAAAAAAGTACGCCTTGTGCTACCGGTTTCAAAAACGGCAATAGAGTAACTGCACCTCGAATTGCACCTTAGAAACCCATACTCATTAAAATGGAAGGAACGAGGGGAGGAGTTTTGTTGTTCTGGAGTGGGTTCATACCATTGCGGAGGGCATTTTCTTATGCCCTGCAATCTTTTTGTGTATTTAGAGCCATTTTAAAAATAGTTGTTATACGAAGGGCGACATTGGCATCCTGTGTAAAGTTAATAGCCAGGTTTGAGTCCAGTTAACGTCGGCTGCTTATACTCGCGAAAAAAGGTGTCAAATTATCATGTATGTTAAAACGTTAAGACTATTTTTTAGTACTACCATTGTTTAAATACTTGGTAGTACCCAAAAATTTGGCATTCATTTATGGCCAACCAGAGGGGATGAAATCCGCCCTTAATGTACAAAAAAATTCATTTATTCAACATAAAATTTTCATGCACGTTAAAGATCCATCTTTAGTTCGTCTTTAGTACTACCAAAAAAATTGATATTCATTTAGCGATCGCCCGAGGGGGTGAAATCTAAGGCACAACAAATTTCAATTTAACAGCTGCCAAAAAAAGTTTCAAATTCCCATGTTTTTTAAAACGTTACAACTGCAAAAAATTGGCATTCATTTAGTGATCGTTCGAGCAGGTGCGTTCTCCCTTCACACTATCAAAACGTTTCGGATATGCTAGGAAAAAAATGCCCTTTCTAAAATTTCACGGTGTACACATCGTATTTTCTGCCATTATTTCGATACACTTTGCAAAATGCGCAGGTCAAAAAATACATAATTAGATGCTAATTAACACGTAACTTAATCCCACGTTAACAAATTTATTCGTCTCTACATTTGCATATTCGGCCAGCTTCAGCTCGACTCGTCAGAGCATTAAGCCAAGGACGGTTCTAAAAATGCCACTACTAAGTAAATTGCTGAAAAAATTGCACAGAGGTAATCATATAAAAGACATAGGATAGAAGTATATACATAAAAAGCTAGTCGTATAATCTCAAGTATGTGTTATATTATAACCCAATAAACAACAATTTAAATAATACGGAAGCTTTTACCAAATTACTAACTTTTGACATTTTTACTTCGATCCGTTTTTCGTTGATGTTAGTTAACAAAGAAGGGGTAACTTTTGTTTCTGAATCCCTCGTCGAATCCGGGGTGAAAATCAAGAACATACTGAACATGTTTCCATATTCGGTTTCTGGATGACCTGGACCTCCTACCTCGTATTAGACTTTTAGGCGGTTGTGGTTTAGTAGCCGAAAGCTATGAAGAAAGCAAAACGGCTTGAAAGTGAACTAATTTAAAACCAAATAAACAAAGAACACGGGATGATCCGAGGGATGATCATTGGAAAGCTGAGTGATTTTTGAATCACTTTGGATCTAGCTACTATTCTCATCAACAGTGACAAATTCATCAAGAAGCTTTTGGATTTTCCACCAAACAACGACTGTTGCACGTCATTTGTTTCGTCGCAATTAGCTTGTGACGCGTGGTGTTTATTACTTGCTCATTAGCATGAGAAAATTCAGCTGCACAATAATGGGTGACTGAGTGAGTGATAAATGTGCTAAACATGGGAGATAAAAGTCAAGGTCTCCTTTTACATGCATGTTACAGAGGAAATTTATTGATGTCCAGCTTCTTCCAGCTGTCAATTTTCCCGATGGCGCGTAGTACAAAATGTAAAGCAGTGTGTGAAAGTCTTATGCTCTTCCAACGGAGAACAAAATTTTCTCACTTCGGTGCACGAATTTTGGTATTGTTTCTAGATCCATTTACGATTACTTAGTAAATTCTCAAGAACAATTTGTCATTTGGAGAACTGTTGGTGAACTGTTAAAAGTGGGTGTGAGGAAAGACGATTTTGTTGTTAAACACTCGACAATCCAAGCGTATCACGAATCGGGAAATGACCTGTAATTAGGTCATTTTAAAAGTGAACACTCGCATCCTCTCCAAGGTTTCAAAAAAAGTTGTACATGCATCTTCGTCACATACTCCGTGATAACAACTATCAGGTTATCAACTGTTAATGTTGTAAGGTAATAATAATTTAATTTTCCCATACAGCCAAAAAATACATCCGGTGTCGTCACCTGTATGTAACGTACAGCCTTGCTGGATGCAATAATACATAATTTATATGGAAACTCGTTCCGATAAAATAAATTTATTGATCAATTTTATTATGGTTAATGTTATTCTATGTATTGGCGTCCCCGGTCTTTACTTTGTTTAGCGTGGTAAAACGATTCATTAGTTTATTGTGAATGCGTACTTTTATATGATTTACCTTATGCACTTTTTCGAGGAGTGATGAATATGTTAAATATGGGGCCTACGAGATCTGCATCACGGGAACATGTTTGTAAAAATTGTTTCTCACATCTAAATTATCTGCATATTACGAATTTTTGATATTGTTGTTGTTTATTTATTGATTGATAGATTGATGACAGTAGGCGCTCGGTAATCCGGCACCTGCATTTTTTCGCCTATGCCGTATTACCGGAATTGCCGGATTAGTGGATTTGAATGGGATATGAAGCATGTTTTATATTCTACATGTATTGTGGGAAATAAATTCTATCATCCTACAGTAAAAGACCAGGTAAAAGTAAAGTAAAGACGCGTGGTTTCCCTGTTAAGGTGAGGGCAAAACCAGGCAAAACCGAACGTGAAGGCAAACTTTCCAAATAACATATTTATGGCTCAGTGGTAAGAGCATTGGGTTATAAATCCGGAGGTCGGGTGTTCGAACCTGGGTTGAGGTGAATTTTTCATCTGTGGCGGAGATGGAAATTACCTTAGACCAGTTCCGAGCATTCTACCGGCTACTCCGAATTAGATTTTCCTGCAGTTTTCCTAATTCGTAAGGTAAATACCGGAGTAGACCATCTTAAGACCTTCTGCAGAGGCACCTCTAAATAGCATTATATGCGGGTCACTCTGTAATTGGGCGCATGCCTGTTGAGGGCCCAAAACAAGAGAGGGATAATAAATAAATAAATAAATAAATAAATAAGCTCAATCGCTCCATAATCCGTCTCTAGTGTCTGGGTAGTGCCGGATAATAGAGTGGGTTTTTAGTTTCCTGTACAATATTCAAACAATTTCAATATTTGCTGTACATTTATAGCATTATCAAAGTTTTCATTTTTCAAAACTCCGAAACATTCTCATAATTTCCTCCAAAATGGCCTGCAGAAGATTTCTTCTACAAGCCAAGTGAGTTTTCATTCGTACGAATAATTCCAAAACACTGGTAAGACTAAAGAGCCTTATGAACATATGGAGAAGTCGAATGAATGACTCTCTTTACGTGCTCGAGTGACACTACATAAAAAATATTACTCTCAAGTCCTCTTGAACCTGAAACACTCCACGAAAGGAAAGCAACTAATCGGTTTTAATTAAATTAATTTTTCAAAGAACGACGGTAAAACCTCGCAAATTGTAAACTACGTTACCCACCTACCTACATACGAAAGTAGAACGCGAATTTCTTGTTTATTGAAGGGAAGAAAACTTGGCAGGGAATTTAAAACACAAATTAAAATCAATAAATGATGAACGTAGATAGAGAAAGACGGGGGATGCCCTTTTTTCCACCAGCTTTTCTACAATGTTCGGAGCGTTAGCTATTATAAACACACGAAATCGTTATACTCTCAAAGATTTATGATTATTAGATTATCGGATCGAGATAGGGACTATTTGGAATACGACTCGCTCTAATTAATTTATTAGGGTTAATTTGATGGTGTATAGGAAGCGTATTGTCAATTCGATGCTGTGGTTGGTGGAATCTCTTTCTCATTGTTTAATTACAGCCTTTGCAACTATTGCTCTCTAGGCAAATTGTCCACATTCTTGAACGGAAATGAAGTATCTGCCTCGGGTGCTCGTTTATTCTCATTTCTCTGTGTCCGAGGCATGATAACGTCGACCATTAGATTTCGAGTACTTTTCAGATATAGAAATGTGAACGTGCTGCTGAAAGTTGGTTCATACGGTCATCTTCTTTAATGTGAAGAGATAAACCTCCCCTTTATGACCTATGGTCCATCTTGAAAATATGACGTTGGACTTTTTTTATTGGCCCTTAAATTACGAAATATTTAAACAGGTGAACTACTTATTTCACAAATTTTATTGGGAACATTCCTACCCTCATTATTTGATGCTCAAGAAGACAATTTGGTTTGAGCAAGAAATGACAAAAAAATGTGGAATCACATTGATGGCGAAGAAGTGAGTTTTTGAAACAACCGAGGAAACAACATTAACTTACCTCATTAAAATGCGGTTTACGTAAATCATTTACGATTAAACTTTTTACGTGTTTGCTCTTATTCGTTACATGGATGTGAATTGCTCCTTAAATGAAGGGGGCGGTGCTTAGAATATAACTAGGTACCATAATCTTAATTTTAAATATACAAGCTAATTTCGATACACTTACGATATGCATTGCATATGCACGGCTATATTCTACGTAGGGCTAATTACATCAAATGTTGCGATTGATATCCTTCATTAACGTCAACACAATTTGTACATGTATAGACTTCATTTTTCTGGAAATGGTTTTCAAACCTTGTCATTTTTCTTGGGTACACAAAGTGGGGACGGACATCATTTAGGCAATTGAGGGGTGCTCCAAGCATTAATAATATTATTGAACTTATATCTCTTATATCAACCCTTAAATATCGTCAATTAAATTTATTCACATGGGCTTCTTTTTTATTTTTTCAAATTTTCAAAAATGACTTTCAGATTCGTTTTTTTCACATTGAGAACTCTCAGACACCAAATTTCGAAGATATCATTAGTTCTTTCCCACCTCCGTTGAATGAGCAGGAAGGAACTGTGTAAAATGGCGGTTATGGTGTCTCCACCTTCTACCCCCGAATTTTTAAACATTAGTACTTAATTGTTACATATTTTTGCATTTTGCACATCAGGTTTGACAGCAAACATTTATAAAAAGTTTCAAGGTAGAGAGGTGAGGAGATTTTTGGGAAGGAAATTTTAAAACGATCAGATTTTATGGCTATGGTCTAAATAATAAAGAAATTATCGGGGGAGGGTAATCGTAAACCTAAATTTGAATTATAAAAAAGCTCTGTTTTGTTTTTAATGCGCTACTCGCTGTTCAAAACTAGCGGAATGCATTTTTTTACCCCCCGCACGTTAGTAGTTGGGATAAAAAATGACCCGCCACTTTTTTGGTTTAATTGATAAATTTGTAGGCATACAGGGTGTTCCATAAAAGTAGTGTGTATGTAACTGTGTATTTATTTCCAAAAATCAACACATTCCACCAAAGCGAAGCTTCTTCTAAAACGCCAACGGTCCCAATTAAATAACAACTCATTTACAACAAATTGATAATTATGATTTGGGATAATTTCTGAAATCATAAATGACATACATATAAGGTGGTTCAAATTAGTGGCTTACCATTTGGAGCTCCGCAACGATGAGAGATACAGTGTGGTTTAAATGAGGACAAAGTTGCTCATTTTTGTAAAAAAAAAAACGCTATTAAAATTTTTGAAAAATCTCTATAACTTGAGATATCACCTAAAAACTTCATTTTTTCATTTTCCTTGTGTTAAACGGTTGGAAATGGACGGTTTCCGTTAGCACTTTTTTTTCGGAGAATCTGAATCTGTTATCAGAATTTTCTTTAACACGCTAAATGTAGAAACGCAAACAGTCCACTTCCAACCGTTTTAGGATAGAGAAAATGATAACAAAATTTGACATTTTCAATTTTTGGTCATCTTAGTTATGTGAGCGACGAATTTGAACCACCCTGTATACAATTAAAAAAATGAAATAATATACACGGTGTTCATTTTAAACCGGCACAACCGGAAGTGCCACCAAATTGAAATTATTTTAGACAAATTCCTCTTATGAACATGAGTATACTGTCATTTTAAAAATTTTCCGAGGTGTTCTTTTAAAGAGCTGGACATTCGTCGTGTGACACCCTGTATAATAAAATAAGGTTAGCCAATCAACGTCCCAACCTTGGGACTAGTTTGAAGGGTAGTACCTATACTTTATTCAATTACAAAAGCCAAAAGGATTCGTTATGGATGAGCTGGATAATTTCTAAAGCATTTTTAACGACCTTGTTATAATTGTATGAGAAAAATCTACGTAGAAAGCAATTAATGAGTTTTTTTCTTCGCACTTCTAATGTAAATTAAATATGCATGGCCAAGCAAACAGGTTTCCAAAGTTACAATAAAATGCATCGAAGTTGTAAATAAACAAAAACTCGTGCGGAGTTAAGGACCTTTGAACGAAAGCTGCAATTTTTTTTTGTTCGCAACCCTAACCTGTTGCTTTGGTGTCGTTAAAAAGTTTTGGAATTATTTTTGTAACCTACCTCTAGTGCTCTTGCGCCGCTCGTCAGTAGATTAACAAAATATTTTTATTTATTTTCAGCGTGGAAAGAGACCGCCTTCGGGAGCGGGAGCGGCAGGCACGTGCTCAGATGTCCTCACAAGTGGCCGAAAGAGATAGAGAACAGGAGGTCCCTGGAGCACCGCTCTTCGGAGCACCTGTCAGGGTAAGTGTTAATTGGTCATTAACGGAGCTCGGATTCGGCGTTGAAGGAATAATTTAAACAAAACAAAAAACTCAATGCCAAATGAATCGTGCGCGATCACGACGCCGTTGTTTTTGTAATTTTCGCATTAAACGCTTAGTTCCTTGAACACGTTAAATTGGGTAGAGGTCGTATAACATTACATTTCATTACAAAACGTCATTATCGCGGGATGCGAGTAAATGTGAATCTATTTATGTTTCGGTATTTGCGTCTAGCAGTAGACTTAACGTGTAAACACAGTCACCAGCTTATTTTACTTAAATTTTTCATCAGCAAACGCGGTGGTGGGATATAATTTATTTATTAAGGTCAGGGGTCTTTGCTTGGTGTTTTAAAACAAAGGCTACTCGCGATGCGTTTCTTGAAAAACACGCAGCAAGTTTAAATTTGGAAAAGTTGCGCTTTAAATACACTCGAAATCATTGGCTCGTGATTGAGGCAATTAGATCACAATAAATATTTGTTGTGATTGACTCGGGTGCCAAGAAATGAGTTTCATCTTGAAACAATTTGAACGATCGGAAATGCTATGCAATATTGCTCTTCGCAACTTATAACAGGTTCGCCATAATGCCATGAATCTAATTTACAAGTTCACACATTATTAACTATACAAAAGTACAACTCTTCTCGATACTACGGGCAAAATCGCCCATTAACCCACTTTTAAAACCATATATACACTGCCCATCGAGTTAAAAACCATATTTTCTTTACAGAAATACCCACAAAATCCAATCTCGAGGGCCTGGCTATGAAATAATTTTAAAAAATCAACACATTTAATTGATTTGGCGATACTGTCCAGCAGTTAGTGTTAGAGCATAGGTAATATGACGGAGCCCCATCTTGCTGAAACCACGAATTTTCTTTGTTTTCATTGTCGCCCCCTTGACTCTCCCCAAAGATTGTGTGATCAGTGAGTCTATGATTTTTTCCAATAGATTCTGGTATAATTCCCCTGTTAAATTTCCTGCTAGGAACGCCGACAGTAATTTCACTCCCAAGAATCAGTTATTTGGGACATTCACTCACAGAAGTCTCTTTTTCAAGCGTAATAATTTTCGCCCAATGCTTGTAAAACTTTTGTATGAAATTTTATGGACTAACCCGGTAGTAACATTAGTTAATTTTGCGACCGTTGCAATTGTGACGCAGGATTTGCAGCAAATTTCTCGAGCACAATTAAAATTCCCGACGGTGTAATTTTTTTTATTGCTCAATGATCCCATGTCCTGAGAATTTACGCATCGATATTCTTATGGGGATTTCATTAAATAATTGAGTAGTTTTACACGCACATCGGTTTTAAGATTCATAGAAAAAGATGATTTCATTTCTTTCAGCTAAGGTGTATCTCAATCAAGTGATTTCTTAGGTTTAAACCAACCGATGTCTCACTGTGGGCACATTCTGCCAAAATATTAATTTTCTTACGATTTCTAAGGAAATTGAAGGCCGACATGTGAATTCCAGATAGGTACTTCTAATCAGGGTTGGAATAAGACGTGAATTTTATTTAAAAAAGCCAAGAAAGTTCGACTTTTTGAATTAATTCGAACTTTCTTGAATTAATGCGCTTAAAAAAATAAAAATTATTTTCCTATAAATCATCTAAAAACAATAAAGAAAAACAGGTTTTTGTGCAATGTGGCAAACCTGACTAAAACTACTGATTAAATAAAAACATCCTGTATATTTTAATCTATAAAGATAGCATATTAAATGCTCTTTTCAAAAACGAAACACTAAACAAATTCAATATTCATTTCAACAAATATTAAAAAAATTCCAAAAAATTATTGTGAATTTTTTTGTATGTTTTTAATCTTATGCTTTTTGTAATTTGTTTAAAATTTTTAATCTTTTCGAATTTTTTTAAATCACTTGTATCATCCTGAGTATCATCCCTAGTGTGTTTTTTTGATTTTCCCCCGTATCTCTTAAGCGAGCGAATATTTTAAATATTTTACTATACTTTTACGTAAATTTACAAATTTCAAAATTAGATGTTTTATATTCATTTCTCAACACAACATCGACGGATAACTAGAGCTTACTGAATCAACATAGCTATGGTGGCGATGCATTGAAATGAATTTCTTTTTTTGTCTTCTATCTCATTCCGTAAAAATCCAATATGGCGTGCATAAGAAATAACAGCCTGTAGCTTTTACATCATGCGTGTTATGGAAATCCTAACAGATTCAGATTCTCCGAAAAAAAGTGCTCATAGAACCGTCCATATGCGTAATAATGTATATATCGAAGGGAGGATCACTATGATTGGTAAAAACTCCTTTCGTTGAGACTTTTGAATAGAGTGCCATGAAGGATAAAACCAGTCCTCTCTCCCCAAACCTCCTCTTTGGATAAGGGGTCAGAAAGAAGGACGGCAGTTGGTCGAAAACAATTCCTTTTGTTGAGACCTTTAATTCAAATAGGTACTATGAAAGCTAAAATCAATCCCCTTCCCTGCAACACGACAGAAGTGGGTCCAGACGGACGGACAATAGCACATTTTTTTTTAATTCTTGAAATGATGCGCTAATAAGAAGCACATTCCCAAAACAAAAACCCCGATATCTTAGTTATTTTTAAAATAATTAATTACTGTAGCGAATATCCCAGACATCGGGGCGCCAGCAAGATAAAAGGACAAGAAATGAAAGCGAATGAGTTGCATTCCATTCTTTCTGAATTGTGATACGCCTTCTAGACTTTTCTAGAACGATCCGTCATGTTTTTCCAGACAGTTTTCCTTTGCTATTCATATAAACAAATTGAAGCGTGTTTAATTAATACCAGTTTCAATACCGATGCCAAATGATTATCCTAGACTTTTGAGACACCCTGTATGTAGCTTAGAGAGGGGAATTTCATTTTCAGTGGATATTTAGGCATGAAAATAACGCATTATAATTTCAATACACTCCTAGAGGCATGTATTATAAAATTCCGCTGGAGGATTATGTTCAACCATCTTAAACTGCACATGGAAGATGTACAGAGCAAATTGTGTGAAATTCTGACTTTTTTTTCTCGTCCGATCTAGAAATGTTTTTTTTTCATTTTTAAAAGATTATTTTGGATTCGGTGCTTTCCTATTGAGAAGTCCCTAGTTAAATACTAAATTTCCGACAAGACAAGAGTTATGATTGTCAAGAAAAAATGACAGAAAAAAAGGAACTATGTACTTTCAACCTTCAGATTCTCGCTCAGGTTATTAAGGATCCTCGATATCTATTGACTAATAAAAATTACATGTTGTGAGTGCGAAAATCATTCTAATGATCAAATTTGAATTATTAATGCGTACAACTCCATGAGAATGTGGTTATTAAACAGGGGAAGTTTCAACAAGAAGCAAACATTATGAGACTCGTCTTATTTGTTGTATGGTAGATCTCAGTAGCATATCCATTAACAAAGATTTTGATTAATTTAATAGCTGTTTAACCGCCGTCATCAACGGTTGCTCAGCAATTCACATCTAATACATTACTTAGTTTAATTAAAGGCATCGAAAGGAATGAATTGCTACCTTGATTTAAATGGGGACGCCCTCGTACAAGACGCGTTTTATTTTTACACCTGCCCTTGTACAAGACACCTTTTTCAATTTGTGTAGTTCAATTAAACACAATTTTAACTCAGCAGTTTTACTTAAATGTATACAACATGTACGGCGGTGAGAAAAACTTTGTTTTAATATAGAATATTCACGTGCGCCAACGTCTTGGAAACCACAATTTCCTGTCAAAATTGTAGACCTTGTTTATGAAGTGTATAAAAACATGTTATCACAATAACAACCTTGGAGTTGTCTCACGATTGCTTCTTATCAGTTGCCTTGTTAGTAAATATTTCTTATTTCATTGTTGAGCAATTGCAATTTTCAGATATTACAAAAGACCTTGAATAGATAAGGTGCGAAACTGGATCGGAAGTGGTGTGATCAAGTTTAATGGACTCACTGAGCTCCTTAGTTTTTTTCGAAAAAACCAAACGTATTAACGATGTTTTGATAAGTCAGAGTGTGAGACGCATTTTGATAGATTAATGTGTTTACTATCTCAAAAATATCATTTACGTTATACAGGGTAGGCCATTTAATGCAATAAAAAAACTTGGTTGTACCATTTAAAAAAAATCAAGATACCTTTGATTGAAATTTTGAAAATTGACGAATGATGACGAGCTTTGACCGTTCGGCGTATACTAGTACTTTGCATGATTAGTAATCACGGCCTTCTAAGTTTTATAACTGCGATATTTAATTTTTAGCGGACATCTACTTTTTGAATAAATGACTCATGTCACACTAAATTTGACCAAGGAATCGAAATATACAATAATATACAGGGAGTTCTATTTACAGAAATGCAACTATGATATTAATCACCCTGTATAACCACTGCAATTTCGTTGAACATATTTTTAGGTTGTAGCCTTAACGGTCCTTTAACATGCCCCCCACGATGAATTTTAAATATGTGTGTTAATAAACCCACAAGCTTCCACCCAGAACAGATGTTTCGTGTGCTTCTCTGGAAAGCGTTAAAAGGCTCTGGAAAACATTCCAAACGCTTTCTATATAGCAATCGAAGGCTGCAGCTTTATAACGCCTTTCAAAACTTTTCTAGTGCCCCCGAAAAACTCTTCATTCCTGAGGGACCTCAGAAATCTGCTACTTTCGTTTCATTGTATGTTCTATTAGAAAATTCACGCAGTATAGCGTGCCACAAACAGACGGTGAAAAGTCAAATGAACAAAATCGCCCACGAACTTTTAGATGTGTGATAACTGAAAATAAACTTTTCTTATAGCGTTTATTACGTCATTAACTCATAGTATTATGTATATTATTGCGTTTTATGACGTGTTTATGATGTGGGTTAACGGTCAGTAGTTTATTACAAAAAGCTCAACTTTGTTGATTATTACTGCTGGTACCTCATACCGTCATAAATAAATATTCATCGCCGCCGCTTTCTCAGAGACATTTTCCTTTCAATTAATTATAACATTCTTTAGGAAGCCCAATGACGAATTTCCATGGATTTTAGACGGTATAGTCTTTTTTTTTAGTCAATTCAAGGTGCAGGTATAACCAGAATGTTGCAATTTAACATTCGAAAATAAATGCATCCACATTTAAGCAATGTGGCGAAATTATCCAGATACTTTAACAAATATTTATTACCTAGAAGTGCGAGCGAATTTATGAAAATGCTTGTCTACATTACAAATTAGTCTGTGGGGGCGAAGAGAAAACCGATATAAAAGTGATGGAAAAAATTTGATAAATACTGATTTATTAATGCAATTGACGGTACAAATTCCATTGCACATTTTAGTTCCCACGGTCTACATCAACCTAATAAATATGCATTTCTGCCCCTGCTGCACGTAGCCTCGGATGGAACCGAAATAAATTTCAAAACGAGATCGGTGTACGTGAAATTCAACGTCATCCCCTCGTAGACGTATAACAAGTGCAGCTTACAATTAGACGACTCGCTTAGATTACACGAAACACCTACTTTCAACGCACATAAAACATTAAATAATCATGTTCCTATTTGAAATGCTAGCAGATGAAATTTAGATATTGATTATCCGTAATCAACAAGTTATACGCACAAATTACAAATAAAATATGCAACAACCAAATGCTTTCCCGAATCACATTAATATAGACGCACCCTGTATACATGGTTACATCGGAATTGCACTTTTTTTTAGAAGATAGAGATTAGATTAAGTGGTAAGGTTTTTGCTAATTTCCAGAGCATCCCATTTAAATTAACGAAGTGTGCGTCGATTTCCGGCATAATCGGAAGGCGTGCAAAACTGAAAATATTTTAGGGAATCTAGATTCATTGTATAATCAAAACTGAAATTGGGGAATATGTAGAATGTTCTCGCTTCCGATTAGAAATTAGACTCATTAGACTTAATAATTTACAACTCAATTCCAGTAATTTTAATTTCAATCAATTACGAACACTTTGAAAAAAAACTGGCAACATTAATGATAATCTTCAAATGACTCTGCACATTTGAATATGGAACTTCAGAATATTTAGACTGTTCATAGTTATCAAAATTAAAACTCTCCAACTACTCCAAATTTTCTAAATTGCTATAATCTTTGCAACATACAAACACGTAGAATATTCACAATCGTTCCAACCTTTGGAACATTAGGAATCTTCCGTATATTCGGAAGCTTCAAAATCTTCAGGAACTTCAACCTATTCAGAAGTTTGTGTACCTATGGGCAGGATCATAGGTATCTTTAAAGAAAATTTGGGAAATTCAGAAACTATAGCTAACCTTACAAGAGTATCCACAATTATTTGAAAAAAAAAAGTATTTTATCGGTCCTCTTACTTCGGTAGATTACAAGACGCTCCTGCTAAATAATGAAATAGTGTAGGGAATATTCCTGAAATTCCGACTTGTCATCCTACTAGATGTGACGCAATTTTTTCCGGAAAATATGACGTGTTTGTTCGAGAACATTCTAGAATACTCTGGAGCGTTTAGAACCATTCCAGAACTATCGAGAAAGAGAGGCGTTTGCTATATAAGTAACTCGAATTGTGTTTCCGCGGAGTTGCCCAATGAAGTTTCAAGCGCCCGCTCGTGTCGTGTTATATATTGTGAGTGACAAATAATAATTACTGTTATAAATTAATCCATTTCCAAGACTGTTAATAAGTTTATTAATAATCAGTTGTAAATAAATCACGTATGTGTGAATCCCTGGAGCTAGCACCCACGGGACGCACTATACTCCTGCGCTATTTTTTGTATTCCGGTATCAGCCCTAAATTTTAAAGAATGGATTTAGTTTGATTGTAGATAAAAATGGTACAAGCCAACAAGTAATTAAGTTGAGTTTAACATTTCATTGTATGTGCACTATGTCCAAGATAAGGGTGTCTATCATCTCGGAAACCATAGAAGATAGGAAGATGGTCAAATTAGGGAAAAGTTGTGCAATAAAAAAGTTACCATGCTGTAAAGAAAACCAGAAAATTGGGATTACTTTCGAAGATACGCCAAAAAACCGAAATTTGCCGTTTTTGTTTTGATTTTTTCTGATGTTATTTGAGCACATTTTCTCATTACCACTATTTGAGCTCTACAAGACAGTGTTGAGAGATTTTCAATACAACGCGGTTCGTTTCGGAGAAATCATGAACTATATTTTTTATATGCCCGGCAAAAAGTGCATACTGTACTGAGATGCATTCTTTATTACGAATACAAGTACAAAAAATACAGAGGTTGGAAACTGTTGGTTTCAACGGGCTGGTGTACTCGTCCACAACGCGATAATTGTGCGAGAATTTCCCAGTCTCAAATAAATGGTTAGCTTGATTCAAATTTCTTCCCTGTTTTGAAATTTTCCTCGAATTCGTTTTTTTTAATTGCGATACTTTCTGCAGAGTTGTAAATTTTGAGTTTTGTTGAAAAGCTGGGTAAATTGGTTCTCAACAGAACAAACAAAATTTTGTTTCAGAATGGGAAAATTAAATTAGCACCAATTCTGAGGTGGATTACCTTTATAAATTATAATACAAAGCTTTTCGCCGGTGCTTTACCAATTTTTTGTGGTTATGGAAATATCAGTAGAAACATTTTTCTGAATTTCTTGAGTACGAGATTTGACTAAATATAACAGCATTGACATTATAAACCGGTTTTGTTGTAAAAATTATGAAACATGAAAGTAGTCCTCTTTCCTATCAATTCCCCCCCCCCCATTCATTTTTTCCAGAGTTGTGTCTTCTTCTGAATCTTTTGTCTGGCGGTACACTAAAATTATTAAACAAAATTCGCGGCACCCCTAGTAGCAGCCTTTTTTGTAGACCTCACCAAGACACATCTTTTTTGTAAGTGACATTTTCACCCTGATTACTTTTAGAGAACCATGAACCATAGAAATAAATAAAATAGAAACTAAAAAACAGAATTGTAATAAAAAATGAATATCCATTTTTGATAATTATTTTAATTCCTTTTTAAATTTATGTAATTTCAAGCTTATTAAGTAAATATTTAAAAATTTCGTGGCATCCTTATGAAGTGCTTGCGGCACCCCAGGGTGCACCTTGAGAATCACTGGTTTAGAGCCTCTGGAACTCGGTGGTTGTGAATGGCGCCTCGAAATAATCCTCATAGTCTTTCATTTCGACTTTCTCATCTTGACTTTTTTCATCCCCAGTGCCTTGACTGGTGCTTGGTTTCAGGTAGTGATGCAACGGAAGTGTTTACTAACAAACACAGAGCGATGATACTCTGTTTAGTAACAACCATGGTGTATAATAAAGACCACCATGGTAACAACAAACAACCTAATCTGGCAACCTGAAATTTAGTAGGTATGTGCATGTCCAAAGGACCTAGGGTTGTTTATCCTTTTCACGGAATTGTTGTACTATGCATAGACCTCGTATATAGAATCGAAAAATTTTATTCTGGTCTGAAAGGTTACGACAACCTCTGTCTTAAGTGTTCCTTGGCGCGCTAAAAACATCAAATGAGAAAATCGCCAATGTGGATGTTAGAGCGAACATCGCGATCCGTAGTTCTCCATGAAAAATACACGAGTGCAAAAATACAGCCTGATAAGTATTGATCAAATAAAAATTCCGGTGTAGTTTCTTTATAGAAGCTAAAAGGGATTGAACGCACGACGCCAAAAGTAACAAATTTAAGGGTGGCATTTATATTGACGTTTAGCTTCACGGCGACGTAGAAAATGCGGGTCGTCGAGTTTCCCTTTTGAAATTGCCCAATGGTTTTGGTATGATGGAGCGGTTACCTATACCTACAGTCAAAATCTCGAGGAGAATTCATTAACACGCGGTTGATCATTAAAGTAGTTAAGTGTGACGAATGGGGGATTAAAAAGGTGTTAAACTATGGCGTGGAAATTTATCAAACTTAAAGTACTATTTTTGTGTTGGGGCGGTTTCTAAACAAAACCTTTTATCGTGTTCAGTTTTATAACTTTATAAAGTAGGTGAAGTTAATGACAGAATGCTAAACGGCGAAATTACCATAAAGCATATACCTAGGAGGGGAAAAAAAGGTTAGTTTACGTGCGTAACGCTGAAACAAAAATGAACGTAAAGGAAATTCCGTGTATAACCTAATTTCCTCCCACCGTTTTGTGTAAGTTCATGTTAGTAAGATTTATACCGCCTGAACGCTAAAAAGAAAGAAGTGGAAGGAGTGGAGAATAAGGAAGGATCCGTTGTTTCAAGTTTCGCTTCCTTACTACTTTCGATAAACTGCTTGTTTCGGGTTTATTTGACAACTGTTGACTTTTTATATCTTGAAGCGTTTAGAAATGGAGCAGTAATTATATAACTAATTTGGGTCGACTTTGCCTATTCAATTAATAAATGAGGACGGAGTAACACCTATCGATTTAATCCCGAAAACATTGGGTAAACTCATTCAACATGTTGCGGAACGGAAAGTGGGAAAGCATTTAGCTCGGCGATTCCCGGGGCTATAAGAGGTACTGTGATAGACCCTTAGGGGTTGGAAGGTTTAGGGTTGAAGTTTAAGGTTCCGAAGGCTCAGTGATTCAGAGAGCGACGACTCAGAGCGATATGCGTAGTATTGATTCCGAGTAGGGGACACTCACGTAAGACTATTTTCGTTCATCTACATTGCACCGATGCGCAATTCAATAAATCATCTGCTGGCTTTTGTAATGCACTTCACCGCCACTTGCATTATAACTTATCCACTGCAACATCGTTAAAAGCCCTTGAATAATGTTGATTGCCTTTCCCACTTTACATACACAAATACACCGAGCGCGTTTTATCAGGAATTTTTGTAATTGCGAAATTAAAATGTATAAGTGTTAAATTTGTTATCTAATAAAATCGTAATGGTTTTTGTTCTCTTTTCGCACCACTTCCAATGAGAGATTAAAAACAACCCTCTTCTCTGTTCGCGCGCACTTCGTGCTATCATTATACAAATCACTACAAATTCGCCGGATGACTCTCGCATAATTTACACTTTTGTCACAATTGCTACCAATTTAACGTTGTAATCACACCATCACTCGTTATTACGTTTATGGGTAGTACATTTTTAGCAACCGATGTCAATATTTAATACCGTACTAAATTCTCTCGGGCTTAAGGTATAATCGAGGGTATAATACTACTTCAGCCCTTGAATTCAAAATTAATTACCGACGGTTTTAATACTGTACCAAAATTGGCAACTGATTTTCTCCGTAAAGGCGAAATAAATTAGAATCTGTTTAAGTCTAAGTGATACTAAACAAATCTAAATACGGTTTGAAAGGGGGCGAAAAATAAGACCAAACCCGTCGAGAAATTCTACAACGCCATCTGGAGAGTTCCTCAAGGATTTAATTCAGGGGCACGATATTTTTTACGTTTCCAGCAAGACTGTCGCATATTTATTCTTCCTGTCTTGTTTTAAGAGGTGATGGTGGTCGAGCATTTACGAGGGGTGGAGTAGCTAATTTCGTAAATCGTTGGCACGTGTTAATTTTTAATTTTCAAATGGCATGATTATCCAAATGGACATTTCTTGTTGAGTCTGGATGCTGTAATTTCGGGTAGATTTCTTCTACCTATTGTAATGGTTCAGGAACCTGAATAAGAAATCAATCCCCCCAACACATATTCATGATTATATGAATCTGTCGGTTTTCAAAAGGCACAATGCAATCTGCAGTTAGCACAATTGATTGCCATTATTGTTTATGCCATGTCTGTATCAAGGTGGTCCCTGAAATTTGATTGGAAAAATTACGTGTACGGTAAACTACAGGGTTGCCCATTATGTATGGAATATAGTATATATCTCGGTAAATATTGAATGTATACAACAATTTTTATATGAAAGTTTTTTAACATTTGATTTCTCATAATAAGGCAGCATTCAGATGTTTTTATTTCAGAAAACAAATGAGTAACGAAAAACAATTGAATTTTTTTAACTGGCAGTGCACCTTTTGATCAGGCTCATCTGATAGTTTTTTTCTCTTTAAAAAAAACATTGTAAGCACATCAATAACATTAATCTAGACATCCTACATCAAAATAAAACAAATGAATGTGTACGTTTCTTATTAAATCTTGAAAACAAAATGAAATTTGCAATAAAATGGTAACAAACGTACACATTCATTTGTTTTATTTTGATGTAGGATGTCTAGATTAATGTTATTGATGTGACTATAATAAGTTTTTTTTTGAAAAATTTTCTTGTATTAGGGTATTAACATGTTACACCATCGAAAAGAGAAAAAAAATCGCTATCAAATGAGCCTAATGAAAAGGTGCACTGCCATTTAAAAAAATGTAATTGTTTTTCGTTACTCATTTGTTTTCTAAAATAATAATAATAATCATTTATGTATTTCCTTACGACAATTATAAAATGTATAGGAACAAGTCAAACTTACACACATAATAGACTAACTAACATAATTATAACATGATCTTTTCGGATTCACGTGTTAAAGTATTCATGCAGATTATAAAAACATTCATCGTTTAGGTAGTTAAATAATTTTTTCTTGAATTGAACTTTTGTATCATAAGATGTTTATCCGGTGTGGCAATTTATTGAATATTCTCACTCCTAAAAACAACTGAATGCTGCCTTATTATGAAAAAAAAACTATCCTATATAGAAAAATTTTGTATACATTGGATATTTCCCGAGATATATCCTATATTCCATACATACTGGGCACCCTGTATTTTCTTTAATGGCACAATCCAATATGCATCAGGTACAGTTGATTACCATTATTTTTTATTCCGTATTTGTAAAAAGTTTGTAAAAAGTTTTTAGGTAGATTTCTATCTACCTATTGTAATGGTAATGGTTTATATATATCGCTTCCAAGAAACACTATAACTTTCGTAATTATGAACCCATTTCGACCAAACTTTAAGGGTTGGCGTAACTTATAAATATCTCGGTCAAGTTCGTGAATCAGCAGGACACTTTAAAGAAATCTACCTACACCTGATGGGCGGAGCCGAAAGGGATTTTTACTCTGGGAGATAATTTATATATAATGAAACAAAATCGTGTATATAACACCACTTATAACTGAAGAACTATTAAAATATCGAAAAAAACACGCAAAAATATAAAGAAAGCTATTATGAAAGTAAATAAGGGACTAATGACAACAACCGTCAAGTCAATTGTTTTCAGGGTTACAAGTTACAATTGTCTAATTCAAAAACTATCAAATTAAAAAGTAACAGGTGTAGGTTATTCGCGATCTCGATTAACTGTAAATCACGTATGCCCGTTTGCACCGACAAATTTAAGCGGAGCTTAGCTTAAGCGTCCCTTAAAATCCATGGCAACCATTGTCTCAATAATCGTTGCCATGGATTTTAAGGGACGCTTAAGCTAAGCTCCGCTTAAATTTGTCGGTGCAAACGGGCAGTAGTCTGTTAAAAATACGCAATACTTCGAAAGATTTAAAGTGTACCCATTGCAATTTTCCAAAAATAATTCCCAGATAATTTGCGCAGCGACGAACTCTTGGCATTTTTAAATAAAGTTTGGGAAACGGTAATGACCAAAGAAGTAGTAAAATCAGGAGTAAAATTGACAGCTTATGCACACCAAATAGCTTATTTCATAAAATGTATTGTTACGAAGTGACAGCAAACAAATGAGAAAAAAACAAAAAGCAATCGATAGATTGTATTCAAAGTTTCAGCAAAATGCAGTGACGTGTTTTCATGATAAAAAGGAAACTTAATAAATCGTGAAACTATTAACACCCTGTAGATGGACAACGAAGCGTTTGCGGATCTATGTTTATATCAACTTTTAGTCATAGAATTAGCCTCTTCCGTATTTACGTCATATTTAGGGACACCCTGTATGGCAAGGGCCGCGCAACATACCGAATACGTTGTTTTTTTCGTATACAAGGCTATGCGCTATCATCGTCCGCACATATGTTTTTTTTATTACCTTTTTAGTAGCGTTCTTGATGTCCGTGTCCACTGTCCAGAGTAACTTGAACAAATAAATACAGCACAGTTTAAGTTACAATTTTTAACAGAAGTTGCCTTAAAGAATTTCAGGCGTTATTAAACAGCGATTTCTTTGAAAGCAAGTGTTTTATATTAATTGCTCAAGAAATAGAAGTAGGTTACAAAATTTCGTGGCGTAATGGAATTTTTCCCCAAAGATAATTTAGTTTTATCTTCCATATCTCGTTTCATAGTAATAGTGTCGCCACCTAATATTAAGCAAATGAACCAATCCCGCCCCTTCTTCTTTTAGGTTTCTGTAATTTAAAAGCACAGCGGGACGAGGAAATATTCCATCAATTAAATCGAAAATGTCAATCACGTTATATGAACATTAATGTGATTAATTAAATTGGCGTTCAAGGACCCGAGATCTGTAAAATAGATAATTAATTACCAGGCATGACTGGTCAGTTATAATAAATGAATGTGCGAATGTTGACTACTAAAATTTGTTATAACCGTCAATATCTTAAACTTCCTCTAATACAAAAAAGAAATTTGGCAAGTAGTCAAAGACCAAACGAAATTAACTGCGAAAACTTTTTGCGCACGTGCGTATAAAGTAAGCGTTCACAAAATCTTCGGATACGATGTAATTTTGTAATAATTTAATAAATTTTCTTAATTCAGATATTTGCGGCCTCCTCGTACATCAAAACGGCCCTTTTTCTCAAGCCGAAACGGTCTATTAACTTTTATGAACAGCCACTTTTTCGGTATTTTCTTATGCGCTTCCTTTCGATCTTATTTTTAAGACCGCCGCAAAATTTATCGCCGTCATATTGTTAGTTTGTCTTAAAGTACCTTTTTCGCGTTTTACACTTCTGGTTATTTATAGAAAGTGGTTCTGAAGGCTAGGGTATCCTAGACAGAACAAATATTAACGAAATGAGGTAAAAAAGTACATTCAAATTAAATAAATTGCTGTTTCTGAAAGAATATAAATTGGTATCCTCCATGGCAACAATTGAACGGAAGACGTAATGCAAAGCACGTCCGGTTTTGTCCCCAACTTTTAACTCAATCCGCTGCTCTCTTCGCCGGCTTTCCTCTACTAGTTTAACCCTCTATATAAAATGTCATGTATGAAAATATGAGGATTACCACGTAAATCAAGCATAGTTATTAACACAGAAACCTGACACGCATTTCCACCTCTCCCTCTCGCAAAAATGATTTATGTAGGATAACGCATATTGTTTATTAACTAACCAGAAGTCTTTGTTAATTAAACATTAGAATCCCGTTAAAGAATTTCCTGTATGCGATTGCAACAACTACGTGACGAGGTGCCGATTAAACTAGCTGGTGTTAATTGGGAATTTTCTTATCTCACCTCATTAAATAAATGACACTTTTTTTGTTTCTTTCAGGTAAACCCGTCCTCTGCCGATCGAGTAACGCAGCAAATCCAAAGCAAGCTAGGGGACTTCCAGAAAGTAAAACCGTTCTTCGACGACTCGAAAAGGCTCATCGGAGTCGACGGCGTTCCTCCAAGTCCGGGCGGTCCGCTTACGGCCGCCGCCAATTTACCATCGGGAACCTCTCGACCTTCGTTAAATTCCAATTTGGTGCTACCCTCGACGAGGCCCCCTCCCCCGCCGCCGCCGACGACGAACAACGGCAGCGCGCGGTCCGAATTCAAGAAGCCGCCGCAGAACAACGCGAGACCGCCGCACCATCCTCATCCGAGGAGGGACTTTACCAAACCCAACGATGGTAAGCCTCCTTACGAGGGTCGCGGCGGATATCCGGGGCAGCCGATCAAGCCGGTCAGTTCGATTAGCAATCATCGATCGAATGGTATCGTGCCAATAAAACCGCCGCCGCCGCCACCGCAACAGTCGTCATCCTCTTCGTCTACCTCTAGTTTAAATTCGTCGTCGAATTCGAGAATACACGGTGCAAGTCGGAATTTACCTAGGATTTCTATTGAACAGGTAAGCTAAGATCGAGTTTAATTTTTGATTAACGCCACAGTACAAATTCCCTAAAACCCAAGGGAAAATTTGAAGGGTTAGTCTCCGACCCCTCTTTTAAAATGTGACCATAACGGAAAACCCATTAGATTTTTCTAAATACGGCAGAAACGACCATTCTATATACACTATGTCCCCGATTCGACCGAACCACATTTTCAATTCAAATAAATTTGCGAAAAGGTCACTATTGAGTCGGTTTCTTCGCCAGTATTTCCCAGTATCAGTTCAAATGCCTTTCATTGAGGAAACTCCTCTTTGTTTTTAAATAAAATGGACTGATAATTTAGTCAGTTAAAAATGAATCCAATTATTTTCATTTTCACATTTTCAAAACCTCCAAAAATTTAAAAATTTGGGAGTAATTTTGCACCGATTACATGAAATTCTGCATCCTTATAGAATGTTATTTCAAAAATTCGGTTGACCCAGCCAACTTCACGGAGCCGTGGAGTTTTTTATAAATTTTTTTTCTGCAGAAATTAATCGCTATTATTCGCATTTTGAATTTTGAACCGTTGGAATGAATTTTGCGCCAAAATAGGAAATGGAATGAAAATTATTGACTTCACAAACATGGTACGAAGAATCGCACACGATTTTCAGGAGGGGAGGGTTCTTCTTTATCGGTATTAGGCGCTTATACTTTGTGTTGCAATTAAGAGAAACATTTATTAAGCGGTAGAGTAAAGCGATGCAACCTTTATAGGGGAATCGATGGTGTCCGTCTGTCTATGAACACGATAAGTGTCAAACACATGAACCGATTTGGTTCAAACTTTGCACAGTTGACCTAACAGCACCACTCTGTCTCTTTTAGTTCTCAAAATATCCCCAAAAACATCAAAAACCAAGCAATTTGGAACCTGTACAATACTGGTGTTTTTGTACTCCTGCAGTCAGCTACAGCAATTTCAAATTGTCTTTGGCATTTCAGTGTGTGAGAAAAGTGTGACACTTTACTCCCTTAAATGGAAGACAAAACACGTTGATTCCATATTTCGATGACAGATCTGGACTCGACGACCGCGATAATCTCCGAGTAACATTTCTGAGCAATTTCTCGGCATTGTTAATTTATCACTCTATTGCACCCCCGTAGTGCCACCCTTGAGCGTCCCCGGGAAATTTAAGATATGGACTCGGAGACCGCGAAAATCCCGTGTAACAATTTCTAAGTTATTTCTCCGGATTTTCATATAGTTATGTTTATAATTTTCACACAATAATAAATGCATTTTTTGCACTCTATGCAATTTTCAAAAAATGGTTCAAACAGTATTGTCCAACAATTTTCTTCTTATTTTTTTTAGCATTATGCCGAAAACACCGCATTGCGATACGAACCGATTGCAAAAATTTCTCTAATGTATAAGATAAAGTTTGTAAATTCTATTCGAAAGGTTAGTACCTTTAAAGGTTCACTCCGTTAAAGTGAAGTCGGCATATCGCATTTCTCTTCCTCTTAAGTTCCGTATCGGTTGTGACTAATTTTTTATGGCGCCTCGATGGCAACTGCTGGCGCCCTAATGTCTGGGATGTGCGCTTCAATAAAGGCCGACGACTTGGAACCAAAAGCTTGGACAGTGAATTCCTTCGAGCTACTCTGTTTGATTTGGTCGTACCACGATATGCCTTTACTTTTTCGTACCAACTAGCTCAAAAAAAGAGCGTTTTTGGACAATTTCGATGCCGAATACGGCCAGAATTACAATTTAACGTGTAGTGTGAATAATAGCGTCTTATTCATCGATACGTACCCACGCTTTTTTATTGCATATTATCTTTTGAGAAAATGAGGAAATAAACCCTCTAAAATGTCTTATCAAACTTTATTTCCACTTGGCTATTTTACTACTAAAAACCAACATTTGGAAAAAAGCTCCTATTTATGTTAACAAAATGACTTCCTATCATAAAAGCCATATATTTTAACATTAGCAGCACCACCGAAAACTTTTCCGACCTCCAGCTAGTCACAACTAAACCTAAAGATTTATGACTTTATGGAGTTTACGGTCTTCGATTTATTAGACTTTCTCGACGAACTAGTCGAGCGCCAACAATGGATGGTACACATTTAACCAATTCGCTCTCTTCAATAAAACTTACCGTATTAGTTGTTAGAAAGGCACATTCCTAGAGCGCCGAATTATCATTCGTTGTAAAAGAGGGATCAAACACCTCACTTAATAGACACCAACAAAGGAATTCCGTTTCGGGGCCAATCAGAATTTTGAAAAGGATCGTAATTTATAGAGTTCTCGCACGAAAATTTTAATTCAACTGGTGTGCAGTTTTCGAGATGAAAAATATGGGACACCGCCACGCTAATGGGAGGGTATTAAATTAATGGCACGAGAATTATTCAAATCTAAACTTGTAATGTTTTGGGTCGCGTATAAAACTTTTATTAATAGAAAAAGTTGTCAAGGTCTATTTAGAAATTGAAATTACAGACAATTGTTAATTCATTCGGCAAACACAATTTAAAGTTAAATTTCATTCGTCGTCGCTCTGATAAATTGTTAATTGAATTCAACCTCAAGTTACTAACTATGTGTGTGTCGTGCCGCACGTTCACAACTTTGGGACATATTTTGCTTAATTGCATCGTGTAGGTATGTTATACCTGAAAGAAATTCGTCCCTAATATTTTCCAATTTTCGAAATTCCTATTTTGTATCACAGCAATGTTGCCTCTTACCTATCATGAACCGAGTGCCAGATGAATTCATTTCCGAAAAAATTGAAGTGAATATTTTGAATTTTGCGACCACACTTGGCATACGATTTTGAAAGACCCTTAAAATACGGCGATTATCCATCGTGTTTGCTCATGGAAATGCATTCTAGTAGATCAGATCGAGCAGGTCCATCGTGTTTGCTCATGGAAATGCATTCTAGTAGATCAGATCGAGCAGGTACCATCAGATAGCTTTATTACACTGCCCGGTCAGCGTATGCCGAATGAATGAAGAATTGTCCCTTGATTTTTCGACAATAAAATTTTGTCACAAATTAGTCTCCCACCAAGCAGGGCTGATGCTCAGAAGCTCAAAATTCAATTGAAAACGTTTTGTCTTTTACAAGAGACGACCAAACAATCGGGGGACACACTGTATATAGGTACATTATACACATAACCCCGAGCATAACCCCATAATGATTCAGGATGATTAATTGACATTTATAGTCTACTCTACAGATTTACTTTGAAGTTGTTGAAAAAACAGAAACCTTAAACTATACCTATGTATAACAGCGATCTTGGGGAAATAATATAATAATAACGTGTTAGTAATATAAATAAACATTTAGAAGGAACAACACCGACTCTACATTGGATCCTTGAGAGGCTCTTAAAGTGCCAACAATGTACCTTTAATGTAAGGCGTATAACTTTAGGGTGTTAATTAATATGATCTGACCCGACAATATTGATCCATTTGCATCCTCCCCCTAAAGATTTATGTGACAAATTTAATCCCTTCCGCCAATTTGGAAAATTCCATCGACTAATTGAATATTGTTTCTTTCTAGGGTGCTGCTAACGTTTCAAGGGACTCGAACGGATCTCAAAAAGTAGAAAGTATATTTAAGGTAGGTGTCTTCGTTCATGTTGTTGTTTGAAAAGCAATTTCCACCGAAGTAAATCTATCGTAAAGTTGCGGTGTGTTAAGGTGAAAAAAAGAAGGCAATCTTCTCGGTTACGAGTAATTTAATAGAGTCTTGTTATTTAGTGAGTTGAGAGAAGATGGCTGTATTCGATATCAGATTTTCAACCGCTGATAATTGTTAATGATTAGGTAACGGATTGCGGTCGGTTTTAAGTATCTGTCATGCACTTAGCGGACGAATTAATTAAACCAATTACACACATACGCACTTTCGGCTGTGATTTATGGTTTTCCGATATATTTGTTTTATATGTTCGTCTCCGCTTTGGTAATTTAGTTTTCAGTATCATGCGAACAAAATGTGGGCCGTAATTGAATAATTGATTTAACAACAGGTTACCGATAATTAATTGCGTTAATTAATAACGTTTCTCTTCTTTTGACATTGCCTATACAGTCGGAGCTCTTCACAAAAGGCCTCGTCATTAATAAATCGCCAGCAAAAAAATACTGCACATACTTCATTTGTTTAAAATAGAAAAAAAAAATCCTAAAACCGTTACGACCGGAGAAAATGTAAGTTCACCGATGCGGGAAAGATGATGTTACGTAGTTGCCATTTAAAGCTAATGTAGCAAGTCATCCAATTACAATTTACTGGTGTATGACGTCATAATGTCGTAATTAACATTGGCTCCGTGCACGCTTATTGAATCATCACGTAAGAACCGATCAGTCTTTCAACTCCCCGCTTTATACAATCACCTTGATGTAATATATTTGTAAGTCAGGCATATGTAAAGATTTTGAATTTGTGCTAGGCTTCGGCAACGAAATTAAGGGCCTGTGTGCGTCAACGTATTAAAGTGGGCCTTGCAGGAAAAAAATGAAATT
Source organism: Photinus pyralis (assembly GCF_008802855.1). Taxonomy (NCBI): domain Eukaryota; kingdom Metazoa; phylum Arthropoda; class Insecta; order Coleoptera; family Lampyridae; genus Photinus; species Photinus pyralis. The sequence continues at coordinate 42,491,482 of NW_022170511.1, forward strand.
CGTTGTTTTATTAGTAATTATTGTTTTTCATTCAATCATTCAATAAATTTTAAAATAATAGGGCTTGTTTTCAAAATTCACTAGCCCGGAAACCATTGAGTTTATGTACCGGGTGGTCAAATAAGAATGAACGTCGGCCATAGCTCAGAAACTAGTAAGACAGATTTCGAGTAAAAAATTATGTAATAAAAATAAAAATTGCTGCAAATTAGTTTCGAGTGAGAAGCGCAAGAATTATGATCAAATATAACATTTTAATTTTCTCCGGATTTGGTCTAATAAAGTGGTATCAAAGATACCCGAATTTTAATCCTGATATAATACCCATTCGTTTTACTTTTTTTCCAATTTTGTGCAACAAAGTGGAGGGGGGAAATCGAATGCTTTTTTAAATAAATATTGATTTCTCAATTTTGACTTAATAATATCTCCATGAATAAGACAGTTTTTTACAATATGCAATATGCTTATCTTTACTAGAAGTATCTGTCGTTAAAATTTAAAAAAAAATCTCCATAAATAAGAAAGTTGACATTGCGCAGCCTGTATATGCGCCAAGTAATCGTAAAGAACTAAATATCTTTAAAACTGTAGAAGTAGTTAAGGCATCAACGGTCGGACGGACGGAGAAAGTGGCCATAATAGCGCCTTCCAACATGAGTTGGAAAATACGCTAAAAATAGGTGAAGGATCGTGTACATGGAATCTCGCCGACGGTAACACGAAACTTCTTTCCCACTCGCGTTGTTATATTTTACGTTCCAAACAAATAATGGACGTGACGATTGTCTACAAATCGAATGCGGTTCAAAGTTTATTGAGGATCCCGCATTTGTAACAACGGCTTTCCAAACGCGAATTTGTTCCATATTTTACTAGGAAACCTGCTATACTATCGACTCAATCGCGATTAAAACGCGACTTAATTAACCGCTCTAATTGTCAGACTTCACATCGATTACCCTGGCAGTCAAAAACCCGAATCATCCCAAAATCTTCCCCAAAACGAATTCTCCTTATTATTTTAGTAAGTACTGTCCCTTTTTAATATCACATGTAATAATTAAGTTTTTTTTAATTGCCTCAATTAGGGTCGATATATTCATGAAAGTACAAGGGAAAGAATCCTTAAGCCCAAAATTCCACTGACTCGTCTATGATGAGCAACCGAGAGTGGCTTAATCAGGCAGTCGGAAACTGCAACCCGATAGCACTAATTAAGAAGACGAAAGATAAAAATAAATCCCAGACATCTTGACCAGAGAGCCTTCCGAAAGCCATTAAGAGAACAATACTCCAGTTTTTCACTTACTACTAAACAATTATATCGGTCACACTGCATTATTAACCATTTAACTCTTCCCCAAACACTGTGTTTCTAAAAATCTATAATCACTATCACCGAAACAATTTTTTTCGATTTTTTTAGAGGGATTTAATACTTACCTCAGTGTCTATATTTTTGCTATTATCCACTTCAGAAAAAACAAGTACTTATAAAGGAAAAAGCTGTAGGTGATTAAGTGGTTAATAATGCAGAATTACCCACATTTTTTGTCTACTGTAGTTTTTCAATAATTATCCAAAAAACGACACTTTCCATAACACAAAATTAGGCTTCTTTGTAACCTCAAAAAATATTTAGTATTTCGTTTTCGTGACACATTTATCAACAACTTCTCCCTCTCTTTTTCCGCCCTTGGTACTGCGGGAAACATTTATACACTTTGTTTTACTTTTCATTAAGAAACGTGTGTGAAGGTGTGAAAAATACTCTTAAGCACCCCGCGTAAGGGAGACTACAATTTTGTTTCATTGGTTCTGGGCAGCAAATAACAGCTGGCAGAGGTTTCGTCTAGTTCGTATACCATCCACGCATACGCGTTTCTGCCCAAAATCTTGTCAGCTGTTTCTTTTTATGTATAAGTAAGAACATGTGTACCAAGAGTTTGTTTCCAATGTGTTTAGCCGGAAATGAGAGTACATACAGACCGACAGACATCATCCATATTTGTTTGCTTCAAAACGTGTATTTCCGTGGAGGGTAATTTTTGACCCGAATGCAATACGTCCCTTACTAACGTGCGGGTGGCAAAAATGAATGAGTAGGTATCATCTCGCAATTAATTAGCGAAATGCCCTTCGATTGGTCTATGGAAAAAGGTACGATTCCGAGTATCTATCAATCATTAAGCAATAACGGCTGTTTGTATCGCATTTAAATACCCGAGGACATTTCATTAGTCCGGCACGATGACAGTCTGTAATGCTGAATAGTTTGCGATGAAATCATTTATAACAATTATAAAGCTTGTTGAACCTAAAGCTCGTGTCATCATGCCCTATTCATATTCAATTATACTTACTTTGCGAAAGCTTTCCACAAGAGAGGCCATAACTTACCATCCCCTTAAAGCACTCAAGTGTTTTTGAAGGTGAAGGTGAGCGTTATTTACCAATACGGCCTTCATGCCTTTTATTTTCAATGACGCGCTCATTTTAGTTTTCCCTATTTGCCGCTTAATTATAGAGTTTTCGCAGTTTTCGTTTAACAAATTAATTTGTGTTGCTGCTCTTCACATTTTTTATCTGTAGAGTGCTCCTTAATCTTTGAGAGTTTTAAACAGTGAAAGATGGTACGTACTTTAATTGATATTTTGATTGGAAGGTTTCGCAACTGGCTGTGGTACTGTTGCTGTCGGTTTCCTGACGGTTTTATTCCATAAACCATTTTTTTTTAAATCGTCTATCCAATGTGTATGGTTTTAGTTGTGGCCTCGTATTTCAATATTTCCTTTCCAGTAGCGTCATTTTCCTGACTACTCGTATTACAGGTTTTAATGATACCTACTAGTCCAATATTCTTAATATTTATTGCAAAACTTGTACAGGCACTTGTCTACCTGTATGTGGAAAAACCACAAACAACAATACCTTATAATCAATATACGGGAACGGGATGTAGTATTCCAATGTGAAGGTTTTGAAAATTTGCATTTCTTTTTTTATCTTTTTCTCAGCGGCTTTACGTTGCTTTCTAGGTATGTTCTTTCCAAGGTAGTACACATTTTTTCAAAATCTGCGCAACAATTACTGCCGTTAAACAAGGGTGCGAAAAAAGAACTCGTCCTTTTCGCCATCCCCAAATGTTCGTGTAAAATTTTCAACTGTTGCGGCCAGATACGCACATTTCTCTTGAAATAGTTGAGACTTTGTTCTGCTTTGATTTTAATAAGCCAGTCAGAGAAACTACCAAAAATGTATCAAAGGCTATAATTTTTGCTTCTAAAGTTCATTGAAAGTCGATAATTCTTCAATTTTTTTAATTCTCTTTATTGTCTTCTGTGTTCTCGTCTCAAGGGAGGCCTACCAGATTTTTGATTATCTTGTATGCATTATTGACCCTAACGGAATCCTTTCGACCAGATTTTTAGTTGATAATATGATGGAGTTACATTTATTCGTGGATAATTTTTAAGCCCATATCCTCTTTAGCCAAAAATGTTGTAATACCCTGTATTCAAGTTTTACGTCATTCATTCTTCATTTAATCCACTACCAAAATTACAACAATTTTGCAATTTGTACTCATAAATGCTGAAACCGTTTGAGCGAGTCAAGTGCGAATATCTGCAACATGGAGTTTCGGAAGAGGGTGCTCATTAAAGAGAGTGAAATATTTCGGCAGCCAAACGTCCGGACCCGAAGGATTAGTGAGGGGAATGCAAGGTAAATTCGAACTCAAAGAAATTGACGTGTTTGAGCGTTTTTTTTCGCTCTTAACTTTTCACTTTTCAATTTGGAAACGCAAACTCATATTTTTCGATATTGCTGACTTACTTAAATTGTTAGATGCAAAAATCCTATAACAACTAGGACGATCTTTAGTGCAACCGGAAACACACAAAACTCTATGATACAACAAAACAGCGGAAATGGGAAGCAATATAATCAATATTCAACGATCGAAATTGAGATCAGAATATATCTGTGGCCATTTGCTATTAATTACCAGAATAAATTGGAAGAATCACAATAGCGGCAGAGCTTAGAATACGAAAGTGATGATAATTTCCCTTGAGTATTGGTCCTTTGGGCGTTCATAATCGATGATAATCGAAGATTCCCAAAAACCTCTAATCAAAACAATCTAAATGATGCGCAGAGGGATATGTTGGAGAGCTTCTAGAAATTCCATAGGTATTGGTGATTGGTTCACTATCGCTTAATTATGAATAAACTTCCTTTGCGTTTATCTACTCGAATAAAACAACCGTAGAAGCATTACGTGACACTATCGCATTTTTATATCAATTGCGTCAATAACCATTTTTTTCTTTTATTTTCAGGAAATGATTGACGTACCGACGCCTCTGACAGCAATCGCTGCAACTCCTCGCATCGAACCGGATTGCAAATTTTCCTTCAATCCGACGACGACGCAACCGAAAGTACGTATTTTTGTTGTTCTTTTTTTTATTCGTTCGGTCAAAATCCTTCCGTTATCCGTTTTGCTTCAATTACGCAACGGCGATGAGATCGACGAGGGAAATCGGCATTCACTTTTCAATTAACGAACTAAAAGGGTTGGCAGCCCTCCTCCTCTCACTGATTGCGTAATTCATGTAGTGGTAATCAACGGAAGGGTTTAGAAAAGATTGTTAATCAAAGAATGGGAAGATGGTAGTTGTTTTGTATCGATTCATCATCATAAATAAATAATGAGTAGCGTGACAGTAATGGGCAGTGTTTATTACAGTTGACGGAGGCGTCATCACTGCAAGGCACACCGAAGCGTAAGTGTTTATTTTGCTAATACATGTAGTTGTAAAGGTTTGTTTGAGCGTCCAACTGCCCCAATTCATGGGCCTTGTTGCTATAGAAACGTAGAACGTTCTCATTTAGCCCTAACCCGCAGTACGGGGTGGAATGTAAAACGACTTTCGGGGGGCTTGAGGGGCGCCTTCGATGCAAGTTAGTGCACTCTGCAGTCTGCACACGACTACGTTTGAAACGGTTGTGCTCACGTTGTTTTATCTATGCTGTGTGTAAATATAATTGATTTGCGTGTTTCGTGAAGTAGTTCCGGTGCCTTTTAGTGAATATTCGGACCGGTGCCGTTAATAGCCGGGGTGTTTAATTTTACGATATTCGACTTTTATTGGCGGCTCTAAGTTTGTCGTTAATGTTTTAATTAGAAATGTTTGCCAACCTTTGTATATAACGCGAGGAAGGAAACACATGGCTGCGCCGGAATCGGTGCGCACGCAACCTTAGAGAACTTGAAGAGCGCGCGGTAAGTTTTCCAAATCGGCCATCTTACTCTTTGTTTCCGATCGCGTAACCTCCTTTGACCCGCAAGGATCCAAAGCTTCCGCTACGGTTTGTTCTCAGGCTGCCCACGGGTTGTTGACATGTCCAAATGCACTCGATATACCTGAACTAATTGGTACACGCCAACTTTTAAATTGCTTTTTACAGAGAGTGAGTGAAGAAGATTTCACTTGATGTGCGTAATATGAAAATAAAAACTATGTTACGCGCGGAGGAGAAGGAGGGATAAACTCGGTTCCGTTATTAGCTACATTCACAAATCTTCCAAATTTTAAGCGGTAAAACCGGTACACGTAGGATTCAAAACAAGAAATATGTAACAGTAGATCACTTAATCAAATCGGCTTGTTGATTAATATGAACTAATTCCTCTAGCAACCCTCCTCTATTATTTGTTAGCACCTCGACCGCGTAAAAGCAACGAACTTCCTATTCACAGTAATTTCTGTCCCCTGATTTAATTACGCTTGCTGTGGATTTAAGATTGACATAACCAATCACAATTCACAATAGAAAAAAGACAATTTTTCGCGCGATGGCGACAGCAAATTGAAGTTATTAGCGAAATGGCGACCGAAATCACCTACCGTAACATTGAATATTAATAGGATGCGGTTTTGTAGGCATGTTATTGATTTCAAAATGGGGCATATTTGATTATATCCCTTTTTTTTGGTTCGCACTAAGATTGTTCGAATCTTATTCCAGAGGGTGGACGTCCTGGAGCGGAAATAAATCGGAAAAAATCGATCGGCACCTAAACATAATTTTTGGCGGATTGTATTTTTTTCATTAATCTCCCGAAACATAGCCATTTGTTCACTGACTTTTAAATTAAACCCTCTCGATTTCATCCCCCCTGGTATTCACCGGATTTAAATTTCATTATGTTTGAATGGTAGGAACCATTTCCATCAAATATACCAGTTCGACCGTTTTTCTTGTAAAGTGTAAACAGGATAGGCATAATATGATAAGTGGAAGACCTCCCCCTTCGACAATTTTCGCATTTACTTACATTTCTTCATACACTCCAAAAAAAGCACGTGCTTTTTGGGTTCTGTATGTTCTTCCCATTCTCTTCTTTTCTGAAACCACGTCGTATCTACTATGTCCTACGGGAGAGGTATATCCGCTAAATAAAACTATAGAGGGTGTAACATACCTACAGGTCCCATTGAGGGCTTTCATGACAGAATTAAACACCGATTGTAATTGATAATTTTGATAATAAAAATTGCAAAAACGCGCCCATTTAGGTAGCTAGGGATAAGGTTTACGTTAGTTTTAGCATTCATTCTCGCACGCCCAGCTACCCCACTTTAAAATTATAGTATGCACCCCCCATCGAGCGACACATCATTGCAAAGGTCATAAAATTCTCTTTATCGAAATATTCCCTACCAAATCAATGGGCTGGTTAGGAATAAATGTTAAAGACAAGACAAATACAATAGTTATTTAATAAAAGTCAGGAAAATGATACATTGCTGGCGAGGAAATATTGAAGGACGAGATCCCTTTGGGGCCGAGTACTTTAATTTCCGAGTTAAGTAGTGTCATTTTAGTGATGAGTTTTGTATTAAATTTTAACCGAAATCGTATTTTAATATAAAATTTTCGAATAAAATTTCAATTTTCATAGAACTTTTCCAGGAAATTTTGATTAATGTCAATCAGTCAGTGATGACCACAGAATACGGCCTTCTCAGAATAGAAACAGCAATGTTACAAATTTGTATGGTATTTTGGCGGACCCTGGTGGGTGTACTGTGAACTAAATCATCAAAATCAGAGCAGCGCCATCTGGTGACCAGCCATGAAGTAATTTCCCCAATTCGATCCAATTCATAAATATTGATAAAGAATACACAGTTGTTAAATTAAAGTGTACTTAGATACAATCACATTACATTATTTAACACATCAGAGAACTTAAATTACATGTTTACAAATTACATATAAAACTCAGAAGTGAGTGGAACTTACGCTTTGTAGATGTAAACACTAGGAAGATCCTTATATAACGATTTGTCGTACGAAATATTTGGTTTTAATTGCTGTTTGGACTACATATTTTTGTTGCAAGAGGTAATAAAACCGTTTCAGCAAATTGTCACACAAGTTTTTGACAACAAATGTTAACTTGATCCTGGTGCTTACTTGTTACTTGAGAAGCGAGGGTGGAAGTTGTTGAATTATCTAAAACGTATTTTTTATTCATTATCTAAAAGGAATTCCATATAAGTATCTACGTCTATATAAATATAAAACTTAAGTCTACACCCTGGTCTACACCCTTTTGCGACTATACCGTTGGTAATTTATAAATTCAATACCTTGCATAAATAGGAGAGAAATAACAGCACATTTCAACCCTCTTCGCGTTTCGAGCACAAAACAATCTGTTTCAAAATATGGGAAACGATGCCTTTTTGATATTTTATCGTTACAATCCGCCACACAACACTTTTTACGGTCACATAACTTGTTCCTATTTTAAATCTTTCAAAAGTCAAAATTGACATGTGTAAAACCATGTGTACGTATAAAATTGACGGTAATAGTTATTTACATATGAGTATGGTAAATCAAGGTTTACGTTAACGAGTGAGATGTTTACTGCCGAAGCGTAGCTGAGGCAGGAATTTCGAAACGAGTAACGTTAACTGATTTAACATACAAATAATGTAAAACGTTTTATTTCATACTGCTCTATTTCTATTAAAATACCATTTTGATTAGAATGTTGTAGGTAGACATTAAAATAAAAGCAAAAGTCGATCACTTGATTTGTTTGATCTGACAGTAGTTTGACAAATATGAATATCAATCAATCAATCAAATATCACGTTTAGATGGATGTCAGTTGCGGTTGCTAGGCAAAATTTCCAGTCTGGTAAACATTTTCAGGGCCGAATGCACAAAAGTTAATCAAAGCTTAACGGCGCTGTTAACTCATTTGTTTCGATTAAAAAATGACATTTGCTTTGATTAAATGAGTTAATTTAACGGAACTGTTAAACATCGATTAAGCTAAAATTCCTATGCACAAAAAAGAATTAGCATTAACGACGCCGTCAAGTCGGCTTTAATCACGGCAAAATTTAACCGGTGCTCATTGACTGATTAAACTGACAGTTCGTTGATAATGTTCAATTTGATCTTGTGGAACGTATTTTTATAGAATAATTTGACCTATTCTAATAGTTATTCGAGATGTTCCTTATTGTTAATTAGTGTTAAAGTTCTCAGTTTGTGTTCAGTTCATTTTTTAATAGGTACTTACTTTTTCATAAATAAATTTGGAAATAATATGTAAGTGAAAAATTACTTTTTACTTATAAATAACATAATTCCTTACTGTTTATTTAGCCATTTTCATGTTGGACATTTCACTCTCCTCTTTTTCTTCGTCCTCCGATGAAGAGGAAGCCCCCGCCAGGAGAATAAGATTTATAAGGGATAGAAACAATCCTTTTCAAATATACGATGATATCGATTTCAAAATGAGGTACAGGTTTTCGAAGCCAATAGTACAAAATTTGCTTCATATGTTTGGACATTTAATAGAACCGAAAACCAAGAGGAACAAAAGTATTGATGGCCTAACCCAGCTTCTAATAACTCTTCGGTTCTATGCAACTGGAACATATCAAAGAGTTATTGGAGATCATATCAACGTAAATCAGAGTACTGCCTGTCGTGTGATAAATAGAGTCACCAGACATCTTGCTCGTCAAAGGCCAAATTTTATAAACATGCCCAAGAACCAAGACGACATTTTACAAGTCTGTAGAGGCTTTTACAGAATCAGAGGGTTTCCTAAAGTGATTGGAGCTATAGATTGCACACACATCAAGATACAGTCTCCTGGTGGAAATAATGCTGAGCTATATAGAAATAGAAAAGGCTTCTTTTCTATTAATGTGCAAGCCATATGTGATGCCACATTAAAAATCAGGCACATAATAAGTAGATGGCCAGGATCTGTTCATGACAGTACTATTTTCAATGATAGTCCATTAATCCCGGAATTTGAAGCTGACCAATACGGAGCAGGAACTTATTTATTGGGGGACTCTGGATATGCTTGTAAGAAATATCTCTTAACCCCTTTCTTGAATCCCCGAACGCCCGCAGAAGAACGATACAACAGGTCACATGTGGCAACAAGGAATACGATCGAAAGAACATTCGGTGTGTTAAAAAGAAGGTTTCCTTGTCTCTTTTTAGGCTTGAGAAATACTGTTCACGTATGTTTGATGATAATAGTTGCATGCGCGGTCTTACACAATATTGCCATTGATTCAAATGACCATTTAAACGAATTTTTTGAAGATCAAGGCAGAGCTGAAGACATACCGATCGCAGAAGGTTACCGGAATGAAAATACATCCATTAGAACTGCTCTAGTTAATACTACTTTCAGTTAATAAATTTGTTCTGTCCGTTTATTTGTTCATTTACTTCCTTAAAAAAGGAACACAGAAGTTAAACAGCTGAATCCAGCACCTAACTGCGAAGTCATCTTAAACTTCAGCGAAATACTTTTTTGCTGATTTTCGACTTCGTCAGGTATATAGGTACTGACATTAATAGGAGGCAATCCCAAAAGAGCTTGCAGAAAAATAACATTTTATTATGTGGTTTTGTTTATGAATATTTCAATTCTTTCGTTTAACTATGCACCTTTTCTTTTGTAATTCTTAAAGTGTTTCGACCCTGCATTCTCAGCAAGTGTGTTTCTTCAAAGACTTTATTTAACTATGAGTAGGTACCTAAGTACATTTTTAGTAACGACGATGCCATCAGACAGATCAGAGTTATTATATTTACGGGGATTAGCATGACCATGACCAACCAATGTATAAAAATACAGTCAATATTATCAACACCATTTTATTTGAATAGAAAATATGTTCATTTACTTAATTGATTCATGAAAATGCGTTTTTTAAAATTTTTCTCCATTAGGAGAGTGCTGTATTCCAGCCTAGCATTCTTCAACTTTTGAAGGTAGTAATTTTTTTTAATTTGTTGAATGGACATCTTAGTTTTAGGTCGCCGTTTTGCAGCAATTATTCCACCTTTTGGCGCAGGTTGGCGATCAGCTATGGAAGAAAAGGAACAGGATGGTATACTTTGGTCCACCACTTCAGGGATGATTGCTGGGGGAGAAGGTTCTAATAGCAATATTGCCTCGTCATCTTTAAAACAATGTTTTTATTAAGTAAATGCAAACTTTGATTTGTACCGTGATAAGAGCTGGCACTATCAAATGGATTTGGTAAAGGCTTTACCGTATCACCCATTATCGATAGCACCAGACTCATTGAGTCGTTGGTGGTGCTTTCGCAGCTTCCTCCTCCAGTTTTCTTTCTTCCTTCCTTGGAAATAAGAATAAAACAGACAATTAAAAATGACGGAATCCTTTCATGATTAAATTACCTTTTCACATTTTGCGGCATATAAAGCTTCTTCTGGAAGCTTTTCTATATCGTCTTGTGACATTTCTCCATCGAAAGCTTTTTTTAATTGCTCTCGGTACCTTTCTTTCTAGAATCGTACCGATAATAGCTATGTTTATAAACACAAACGACGTATATTACTTACATTACTCGATGCCTCCGCTTTTCTCGCATTCCGCTTTATGTTATCATAAAAATGCTTTAATTGCTTGGTGGTTCTTTTGCTGATACATTCGGAGTTAAAATCTTCTGTAACGCACTTCCAAGCTTGCTGTTTCTGCAGAAGGATCTGGGCGCTCGTCACTCTCGATTCTAGTATATGTTTCTTACTAAATTGGAAAAACATGAGTATTCGGAGAAACTTTATCATTGTAATTATTGTGGCAGCTAAAATGATACCTATAACAACTCAAAATTCAACCGGAACTTTTATCGAATTCAGGACAATCACTAAGTTACTACGAGTATAATAACAATGTAAATTTGCTTACGATTCAATTATTTGGAGTAAATGTTCTCTTTCCACTTCGGTAAAGTTTTTTCCCCGTATCTTCTTTTCCATTATTAACCCAATAATATAAATTGATTATTAGATGACAGATAACAAAAAAGAAAAGCGTTCCACTAAAGTAGGCTTTGTAAAAAAAATCACACATTTCCATAAAAGTACAACGTTGCCGGCGCCAATTCTTACTAAATATTTAATCAATGCTTAATCACCTTGGTTAGTTAATCAAGGAGTGTTTTTGTTTTGTGCATACCAATCTAATTTAATCAAAGGTTTAATTTAATCATACCGATTAACTAACGGCCTGATTATTTATTGTTTGTGCATTCGGCCCTCAATCTGGTAAAATACGATTTACCAGACTCAAATCAGTCTGGGAAAGCGGCGATTACTAGATAGTATGAAATAAAAATATTTCCTGTAACGAGCAAAATTACAGGTTTTGCAAAAAAATATTTGAGTCTGCGATAAATAGTTCTCCGTACAACCACGGGAAACGCTGTAATCAGTGACAATTTAGCGCCATTTATGTTTCTGTTCTGTGAAGGTCTTACGAGAGGTCTTATTCTGTGGTGATGACAAGAGTCATTATAGACATTTAGCAATGTCACAAATGCGGCCGGTAAAGTGGCAGGTGCGGTCAGTAAAGTGACGGCGAGAGGAAACGTAGTCTGCTCTGCCTCTGTCATAGAAACTCAAATTTCCTGACAGAAAGTAGGCCTGAAAATGAAGGTTTCAGGACGATTCTGGGTAAACTTATTTACATAAAAGTCAGGAAAATGATACATTATTGGCGAGGCAATATTGAAGTGCGAGGCCCCTTTGGGCCCCAGTGCTTTAATTTCCGAGTCTGGTAATGACATTTTACTGACGAGTTTTGTATTAAATTTTATCCGAAATCGTCTTTTAATACAAAATTTCAATTTTTATATATAGCTCCTTATTTATGTCAATCTGTCAGTGAGACAGGAGTTATTATAAACATTTGGAAATGTCAAAAATGCGGCCAGTAAAGTGACAGGTTGCGGCCAGTAAAGTGACAAGCGACAGGAAACGTAGTCTACTCTGCCTCTGTCATGGAAACTCAAATTTCCTGCCTCAACAATGTCGCAATTTCGCCTTCGCGATCGCAAAATGCGGCCGCAGCTTAATCCCTGGTATGACGAGGATGAAATTCGCCGAATAGTATAAGGGGAAAAAGTGTTTATGCAACCAATTCAATTGAGCAACTGAGATGATGCACAGCCTGAATCTCTTCCCAACATCCATTTTCTGGTCCATTCTTTCTTCTTTTCCAACTCTTCCTGGGGGACATTTCCGAGCCAACTGGCCGTTCTAAGTGGTTCCAATGAACTGGCCTCGTGTAAAGGTTAATTCCCTAGACTGGCCAGGTCAGCTATTGGGCTATCTGACCTCGGGTAAACCGAGAATACCGAGAATAATACTGAAATTCAGTAGTAAATCCTATAGAAAATAACAGAATGGGTAAATTTAAATCGGTTATTTATCACTAAGCGATTCATCTTCCCCTATTAAAAATATAACAAATTTTCAAATAGATTGAATAGAATCTACTATTTCCATACTTACTGATGGAATTTAGATCAGAAAATGAAAGTAAAATATATTTTGAAAATGTCACTTAGAAAAGCGATTCACACACCCACACTATGATTAAAATATTGTCCATTACTTACTACCCAAGGCCAAATAGCAACAAAATAAATGCTCAACGGTACCCACACAGCACACTATCTTTGCACCGTTGAAACTACACCACATTGAACATTCAACGAATTTTTTGATCTTGCGTACGAAAAGAAGCGACTGCAGCATAATTCTTCATAGTTCATATCATTCATATCAAAGCTAATAAAACCGAGAATAAAACCTACACTACATCAGGCATATAATAACTTTGCCAATTTTGCATTTACCTAGTCTTAAAGAGGAAGGGGGATCAGTTTTCCAAACACTGCATTCTGTTCAAGTTCAAGTTCACTACCTTTCGTTCGGAATAACATTTTTGTCGAGTGCTGTTTTTATTACAATGTAATATGTAGTCAAAGTCATGATACAACAGAATATCGTATCATGCGAGGTATCGCCCGCGACCACAGGCCACTTTTTTTTTATTATAATGCATTCCTAGGAGTTTATTGAACATTTTACAGACGAGATTGGTGGAACTGGGGATGAACTTTTAATCATCGTGTGATATGGCAGTTGTAACTGTTTTTGAATTCACAAAAATTAATTGATTCTGATATTTTACCCAACATCGTCCCGAAACCTTCGTTTTCATGCCTACTTTCTGTCAGTTTCCATGACTGAGGCAGAGCAGAGTACGTTTCCTGCCGCTTGTCACTTTACTGGCCGCACCTGTGACATTGCTCACTGACAGATTGACATTAATCTAAAGTTCTATATAAAAATTGAAATTGTATATCACAATACGATTTCTGGTAAAATTTAATACAAAACTCGTCAGTAAAATGACATTACCTGAAATTAAAGTACTCGGCCTTTATAATGACTCCTGTCTCACTGACAGATTGACATTAATAAAAAGTTATATATAAAAATTGAAATTTTGTATTAAAAGACGATTTCGGATAAAATTTAATACAAAACTCGTCAGTAAAATGTCATTATCTGAAAAGGAAATTAAAGTACTCGGGCCCAAAGGCGCCCCGCACTTCAATATTTCCTCGCCAGTAATGTCATTTTCCTGACTTTTATGTAAATAACTATTCATGTTTAAAGGGCCAAAGTTCGTCGAGATCGTGATTTTGTTAGCACCAATGTTTAGGGGTGGGCTATCTTGCTATAGAATGTGAATGGCTGCTGTGAAAAAAATTGAAAAGGAAACTCAAATTTTGGGACTTAACAACGAGTCTTCAAAGTAACAGGATTTTTGAAATTTTAACGTTTACCTAGACTAGAGTGATCTTAACGCTGCAATAAGTTACTGAGAAACGTCAATTTTCGATTCTTTCAACTCGACATGTATTTTTATATTAAAATTTTATATTTTTCAAGCTCTTTAATCTTGGATACGAAAGTTGTAGTAACGAGTTGGTTCTTCAAAGTAATTGTCATGAATTTTATAAAACTAGGAATTACCAAAAATAAGGAAAACGAAAAGATAACCTTCCGGCTGGTACAGAAGTTTGAATTGAATTGAAAATTGGTAAAATTCTATCTTCCTTCCAATCAGTTTAAAAAGCATCTGAAATTACTTGAAATCACATAGAAATTAATTTAAATTGTTTTGAAGTCTTGAAATCTGGTATACACATTTTTAAAACGCGAATTCCGTCTCCGACATTATTTTGAACCATCATATCTCCAATCTTATTCTGTGAGTTTATCTGTGTACCTAAGAGCGATATGTTGCTGTCGATGGGGTGGTATATTTCGATAACGAGGTTTGGACGAGATGTTTCGGTCATGGATATTTGTAAATGTATAGTGTAGGCTGGTAAAGCGGCCTTGGCTGGAATCCCACCCACTTAAAAATAAAGGGCAAAAATAAATAAATAAAATACTTATAGGAATATCATGGGATGTTGTGCTGAGTATATTTCAGTTTATGTTCCAAGTGATAGGAGGGACCAAACTAACATTTTTTTCGAAACAAACCCAGGGTCCAGAATGTTTCCTTAAGGAATTCCAAAAGACCCAAAATTTTTCTCGGAAACGATATTAGGTGATAGGATGGAATTAACAGCTTTGCTTAGGTTTTGGAGTATTACGCTTCTTACTATGTAAAAATATATATTTTTATACATGGAGAGTATCCTTTTACATTTGTTCGGTACTTTCCTCGGTAAATTCCAAAAGATTCCTTATTTTTGTTGCCTTGCAAAGTAAGTAATTCACTTCATTTTTTCCCTCGTTTTTTCCTCGATTTTTCCGTTCATGATCTTTATTTATACCAACTACTTACATTAAGTCTATACCTATCTATCTATCTGCGAATATTGTCATATTTTCTTACTCTCTGAAGTGGTTACAGATGACTCGCAAGACGAAAATTATGTGCAGTATTCCATTATCGTGCAAGGGGAGTAAAAACTGTATAAAATTCCTCTACCTCTTCCGTTTTACATACTTTTTACGAATTTCAAAATGTTTTCGAAATACCTCGCGAAATACACTGTATCCGAGGGCCACTATGTGCATTCTAGAGATACAAATTTGGTTAAATGGGAGAAAAGTTGCCCAATCAAATATCTAAGAAGATAGCGTTTAGAAATCCCTGAACAATTTTTTGGTTTTTGAAATGAAGATTGTGAAAGAATCTAGATTTTACGAACTATTTTCATCTGGCATAAATGTTTGACCGAAAGCATAACCAATCTTTGATGCTCTTTAAAGTATAGCGTTAATTTTTTTAATCCGACGTTCGTCTCTACACAGTACGCAATCATCAAGTTCATTGTTTAAATATACACTTTTGATATTCTGATATATTCATAAATCCCTTTTTATTATGAATCCAATGTAATTTAAGGTTTAACTGCGGATTAGCCTGTTTTTCGGGCTTAATTAAGAAAATTCCTATTACGGGTCTGCAGATTTTTTCTAATAAATAGTCAGCTAGGACAATTAACGGTTTTTATATCATTACGTATTTAATAGCAATCCAATCAGTGAATTGATACAGTAATTTAATAGATAAAACAAAAACAAATCTAATTAAATGAACAGAAGATAGTAAGTAGTAAGCATTGAAATACAACAAAAAACGAATTTGAATAAAAACAATTGTGGAGTAATTTTAGCAAATGCTTCCAGAACTGACCCCCTTATTCTTATTCCGTTGTCAAATGTTACTGTTACCAGGGTGTTCCCTAAAGGGTGCTAAGCGAGGTGCTAAGCACTTTTTCCTATCCACTACTCGATACAGTAAATGTAAGTGTAGCCATTGTTTAAAAGTATTTAAACAATGGTGTAGCCCTCCGAGGTTAAGGTTGAGAGTATGGTGGTAAATAAATAGTCTTACAATTCTTGTACCGAAAATACCAGCCCATACATATTAAAACTAAAACGGTGTTGATGCCCTGACTTCTGTTTAAACGTGGATTGGTTCCAGACCAATAGTGGACTTGTCCATTGAAAATGCCATTATTCCTATCATACTCTCATCATTCCATATTATTTGATAAGGAACATTCATATTCTTTTGGCATTTTCTTGTGTACCGTGCGCAAAAATGAGCGACGTCTTTCTAAATCACCGCAACCGCACTACGCAACAGAACAATTTCGATTGGCCGAAAACACGCTGAGATATGCCACAATGTCAAACTTTTCTTCGTTAGAAAACATAATTAATAGAAAAAATACTAAATTAAACACCAAAGTAATATGTGGAAAAACCAACGTTACCGGCAGTTCAAATACGGCATTACCACATTCATTTGTTTTCCAAAGCATACTTTTATTGGTGATATTGGGGTGTTATACCTTTGGACAATAATTAATTGTATAATAATTAATAATTTTATCTACTACTTAATTATGTTTTCTAAAGCAGAAAAGTTTCACATGGTAGGATGTTTCATTTAATCCAACCGAAACCCTTCTGTAATGGGAATGTTCTTAATTAATCCCGAAAAAAAGCTAAATCGCAATTCAACCATAAAGTACATCATTGAATTCAGAATAAAAAGGGCTTTAAGAATATGATATCGGAATATCAGAGCCGTATTTAAAAAAAAATGAAATTGATCATGGTTCCGTAAACACGAAACGTCGGATTAAAAAATTAAATTAAATAGCTGTATAGAGAAGAAGTGGCATTAGTTTTGCCTTAGATCGAGCTTTAGATCAAGTCATAACGCCAAAAAAATATGTACATAGTTTGTAAAATCGAAACGTTTGACCCCTGTAGGTAACCCTTGACATCGCCCTTGACATAGTAGGTAATACTTCGTAATGCCAGAATTCCAGTTATTCTATTGTCATATTCCAAATAATGCTCGCCAATCTGTGCATGTAGGTAATGCTAGTTACGGTAGACACGTCGGGAAGTTCCTCTTGAACCTCTTGTCTCGTTTTTCGTCCTAACCGAAAATAGCTTTTTGCGTCATTGTTGGTTAAAGGTCCAATTGATATAGTTTCCAAAGTGACATGGAAATTGGAACACAAGAAGGCGTTGGAATTTTTTGACGTAGCTCAGCCGTTCTTTTAATATTGAAATGTGTTTTAAAATTCTTGGAAACTGACACGAAGGTGATGACGTCAGTCGTCAGTCTTATATGCAAATGTTATTCTGCTAGTTGATTACCTGGAAAAGGGGAAAATAATGACCGGAGAGTACTATTCAGCACTTTTGGAACGTTTGCAGGCAGCAATCGCGGAGAAACGACTTGGATTAGCAATGAAGAAATTCTTTTACCACAATGCCACAGAAATTGGGCGATTTGCGATTCCAATTGATTTCCCATCCCTTTCACACCTGATTTGGCTCCGTCAGATCTCCATCTATGTTAGCAGTGCGTCTGACCGGCCAAAAATTTTCCACGAGCTACGAGGTGGAAAGAAGCTCTATAAAGGGGTTGAAGAAACGCTCGCTGAGAGACTATACGTGGAAAAATATAGTCTGTGGGTCACATTGTTTACTACGTACTGTAAATCTGAACGCACTTCATCGGTTGAAAATTAGGTTTATTTTCAGACGTAGTGAACATCGTTTTGGGAATGTATATGACCATTAAAAAATTTGACTGCTCTTCAGCTTGTAAATGACAAATTGGTTTGGCACATACATTTACTTACAAACTGGAAATTTGTTATTTTAGGGGATACAGGTGTTCGACGGTTTTTGCTTAATTAATCCCGTGATGATGTTATTTAATTTTTCAAAAAAAAGCACAGCTGTTCTTTACCATCTACCTATAAATTGGCAAAAGCTTTGAAGGTGTCAAAAAACTCGCGAGAAGTCGTCCGTGTAATGTTCGGCCGGGATTGCGCTTCTCATGGTACTCCCTTAACTTGCGCCCCGCTAAAATCTGACAAAATCGAATACGACTTAGATAATCCTATTCCGGATGTTACTTTAATTTAAAAACTTTTATATTATTAGCTTAGAGGGAAATGAGCACACCTGCTTTATTTCCCCTTCTCCTTAGCGTATTCGTACGAAATTTTTAGGGTGGTTTAACGTGTCCGATTTTAGACGTTAACGTTTAGAACGTCTCCGCCGCCGCCGTCGAATCAAAGTGACGCGTTTTGATGTACTAACGGTCAAGTTTCGTAACTCTTTTGTAGTATGTCCAGAATGGGCAAATGAGGTTCGCCGCGGCGGGTGAACGCTCTTTTACGTCTATAATCGTGTCGTTTACGTTTTCATATAGTCGCAAACTCCTCCTCCTCCTCCCACCGGCACGTTCGTAGTTCATTCCTCAATTAATATTCAGTGGCGATTTCAAAATATTAAGCAATTTAGTTTTGAGAGTGCCAAGTTGGGGAATTTGGACGCGATGATAGCTTCCGACGAGGCTTCATCCTCTTTGTCGCCTATCGGAACAGACTTTTGCTTTGTGTCGTGGTTTGGTTGAATCACCTGGCTGCAGGTGTGCAATGCGCTACCTACAACAGGTGGCATCGCGACCGTGCCACCACCATCATCACTTCTAACATTCTGTTATTGTTTTCTTTCAGGACGAGAACGTCAGTCCGTCCCTCGGCAGCAGTCGTAAGTATCGTACATTTAATTAACTTCATTTGCATGCTTAATTAACTATTCAATTGCGATAAGCAATGACTTTCTGATAAGAAAAATTTCGGTAGAGACTACGTCAACGTGTTTAGTACCTAGAAATACGTAGTTAATAATTAACATTTATCTTTTTTAACGTAAAGTAGGCATTCCCATTTTTATTTCTATAATAATTAGAAATAGTTATTTTAATTACTAACTCTGCTTACACATAGTTTTTTGCGCGTTAGTTATTTTAATTACTAACTCTGCTTACACATAGTTTTTTGCGCGTTACATTAATTGCGCTTTTTGTGATGCGCAAAGAAGTTTCGCTTCACTTGGCAGTTATTGAACAGTGGCGTAACTTTTGTTTGTCATTCGCAGTACAATTCCTCTCTGAAAAGATCTCCGAGATATTATGTTAATGTTTAATTTGCAATATGCACGGGATGAGCTTTTCGGATTCATTTTCTTCTTAAAATATTTAAATGTCAGTCTGTAGGTAATCACTCGAAATAAGCCAGAATATACAGGGTCTCCCAAATAAAGTTTGCAGATTGCGAAATTTAACCTCAAGTCTTGCAGTTCAGCCCCTTGGGTGGGGGGGGGGGGGGTCATTCGAAAGCTCATTCAACGGGATGTGCCATATAAAAATTAATATTTGAATTTGCTTGTATGTAACTGTCTGATAAATTAAAGTTGAGATAAAATACTGGCCCTTAGAACATTTGATTCATTGGGTTTCTTATAATTAATAGAAATACGAGTATGTAACACATCCACTAATCGAAAAAAATCAAAAGGAGCCAATCGGGCTGTTTTAATATTGTATGTTAGTGGTTCCCCCGAAGAAAATGATGAGATGTAAGATTACGGTGAGCGTAGTCTTTCTTCTATACAAATTGGACATGTTCCAGTTTTTAATTGTTGATTTTCCGGAAATTGATATGGGGGATGTAAAGTTGGCAATATGCCTATAGGGTGTTATATTTGAGGGATGCCCAAGAAATTTGGTGATAGAGGGGGCCAAGGCAAACGTTTTTCAAATAAATCGAGAATCGCCAATGTCCTTTTGAAGCTATACTGCCCATAATCGCATTTCTTTTTAATTTATTTTTCAACAACCATGAGAAGTATTACGCAGGATGGAAAACCGTTTGTCTTTGGTATTGAATATTGTGCTACGGGTATGCTTTTTTCCATTTTTAAAGAATCTTTTCAAAATTTCTACCCCCTAACCGGGGGCCTGGGGGTAAGAATAAAAATTCTTTTAATCTTTTAACATGGAAATGCCGAATCTGTAATTCGTTGCTGTAACGTCATAGAAACAATCCGACGGAAATTCTTGTTTGGATTATCCAGATCGGAATTTCACAAAATTTTCTGTGGTCTTATTTCAGAACAAAATTGTCGAACAGTTTTTCATTACGACCTTTGAAGTGAAAAACTGGAATCGTAAGTGATTTTAAATAAATTGATAGACCGTGCTACAATTTTTTAAACAAGTTAACCAATTTAGCTCCCTTATCTTTCCTTTTAAAGAAAGATTTAGTGGTTCTGAAAAGAACCGATTTTTTTGCAAAGTTGTCGTATGATCAGCTGATGTTGACGATCCATGCTTTGACTTAAGGAAAACTCATCCAAATATTAATTGATCAATTTAATTTATACCTGCGCCCATCCTGCGTCTCTTTGGAATCTGTTGCGTTGGGGATTATTTGGGAATTAGTTTGGTCACAATTTGTTTCCAAAAAAGTCTAGGCGGTGTAAGTTCTGAACACATAGGCGGCCTTGCTAGCTACTTGTTCTCCCCGTTCATTCCAGCTATTAGGCAAAATAGGGTCGGCACGGTTGAAGTGGCAAGGGGCACCATCACGTTGGAAACATAGTTCATTTAAGCTTGCAACACGTAAGACCCTAAGATAGCTACATCCCCGTCTCACAAGTTTCTGCAAAATGCATACTGACTTCTTGTAGGTATTGTGGCCTCGTCCGTGCAGTAAATTTCCACCATCAAATGAAATCGCTGCACTACACTCTCTGTGACGAGATTTATATTTCAAATTGTGTGGAAACAGTTCGACACCATCCATTCTAGTATGTTTACACTCAGTGGCACAACCAGGAATTGAGATTGAGAGGGGCACAATAAACCAAAGCTATTTCATATTCTTTTTCTAGGACCTCCCTGAAAATGAGGTCATTACGTATAATTTAAAGGCGCCCATTACGTACACCCGTGCGTAATGAAAAAAATTAGAATAGATCACGCACTTTTTGAAGGGATAATTATCTACACAACTGTCAACAGACGTCGTTTTGGGTTTTGCCTTATTTTCATTTTGAAATTCACGGAGGTCGTAGAAAAAGTATGGTACGCAATTTGGTTGTAGACTTGGTTTGTCAGACACAACTTTTATCTTAAAAACTTAAGCAGTGCAGTAGTGCTAGCTTTATAGTTATACTAATATTCGAATCTTTGAATTGATCGGAATTATTGGAGTGACAATGCAATTAGTTCGTCGAATGAGCAGCGGATTTGTTTTGGGCTTGAATTCAAGCTGCCCTTCTTTTTGGTCCAAATTTTCCGCGTAGCCTTTGAATTCTTTGATGTTAATAACTATCTATAAAAGGCAGTACTGATTAATCGGAATTCTCATTCCCGGGAATCGTTGATTAGCTCATTAGCGGATCGATGTCAAATCAGAATTATATTCCTAATGATCGCGGACTTCCTAGTTTGAGGTGAATTTAATACCATTTTTTTTCGTAAAATAATCACCTCACCTTAGTTTATACTCAATAATTATATATTGATATTTAATTTGCAGAATTGCGCATTGCTTATAAACATTCACGATTTGTTCCACTTTAGATGTAATTTCATGAAATCGGACGTATGTAATCATCTACTTAACTGGAAATCGTTTTTCAATGTTAAGTGTATGTCATTTAAAGTATACAGAATGAAATTCATAGGTAGCAATTTGTGTATCTAACACGCCAATGGGTTTCAAGTTAGATACTTCGTTTTATTAAAGTGTGGTACAAACTTTGAAAATAGATCCATGCAAAATAGTGCAAACGTGTTGCATAATTTCATTCTAATTAAAAATATCCGAGTAGGTACAGTTTTTTTTAACACCAGAAGTGTTTTTAATCCACTTATCATAAATTGCCCGATTGAATCGCAACAGTGACAATATGCTGAAAGTTTTCTTAATGATTTGAGTGATTCTACTCAAAACCAAATAAGATCGCTTCCCCAAAACAAACCTCGAAATTCTATGGGAGTTTTAGTACGACTCTACTTCAAGCACGAAAACCAGGAAAAATAAATCTGTGGTTTGGATTATCGGATTGGAAATTTTATTAATCCTTTAAGTGAAATGGTTGTTACAGTGCGGACATTGAGAATTAAACAGAAAGGTAAAGGCAGATTGAAAAAGATCAAGGATCTGCAGAAAAACAAAGTTATCACGTTTAAATGCCCTTATGAAATTATGGACAACCCTAATTTTCCAGAGTAAGGTATTCAGGTGGCGAGTAGAATTCAAAAAACTCAAAACTGGCCAATATTTGATCACAACAAAAATGAAAAAAAAGGTTTGTAGAAAAAGCAAAATGTCTAAATCTTTAAAATCGAACCGAAAGAGGCATTTTGGGAAAAAGTTTGCCCTATATATGATGACTTTTTTTTCATTTTCACTCGTCTCGTATACCGCCAAAGTATATTCTGAAATGGGCAAAGTTGTGCAGAATTATGTTATGAAAGTATGCAGGGCAAAAAATCCAAAAATGTCATTTTCGAGAATGCGCTGGCGTTAAATTTTTTTAACATGGAAACGACTGCTAAGGTTATCAGCTGCTGACGTTCATTTGTTTTCAAAAAACAAAAATAAATGAATGCTAGCGGCTAACGGCCTTAGCAGTCGATGACATTTTTAAAAAAAACGAACGCCGCCAGCGCGTTCTCGAAAATATAAAAAAATAATTTAACAAACCATTAGTAATTTTTTCTCAGCTTTCTGATTGTGCTAATAAAATTTTTATGACTTGTGAGTTTCGAGTAAATGACATCAACTGTTTGGTTTCTTGTGAGTACATTGTACATTCTGGATTACGATAGGAGGGTGGACAGGGTCCACGCGTACTTAGGCCTGAAATTGGGGCCCTTTGTACAAACTGCATAATAAAAACAGGGAGCGATGAAAACCATTCGAAATTCGTTGTTGGATGATAATTAAAAACAAACTCGCTGATATTTTTTTAGTGAACACATGCAGTTTTCTTGGATTTTTAAATTGGGTATCCCTAAAATATTGGATTTAGAGTGCATTGGTAGGGTAATTGCATTTTGAAAATGTGCTAATAAAACTTTCGACACAAACGTGCAGTAATTTAAATGTCGAACTGAACCTTGATCTTCCAACTTTGAACATACTGTTCTCATTCACCTGTACACAATAGCAAATATCGACGGAAATGCTCATGAATTTGTAATTGCAACGAGAACCTTTCGACCGTATATTTTCCCTACCGATATACTTGAATGAAGTAGTCAAATTTGTAACCATTTCCAATTCTTCGCGAACTTTGTATTGAATGTCTGCTACCACATCTGGCATTAAATTATAACAATCAACTGGTAAATTGCGTGAGACACAAAGAAAGGGAGTAAGTACATATAAGAAAGAATCCTTGTGTCTTCCAAACTTTCCCAAGAGTAAGGTCGCTTCCAGGCACCACGAAAGGTACTACAACAAAACAGCTGTTTTTATGTTTGTTAAATATACAAGTGGGTTTTCAACTGAAGATAGAAATTTGTAATTAAATACGAGCGTCTTAATTATTAAGACCTAATTCTGCACGCGTTTAGCTTAATGATATTAGCAAGTATAGGCGATGTAAATTAAATTTTCCCTTTCTCATATACTAATTGAGCAATATTTACTAGGCTGACATTTAAATAAACGATCTGTTATCTCAAGTTGTGATTTCGTAACTATTTCCACATTGCTTCGTATGGTAACAACTGTAAAACGCAAATGACTCATCCTTTTTTTCGGCCACTTTAGTAAACATGTTTTCGTACATGCTCGAAAGCACACGTACTGCTTTTGGAGAGGAAGGGTAGTGCCGAAAATTTAAGTAAATAATTGTATTTTATTTACAGGGAACTTTGCGATGATCTTAATATATCCGATACAGATGATAGTGAAGATGAGAAAAATTTACCACCACCAACATCTTCGCAAGTACCTTCCAATTTACATGTAGTGGAAAAGTAAGTATCTACCCTCTGCGAAATATTCTTCTAAGTTAGTTGAAATGAAATGCAATTCCTATTTCATTATGATAATTTATTGTTTTGTCCTGCATGGATAAGTTAGATCCCTTGATTATTTTGAGTTGTTTTTGGTGGGTTATATGTGTGTAAACCCTTCCAGATTGGTATCACCAATTGCCGCAACACCTGCTAGCAATCCTGTGATGGAACGTCCTCCAGAGCCCATATCTCGTATCTCGGCCGCTGCAAGTTCCACAAGCGATTCGGGCTCTGATTCAGAATCTGACAGCGATTCTAGTAGTGATGGTACTGGCGAAGAAACCATAACGACTTCCAACGCGCGCGTCTCTCCCGTACCATCATCAGCAAATCCTCCACATATCTCGCCAAAGCCGGAAGAAGAAGCGAAACCGCGGTGGAATTTGGCATCGTATTTAGACCAAAATGGGGCCAAAGCGGAAACGCAGCAATCCCCGCGTATTCAGTCGCCATTTCAAAGTTCATCTCACAATCTGTCTCTAAGTTCATCTAACATCCGAAGGAACTGTAGTGATGATTCGGACTCGAGTGATTCAACGAAAGATCTGGATAGTATCGTTGCGGAAGCTTTCGCGTCTAAACCTCCCGCGCCTTTATTGTCTAGCTTTTCGGAATCGGACGGCAGTGTTAAAACGAAAAGCCCCAAAAGACGTAAGCGACCAGTGTCTTCAGTTACCAATATGTCGGACAGTGATAGTGATGACGATCATCGGGCGGTTACCAAAATTCCTAAACCCGTCAATCGCGCAAGTCCGAGACCCAAATCCGCGTGTAGCGATTCCGACCCGGAACCGAATCACTTTATACGTGCTTCCAACGGCGACTTAAGCAAGCGGCTGGTATCGCCCAATATAAAAAAGCCCGAACCAGGTAATCAAAAACCAAAATCAAACAGAGGTCGTCCTCGAAAGAACAAACTACGGTCTCTTAGCGGTTCCGATGGTGAAGTACGGGTAAAGAAGCGCGGACGGCCTCCCAATAGCCATAAGACTAAAACGTTAAGCGGGTCAGAAAACGAAAATCCGGTCAGGAAAAGGGGCCGGCCTCCGAAACGTCCCCCTTCGCCGAGCAGCTCGGAGGACGAAAGAAAACCGTCCGTCTTCGACAAACCCTTACCACCACGAAGGCGGACGATTTCCAAACGAGATATGTCCATCAGTGATTCCGACAACGATAGGTTACCCAGTCACAAAGAACCGCCTCGTCCAAATAAGCTCAAACCCAAAAGCGAAGATAAGGAGCGCAACAAAAATAAAGACGATTCGGACGACGAATGGGGCAAAATGAACAAAAACAAAATCGGCGCCCATTTAATGGATAGAAGTCGCGAGAGAAGTAATAGTTTAGTGAAGGATGGTAAGCAAAAGAGGGCCACAGATTCACCTAAGAAAAAAGAGACAGTTGTTCCATTTCGAAGGAAAGGTCGGACAAATTCGATGATGAAAAGTGCTCCTTACTTACCTACCACAACCGATACCGATAGTAGCGACTCCGATCGGGCGCCCGCCAAAAAGCCTTCCGTACCCGTTCCTCCACGAAATCGCAGCCGATCGTCTAGCTCCGACAGTGATGTCATTAGCAACCGAGATGATAGATCTTCGGATAGTGACCATTTGGCTCGGACTCTCGTAAACAGTAACAAGGTGGAGAGTCCGGTTAAAGTCGATACTGGAGGCAAGTCCATTCAGGACAAGAAGAAGAGCGACACCCTTCGAAAATTGTTTACACCTAAACGAGATTCGGAAGGTGGAAAAGGAGGAGGCAAGGGGGGTGGTAAAGGTGGTGCTAAAGGAGGTAAAGGCGGTAAGGGTAAGGGGGGCGTTAATGTTATTGTTGTGGATGGCGATTACGAACGTAGCAGCTCGTCCGTGGAGGATGAGGCAATGCCTACTGTGTCAAACC
Organism: Photinus pyralis; assembly: GCF_008802855.1. Classification (NCBI taxonomy): domain Eukaryota; kingdom Metazoa; phylum Arthropoda; class Insecta; order Coleoptera; family Lampyridae; genus Photinus; species Photinus pyralis. The sequence continues at coordinate 42,517,739 of NW_022170511.1, forward strand.
CCACACTCTTGTCGCCGATTCCCAGCCATGACGCAAAAGGTGTTACGCCACGTCCTCGTTCTGTTAGTGAAATTCCTAAGACTGAGTTACCAGTTAGCGAAAGTGCTAAGTTTGAAAGAGATAGTGTATTAGTGAGAATTGACTGGAATAGAATAGATTTAAGTCATTTAAGACATATACCAAAATTAGGTAAAAGACAATCTGAGGAGCTTCGGCAACGCGCTGACTTGGCAGACACAAGGCAAAATGATGCGAAACCTAAGACTGACCCTTATAGTTCCCCAATTGAAATAAAGTGTTCCACGTATTCGGAGGTTGTAAATAAAAGTAAAAGTGACAGAACTAGCCTTATTGTAAACGAGAGTGATAGTGATTTAGGAACTCGAAGACCAGTTTGGAAAAAGGAGCCAGATTGTTCGAATCAAAGTCAATCAAACTCCAGTAACAAGCGTAAAAGGCTTAATAGCTGTAGTTCGATATCTTCACTGTCTACAGTGAGTAGTATATCACATAGTAGTAGTAGAAGGAAGGAGCATAGGAAAGAGAAAGGTCATCACAAGAGCAAAAGGCGGAAAGACGAGCTGGAAAGTTCGCAAAGATCTCATGTCGACAGTGACAATCTAACAGATGTTCCACCCACAAATCACGAAAGGAAAGGACCGAGAACGCCACCTATGCCGTCACCCGCTGAACGTAACTGTGGTAATTGGTCTCAGCCCGTCAGGGAGTATCATTCGTACTTTGAAAGGGTCGATGAACCTTCCGAAGATGAGGAAAGGTAAGTTGCATTGAAATGATTTCATTATTTCTTGTAGTAAAGTTAAAGAATTTGTCCCCCTCACTTGAAGTTAGCACTAGCAAATGCTTTGATAAATCACAGGTTATTAAACGATTTCTTAGATTTTGCAAGAATCAATAGTGATTTTTCACTGGTTTCTTTATTTCTGTATAATCAATTGATTCTCTTGATTGTAAAGTGATTTGATTACACCAATGTTCATGATAGTGCTGCGGGTTATAGGAAAAAGAGTTATCAAGTTCTCCTTTGCTGAAAGTACTGGTCTCTAGTAGTGTTCAAGCCCCTCGCGATAGTTTTGGGTAGATTATCAAATCATATTCTCCTAACAAGTTTTACAGAGAACGTAGCACCAGGGGTCTGAGGGTTCCATTTCGCTAAAACCCCCATGATTTTACCGCGGGTAATAGGGAAAAGAGTTATCGAGTTCTCCTTTGCTGAAAGTACTGTTGGGGGATATTCCAGACCCCCAGGTGTTACATTCTCCCCCAAAACGTTCTTCCCTTAGAACTCTCGTGTATGGAATAACCCTCTTCCCCTCCCCCAAAAGAAAACTTTCACAACCCTCCCTACAAAATTCATAGTAGGTACTAGTATTTTCCTAAAAATATCGGGGGAGAGCAGAGCACTCCATACCTTCTAGCTAGCGCATAGAACGAATTGATTTCCACTTCCTAAAAACTACCATGACAGTTGCTTTCGGGATATAATCGTGAAATCGTCAAATCTCCTTTTGCTGGGGACCTCAGATCCCTGGTGCTACATTGTCCCCTACAAAACGTTTAGCCTTCAGGACTCTCATAATAGTTTTTCACCAAATCATCTCCTGAACAATTTTACAAAGAACGTAGTACCGGCGGGTTCTGGGGGGGGGGGGGGGAAGAGATTTGGAATATCTCCCAAGCAAAGGGAGATTTGATGACAAATGTCATGATAGTTTTTGGGAAAAGGTAATTGCAATTTCCAGAAAACCGCCATGATAGTACCGCAGGTTATAGGAAAAAGAGTTATCGAGTTCGCCGTTGATGGGTAATTTGCGATTTTCAGGAAAGTGTCATTGAATCTTCTTTTTTTTGCTGGGGAGAGTATTCAGATTCAATTACCATTTCCGGAAAATTACAAACCACCCAACACAGGAGAACTCTATAACTCTTTTGCCTATAATGTGCAGTACTATTAAGAGGGCGGGGTGCGCGAGGGGGGTGGGTTGTATCTGCCACTTAATCATTATTCCATATATCTATATGACTTAGTTCTTCGGAAAATCAGCATTATAACATTTATTGCAGAGACCAAAATCGGTACCTGAGCGAAGCAAAGAGGTTAAAGCATTTGGCTGACAAAGAGCCGGACACAATAAAGCAGTGTATGCTATACCTGGAAGCGGTTCTTTACTTCCTGTTAACTGGAAACGCTATGGAACGGGAAAGTCTAAGTGAAAAAGCTGCCTTTACTATGTACAAAGATACCCTTTGCCTTATAAAGTGAGTTCACATTCTTTTTAACATTCCCCATTTAATGCTGCTCTATCCCCAGATATATTTCATCAAAATTTCGGAGTCAACAAAACTCATCGTCGGTACATACAAAATTAGCGGTCTTAAGGTAAGATTCACTCTGTAATGTGCCAACGAATGTTAAACGTTTACGTTTCAGTTATCGATGCGTGGCTCTGATATACTACAAATTGTTCAAGTTGAAGAAGTACGAGATGAAAGAGAATCAAAAGCTCATTAACGATTATTTCACGAAGGTAAGGCGAGTTTTTAAGGGATTAGTTAATCACCAAGGTTTTTAGTCTGCAAATATGGCACCAATCCAATCGGACCAAATTAATCACGCCCTCGGAGGTCAGGGCACACCTTCCCCGTTATCGCCGACGCCGTCGCCCGCCGGTTCCGTCGCCTCGGTCGGTAGTCAGTCTTCTGGTTACAGTAGCGGAGAGTTGGCGGTGCGCGCGAATACTACGGTGCCTACGACAGTACCGACGCCGCCGACACCTTGCATGTTGATGCCCGTACACGTTTATACGGCGGTGTCAAAGCAAAATGAAAATTTTTCATATCTATTTTCGTATCAAGACCTGTGGGACCAGGCCGATGCTTTGGTTATAAAAGGCAAACAAAGGGGTAAGTATTGGAATTAGTTGAATTAAGTGTGTCAATTTATTATGCTCAAAAATGAAGAACTGAGGTTAATTCCTGTAGTGTACATTGAACGTTGTTCTGACCTATTTAGCTCACAAAAGTTTGTGAACCAAAAAGTAAGGTATACGGAACTGATAGACTGATAGAAAAGAAAAAGAATATAAATAAAATTTATGGGAGAGGTTTACAACAGATGGGGAGAATACAACGGAACGTACAGCTAAAGAAATTACATGGAAAAATTAAGAGGGTGATTGAGTACTCTATGCTATTGTAAGATTTTTTTCTTAAGTGAGTTAGTAGGGGGCCGGGCAATGTCCGTAAACTATTTGATTAACTTCCTATACCAGGAGCATGTTTGCACAAAACTCTGAACCTGTTTTTTATCACACGGACACAAGTTCTTAATGGTGGATATCGTTTCAGAATCCATTTGCACACCACGGGGTGTGATTACATGGTCTGGGTACTTAATGGAGTCCCACTGAAGACCCACTGTTCTATCCGCGCGCGTAGGTTGAACATTTGCTGGCGAAGACACGTTTTGTCTTTTACCGCGGGCAAAAAAACATCAGTTTTCCATAGGGAAAAAATGTTCCTCCTGGTAACAATAAACTGCCACACTTTTTGAAACCACTAACGTCACTAACGAGACAGATGTCGATTGTCAGCGACTCTTCATTAGTGTTACATACCTTGCATTAAGGTTTAAGGTAATATATGTAGATACTCCTGTTCGAAAGTGCCCACTTTGGAGTTGTTGATTAATCACGTGACGCTCGAAAGAGGGGGGGTGGGGTGCGAAAAAGTAAAAAATATCAAAGGGGGGGGGGGGAAGTCTCATGCACTCTTTCCAGCATGTCTTTTGGTATTCTTGGAATTTCAGTCTCAATATTGTTCTGTAGGTCTTTCAGGGTGGTTTCAATATACCTTCGACTTCAGGTAACCCCAAGGAAAGGAATCGCATTGGGCGACGTCCGATGAGCATGCGGGCCAATGACCGACAAATAAGCCTTCCAGGAAGCGTTTGCCTGAAGAAATCATGGTAATACCCGCTGTGTGTGCAGGAGCACCGTCTTGTTGAAATCGGATATCCTGAAATCCGACTGGAAAAACTGTTGCAGCATAATTAAGTAATAATTCGAATTCACAGTTACAGCTTGACAATTTTCCTGGAAAAAGTAAGGGCCAATGATACAGACTTGTGATATGGTGCACTACACAGTGACGCGGGCTGAATGCAGGGGTCTCCCGTGAATTTCTCTGGGGCTCGTTTTGCTCCAATACCGCATATTCTGTTTGTTTACACACCCATTGCGGTGAAAATAAAAAGAACACATTTGCGTTATGGGGTATGGATGCAATAAGCATGTCTTCACAAGATGACCTTCGTGTTACATAATCCATACTGACAATTTCAGGACCACCCACATTTCATATGGGCGAAGATTGAGTTCATTATGAAGAATTCGATGGAGAGAATGTGTTGAAATGGCAAGAGCAAGTGCTTTGTTTCTAAGCAGCGTTTTGGAGATTGCAGTACTGCTTCCCCAACTTGTTCGATATTCCTCTATTGTGCAGATGACACATCCCTTGTTGTTCTGAATGTATTTGCCCAATTTATAAGACATTGCAGTCCAGAAAAACGCCTGCGTGGGGGAACTCCAAATCGCAAACGAAATGCACGCTGCACTGCAATGATCAAATGGAATTCTTGTTCTCTTCAACACAAAACAAGCGCTCCTCACGTATCTAAGCATTATGACAATTGAACAACAGATGAATACAAACCTCCCGTTGGTTACTATAAACCACGCCCACTCTCTCCTCTCTTCGACTAACAGCGCCGCCACAGCTGGAATTGGAAAATAGTAATTTACCGCGTTCTACTCTATATAAGACTTGCACTGGTAGTTATGTGATGTCTTGCATGTTGATTGTGTGTATGTGGTGAATATGGATTTGGAAATTGGGGTTTTAATTAATCCTTTCAATTTAACAGTTCATCGCGTAATTGTTATCAATATCTATCCAAAGGTCTCACAAAATGAATGGTTTCTTGTGTTGACGGAGACTTTGGGCCATAGTAGGTTTATATATGTGGAGAACAGGAATGGTGTAATTTTAAAGTAGAATTAGGAAATGCAAATAACAAAATTTTACCCACATTTAGTGTCTGTCCTGAATCCCATCTTTCGTAATCCTTCCCTGGAAGGTAAGTGTACTTGCGAACAAATTAACATAGATATACAGTCAACTGGTGTCTTATCGAATCTGAAATCGCACAAAAGAGTGCAGGTTTCCGGTCTTGTCACTTACACTTATTAACATATTTAACAATAGGAAAGATCAGTAACAAGGATAATGATTGTCACTAAAAAATGTACCAATACTAAAATGAATCTAGTACAACTAGAAGTCGAATTATAGAATTTACCCAATCGACTTGACAGAGCGATGCATCAAATTATGAATAACACGCAAATCAACAACTTGATTTTTCTGTATGTCATAATTTTACTCTTAATTAGATATTATGTAATATGGTATTAAGAACTAGAGTTAAGGTTGATAAATTGACACACTGTAATTATTATAGACTGAAGATTTGGTAATCTTATTGTAACAAAACATGTTTTTTTCAGATTTTTTCATAGAATTAGACAGACATTGCAAGCCCTTGACGTTGCACAGTTCTCTAATAGACTTGGTAAAATACGTTCGAGCAGGAATAAAAAGGCTCAAAGAAAAAGTATAATCCAATTTTACACTATTTAAGTGATAAAGGTATGCCAAAGAATGGACCGAGTCAATTTATACGTCAATGGATTGAGCATGCAATCTGAGAAGAATAATTATACCTTTTTTTATATATATCTTATTGTATAGTGAAGTAAATAATATATTATTACGATTTATTGTTATTAGGGCATATTTGCCATTTTTTAGATTGGTTTAGTAAATAACTAGAAAGGTTGAATGTTGAAAAGAAGTTACGTACGTTTAATGTTTCTAGTATACTGACCTATGGCGGTGCAGTACAGTACTATTTTTTACATTCTTCGTAGTTTAGTGAAGGTGAATTCCACATAGTGTATATTTTTGTATATATTGTACGCTAAATTTTGGCATATTTACCGCTATATTTGTACAACGCTGAAGTAGTGGCCTAGATAATCAAATTATGACAACTTGAGCGCAACGCTCGCCGGTTGTGGACATACAAAAGTAGTCATTATTTTTTTTGCATATATTGTAGTATAAGTGTGCATATTGTAACTGTATGTAAATCATGTATCATATTTTATAAATTTTAAATTATTAAATTTTTATTATAGATGTTTTCATTAAGGCCATTATTGAATTGAAATCAAAACATAATTTTGTACCTATATTTTATTACAATTGGTATTAATTACACTCAAATTAATATAACGGATGTTTTTAGTACTTTAGGCACTTGTTGCAGCAAATGAAATTTCTCACGAGATTAAAACCTGTTACATTTTGTGATTTGTTTATATATTTTTTAAATGTTTCCCCCAAATTTGATTTATAGTAGAATATATCTATGTGAAATTTCTGATGCTCAGTGCGAAAATAAAGTTTGGTTACAAAGCCTAAGTGCTAAAGTTTACATAAATTCCTAAATGAAATTGTTAGGGACCAATGGTTCAAAATCAGAATGAGCGTATACGATTAACAGATGGCAAAATGAAATTTATTCATATCATTGGTTCTTTGTTTTGTTCATGTTATTTCTATTGTAAAGCCATGTGATGTTTCTTTTGTTTAATTTGTAATATGTTAACGATTGGCATGTTGACTTTTTCAACCTCGTGAAAATGTACAAAAATTTCATGTTGCGACTGATTAATGTTTGTTTTGTTTGAAATATATTATTTATTTTATATTTATTCTAAACGTATTTATTTGTTGCCTACTGTCCTCGATGTAATTTTTATAGATTTGTAACCAAACTTGAAAACTCTAAATAGGAAAACAATAGTCTAAATCATACAACTCCAAGTAACTTAAAGTGACCTTTTGTGAAATCATAATATTGCCACAGTACCTTGTAAATATGTAACTCTAGTAATAATTATCAGGTGACGTGTATATTATGACAACAAAAACAACAAGGACCCAAAAATTTCACAAATATATCATTATCTAACATTTAATTTGTTCCTTTTCCTTTTATGTTGTATGCTGTCCTTACTAATGGGAGGGGGTACCAAGATCTAACTTCAAAATTATTTTCCCCCAAAAAACCTTTCTTTAGATGTGTATAATTCGTGAATTAATTTGATATCGCCAACAAAAATTAACCAATTTAATCTGGGATTTTTTCTTTCCAAGCATGAAGTGGGCAAGTAATGGTTCAAGTTGTGTATCACAAGGATGGTTCATGGTAGTTATGGTAGGTATATACAGACCCACCGTAGACGCCTCTAACCTCCAATTGTCTAATTTCCGCTCACACTTATCTGCTGGTTCACCCTAGATCATTGTCAATATATATGATCTAAGGGTTCACCACCCGCTAATTTTTATTTAGAAATCATTGAGGAGTTGTATTTCTATTCTTAGAAAATGAACACCAACACCCACAATATTACTACATATGAGAGTGCAATATTCACAAAATTGATCTTTTCAATTTAATTTATTTAACATACACTGTATCTCTCACCGTTCCGGAGTCCAGTACCTTTTTGTTCGCACTATTCTCATATTTTTATTTAGAACCATGTATAGTATTGTGGGTGTATTATTTTTCATGGCAAAAAGAAGTGAAGATGAATATATTTTAAGAAATATTACCGAATTTAGTGTGATAATTACATTTGTTGTTATATAAATATAATTATATTCATCTTCACTTCTTTTTCCCACGGATTATATATTATTGTAGGGTAAATGTCTCTTATTAGAATCTGCATTGCAAGTTTCAGGGTCCACATCAAACTCTATCATCCTAAATCTTTTCTGAATATTTTCAGTAGAGTGGCCCACAGTAGACCCAATTTTTTGCGTGATCATTGCTAGAGTCGAAAGACCACATATGCTCTACATTAAATCTGGAAAATTATTCGCCCTTTTGTTCTTAAAATGTGTATAAATAATCACAGATTACCCTTACAGTGAATATCCACACTTTCTTTAAAAGACGTACCCTTAACAAATTTTTCATCAAAAAAAAAACATACTCGTGGGATTGTAATGTACAGAAAACTGATTTTTTCCAAATATATTTAATAACAAATATAATTATATATATAATCTCATAAAATAATTGACAAAACATTCATTAATTAATCACACTTGCTTTCTAAATCGTCTTTGATTACATTATCGCTTAACATATCGTATTCATCTTCACTTCTCTTCTTCTTCCACCGACCATTGTTGTACGGTAAATGCCTCTTATTCGAATCGGCATTGTGACCTTCATCGTCCACCTCAAATTCCATATCCAAATCTTCTCTGAGTATCTTCAGCAGGGTGGTCCGTGGTAGACCCAAAATTTTTGCCCTCTCCCTTAACGAAAGCTCGGGCGACTCCTCCAGCGATGCCTTAACGTAGGGTACATGCATGAGTCTCGCTAGAGGTCTGCCACTTTTCTCTTTGTCCTCGACGTTTCCCTGACTGAAAAGCTTCTTCTCCCAGTTTAATAACGTCGCCCTCATGGGTGGTGAGACATTAAACCTGGCCCTAAAGTTTCTATTTATGTCAGTCCATGTTTGGTTATTGAAAAATCTCTCGTGCACCCAAACGGCCGCCACTATTTTCTGCTCTTGGGTGTACTTACTTGTTTCTGTATTGTCCGTTTCGTCTATCATTTTGGTGTTTAGCGTAAATCTTTGAAGGTAATTAATTATTGCTACTTATATTTAGAACAGCTGTAGAGTTGACATTTTAATCAATTTTACTGTTTGTATAAATATTGAACTGTATGTATACTAACTTTTTGAGATTATTTTCATAATCCAAACACAAGGGACTTTTGGGGCAAAAATATCGTCAACTCAGTAAGCTAATTCATGAAAATGTCGTGTGCTAAATAAATTTGCACTTGGCTTTTGCTAATCGTTCAAATTTTAGACTCTTTTTTGTGTAACCGAAAGTAGAGAAGTCCGACAACATGGCAAACATCTGTTCTCGTCTGTGATGTCACTTCCGGTTAGTATAAAATGAAAATGACCCAACGGACTTCGATCTTTCTGCCTTTACCGTTCTTAGGAGGAAGAAGATACGTAAGTTAATTTTGAATTTATTTAAATATGGTCTTATTATTTATCTAAAATACGTGTACTTTGTTGCTTTCTTGTACCTACTGTATACGCCTACCAGGAAATAATTACATTTATGTAATTTTGTATAGGTTAGGACCACGTGTTTGTAAAGGTTAACTTTTGTTGTAGTATGGCGGACTCTGCTCCAGCCCGAGGTGGTTTTCGTGGTGGATTTGGTGGTGGACGCGGTCGTGGGGGGCCACGTGGTCGAGGCCGTGGTCGCGGAAGAGGCCGCGGTCGTGGCAAAGAAGACCAGAAGGAATGGATTCCCGTAACAAAATTGGGACGTCTTGTACGTGATGGTAAAATCCACACGCTCGAGGAGATTTACTTGTTTTCGTTACCGATTAAAGAGTATGAAATTATCGATTTCTTCATTGGATCGGCACTGAAAGATGAAGTAAGTGCATTTTTTGATTTTGTGGCGTAGTTTTGATGTAGGTAATTTTGTTTAGGTTTTGAAAATTATGCCAGTACAGAAACAGACCCGTGCCGGTCAGCGTACACGTTTTAAGGCATTTGTGGCAATTGGCGACTACAACGGTCACATTGGGTTGGGTGTCAAGTGCAGTAAAGAAGTAGCTACGGCAATTCGAGGTGCCATCATCTTGGCTAAGTTATCTGTAGTACCAGTTCGTCGTGGTTATTGGGGTAACAAGATCGGCAAACCTCACACTGTCCCATGCAAGGTAAGGGGAATGTTTGGGGGATTAGGAGTATCCCAGGATAAATTGGTGAAAATCCCCTTGAATGTGCAAATTTGATTCTTTGTTTTATATTTGAGAAAAATTCTTTGGATGTTTCTACCACCTAATTTTTTGGTCTTCACACCTTGAAATAATTAACATGAATGATCAATTAATTTTAACATTATATAGGTCACTGGAAAATGTGGTTCAGTTTCGGTGCGTTTAATTCCGGCACCTCGCGGTACTGGTATCGTATCTGCTCCTGTGCCCAAGAAGTTGTTGCAAATGGCCGGTATCGAAGATTGCTACACATCGGCACGCGGATCAACTGGTACTTTGGGTAACTTCGCAAAGGCCACATATGCCGCCATTGCTAAGACTTACGCATACCTTACGCCCGATTTGTGGGAGGAGAGGCCCCTAATGAAGACTCCATATCAAGAGTTTGCTGACTATTTGGCCAAAAACCATCGTCCCGTTACAAGCCAACGTCCTGCGGAAGCTATTAATTAGTGATGTTTTTAATGTTTGAATACATCCTATGAGATTAGATGTTGTTTTCTTTATTGTTGTAATGGTTTTCACCAATTTTAATTTCAGATTTCGGATCTAGCTACAGCTGCATTTTGGAGTTATAATTTTATTGGTGAGTACCTTTTATATTTCAATGAATTTGCAGTCAATTGTGGGCTTCTCAGAATTTCACTGAATTAATGCATTTTAGTTCATTTCACATGATGAATTGTAATCTTTCGCGGTTTCCACCAGAACTCTGTAATGATGGCCTAAGATTCCTGATTTTTAATAGCTTTGCTTTATTTAATAATTTTTCTTTTTAAATGTTTTAATTGAATTCTTTTTTTACAGATTTCAGCTTCCTTTTTGGTGGCATGCAGCAATTCATAGAAGGTAAGCATTCACTTTTAATACATTTTTGTTTAGTTTTCATGATGAACTCTTAATCTTTCGCGGTTTCCACCAGAACTTTTGTAATGATGGCCTAAGATACCTGATTTTAACTAGCCATTTTTTAAACAAATTTTTATTTTTAATTGTGTTTCAATGTTTTTTTATTTACAGAATTTGGATTTTTTACTGGGAGCATCCATCGATTGCTTCAGTGGTAAGCATTAACGCATTTTTTTTTGTCATATTAGCAAAGCTCTACTGTGATGAAGTTTTAATCTTTCGCGGTTTCCACCAGAACACTGTAATGATGGCCTAAGATTTCTGACTTCAATAGCTTTCTTCTATTTATCCTAGTTTTATTGTTTTTACAATTTTTATCATTTACAGATTTTTGATTCTTTTTCACCTGGAGGCATGCATCAATCAATATGGTTTAACGGTAAGCAATTTATATTTTGTTATTTCCACCGTTATTAAATTTGTGCATGATGAGTATCTAATCTTTCGCGGTTTCCACCAGAACTTTGTAATGATGGCCTAAGATTCCTGATTTTAAAAAGCCTTATGTATTTACCCATTTTTTAAAATTGATTTAACAAATTTCACCTTTTAATTACAGATTGCGGGTCTTCCTTCGAGTAATGGCGACCAGAAAGTTTAAATGGTGAGCATTTTACATAAATAATGAATTAAACATATATTTTGACTTGATATTACTCTATAAAAAGTTACATTTTGTACTATGTCAACATTGGTTTGCATGATGAATTTATAATCTTTCGCGGTTTCCACCAGAACTTTGTAAAGATGGCTAGAGATTTTCTGAAAGTGAACCTCAGTTTTTCCATTATTTTTTTATTATGAATTGTTTTGAAGTTCAAATTTTGTTTCAGAATTCTGCATACTGCAGGTCCCATCCCCACCTTTTAATGGTAAGTGTTTGTATCAGGTAGAATATCTATTAATGTTTAAAAATGCGGCTTTTAAGTGCACAATGATGAAAACCAACAGTATAGTAGCGACGAGCGAACTGAAACATTTGATGCTAATTAATTTCTGATAGTTCAATATGCAGTATTCCTTAAAATTAATTGATCTAATTTTTTTACTGAAATATGTCTTATTTTCAGGCTGAATCATGGAGAAGCATTTAAGAGGCATCTTCACATATGAAAAGGTTTGTTCTTTCACATGTACTCATCCTAATTGGGCAATGGAACATGACAATTGCACTAATGCGGTATAAGTTTTACTAACCGAGAACACTACTTAACCTTGGTTCAATATGGAGGGTGTTCAGCAAACTGATATAATAGCCGAGGTTTGATGTTCTTTGGATATCTCGACTGGTAGAAAATGTGGTGATTTCACCTAGTTGAACTATCCGAGGACATTATTTTGATCTAATTTTATTTACATAAAAACAAACTATTGTGTTCTGTGACTTGAAATAAATTCTTATCTGAACATTTGATTTATCTTTTATATTTCGTAATTTTTGTCTGGCTGTACTACTGTAGCTCTTTACTTTATGAAAAAAGTACAGACTTACAAGAGAATTGCCAGTAAATAGAAATACTTTGGGCAGGTTTTTCATGCCAATATAAAACTTGTGTCACAGTTAATCTCCATGGAATGTTCACATACATAAGTTTGAACTGAAACAAAAGCTGTTCACCAAAAGGAACAATTTTGAAAGTAGGTACCTCTGTTAAGATGAGAACTAAAATATTTATTTTAAAGAAAAAATGTCAAATGGATGTGTGGGTTTATAACTTCGAACTTTAAACCCCTCTTCCACCTTTTCTTAATTTTTTTTACTGACTGAAAACATCTTGATAAGTAAACTAACCGAGTAATAATGTACTCAGAAAAGTGTTTGCAAGCCCCCAGCATCAAGCCTTTCTAATTTAACAGTCTTCTGTACCAACTGCACCCAATTAAATTTCCATAAGAGCGCCCGTCTAGTTGTTTTTAAAAAAAATGTTTAATAACTTATAAATTTGGACATTTATCTACAAAATGTTTGGACTATTTTTTAAAAAAGTAGTAACAATACAGATTGTTTAAAGACGTTTTGCACCGATTATTGCGCTAATCTGTTTTATTTTTTACTCTCGATCAAGACGATTTATGGAAAAAGTAAACCAAAAGTTTTCTAGATAAGTAACTTGTAAACATTACCCCAAAAAAATAAACCATATTTTTTGTAAATAAAGTCTGTATCTTGGTCGGTGGTAAATCGACAATTTGAGTGTGGGAAGTGGCTGCACAGTGTCGGTGGGAACTAAGGACCAAAACAGGAGTTGACAAAGCAAGAATATTTCTCTCGCAACTATAATCATCTGTACACTATAATCTTAATTTTTTATTCAATGTTATGTCAAAAAGTTGCTCTTAGGTAAAGAAGACTCTTAACATGCTTGCGATTAGCCATTACGCAGTAATTTGCAATAACTCTTGCAGCAAAATTTTTTTGGTAACTCGGATTTAATTGTAATTTTAACCATCTATCTGGAAATTTGAAAGAACTGCTAGGTCTACCTGAGAATTTACATATCTATCAGTATTTATGTGAAGTATCTGGAAATGTGTTTTGATAGTCCTTTCTACTGTCTTTCCAAAAGGATTTTCTTTAATCACTTTAAGCTACTGTTGAGGTAGGTATAGCGTATACATAGGTATCCAATACATGGAATGGTCTGTAAAGCTATAGTAGCCTCTGAAACCCGATTCTGTTTCCTTGGAATAATACGAAAAGGCAAGGGACTTTTGATACTTCTCAGATTAAACACGTTGGGTGTTCTATAGCGCTTATTCTAGCTATAAAGCATTCCACCTCCCCTCCGCCACATAGTTTTTAAAGCCTTTTAGGTTGGTTGGTACAGTATTCTAAATGCTGTAGTATAGATAGAGCATTTGGTGGGAGTGCACACTGATTATGTTACGATTTCTTGAAGCATTCTAAATCCTTTCCATAGCTTTTCTAGTCCTGAGGAAAATCTAGAAATTTCTAATAATGGTCAAGGAGTATTTAAGAGTTCATTTCCTATCCTAGACTTTTCAGGAGTGTTAGGACTTCAAACCCACTAGTCAATAGCGGATGGGTTCGGCAGATCCTGACTCGTCCTCCTCCCGATACGCTAATCGGCTAATGAGTGACAATTGACAGCAATTGTGAGTTCATCAATCTGGCCACTGAATCCACGACCCGACCGCGACACATCCGCACTATTTTTTTTATGTGTCTAGACCCTAACTATTATCGGATAGGGCTATTTGTCCAGCAACTCCAGCCTACAGCGCAGTTGCACAAATGGCGGATTTCCAAAAAGATCGGATGAGTTTTACTTACTAATAACATTGTTAATTTTTGGATTATTTTCTTTGTATTTTACCATAACAAACAATACATTTGACAATACTAACTGTATCTTACAGAAAATTCGATTCTAAACAAATTCATTTGCATTAATTTTTTCCCTCGGAGCAACGAGATAATTGAGGTCAAATGGGAAAAAAACCGACTTCAATTTTAGGGCCTCCACCCCCCCATGGTTTGATTTTTGTAATGTAGGCGCGAGGGGGGGGGTCGGTTCATATCAGAATAGACATTTTTAATACATTTAATAACGTCACTGGACGCTGGCTTGCAACAATTCATAATATTCTGAATTTGAATGTCGCAATAGATTCACATTTACTGCGATCTTTAAGCAGGGCCCGTTCCTAGATACTCGACCGCCTGTATGAAAAAATGAATTTGCCGCCTTTTTATTCATACTTTACACTACAATTTAAATAGTCGGATTGAAAACCAACATTGCACATTGCACAATAATTATTCGAGATCGAGGTAAAAAATAGATTGATTAAAATTGAAAAATCTTAAGCACAGTACAATTTTACTAATATCTTACTAATAAACACTCGTGATCGCGAATTATTGTATTGTATTTTCCGAGGCGGCACTTGAAATTTGGTCTTTTGGCTTGCAATGCAATTGAATGCCACCGACCTAATAAGACTGAAAAAAGGCGCCGATCTATGCCGTCGTTTGTCACCTACATTACTACACACATTAATAAAAAGCGAGTTTATGATTTTTGACTTTCTGTCCGTCCGACCGTCTGTGGACACGATAACTCACTAACAGTTTCGAATTTTCCAATTCTGTTTTTACCAATAGGTAGACAATGGTCAAGGGACTAATTGATTACCTATATTTTGGTCAATATTCGTCAAACGGAAGTGACTTTGTCGCTCGTTGTCTATACCTATTGGTGCATTTTTTGGCATTGTATACCGTTTACAGTACAGTAAGTACCTATTAAATACTTTAGGCGGGTATGCATAACTTTTGCCATTTTAGAAAATATGGGAGCCATATCTACGTTCAATATAAAAATTAACTCTTTGTACAGAATGAGTGGGTATCAGTGCCACAAACTACTAAACTGAATTTTTACACTAGCTATTTATGGTAGATAAAATGCACGAGCGCGAAGAATCTAGACACTCAAGAAGTTTTTCCCATTCCCATCCTGCGTAGAAAACAAATTGTGCTAACAGGCAGCCATTTTGGTAAATTATGGAAATTTTAAACCATAAAGTATGGGAAAAGTTTAGATTTAACTTTCACACTAGCTTTCACAATTGTTCAAAATATAGAATCGTTTTTAACCATCAGTCTTTTATCTTATAGTTAAGTCTCTAAGTGTTGTCTCTCCTTAAGAAAACATAAAATATGCAAAATAGAAATGTTTATTTATTAAAACTGGAAATAAATTTGTACTTATGTTACAGACATACAATCAGAATATAGTACCTTTTTGGAGGTACAAAAGAAATGGTATATTATAATTAATTAATTACCCTATATTGAGAGACTAAGGCTAAACACATTAAAGGGCGGTCTTTCAGTTTTAAGTTAAATTTAACCGACAGATAACTGCATGCCAGTGTGAACGGTAAGATGAAAGATCAACCCCAAAAACAACCTTCACTGGAGAGGAACATTAGTACACATCTGTCTCTTTATGTGGACTTTTGTGCGTACTGTTGGTGTTATAATCCTGTGAGTCATGTGTTGATAACGTGCTGAACTGGTTCTTCTGAGTCAAACCACTGGACTCGTCGTCGTCGTCCATTTCGGCGGTCGTTAATTTCATTCTTGCCGATTCTTGAGCTTTCCTACATTACAAAAATTTACCATCAAAACTTAGACCAGCGAAAAAACCCATTAGGTACCTTTTTTGCTCCTCGAAAGCGAATTGTTCCCGCTCGTCTTCGTTGCGCTGCTTTTGTTTGCCTTTGAGGAACATAAACGCGACATACACTAGTCCCAAAACGATGGGAATAATGACCGCGATTATTATTCCTGAAGTTAAACCAGCCGTTCTCGACGAGTATTCTTGCTGACCTGTTTTTGAGTAGGAAAAATAAGACAATACAGAAAATGTTCGATTCCACACTAGCCCTAAGATACCAATATTTCTTTGCATTGCGTGTGGCATGTGGAATAGATCACTTTCCTTTCGTCAACTTGTGTTCTAAATATTTTATTAATAAACTTAACGGTACATTTACATTACAGTTGATATAAAAAGGAATTCCTATAAGTACACCTATTCCACATGCCTCAAAAATTTAAACATCGGTGACGACGCTACTTTGACTTTGAGTTACAGCTCTGTTAAGTGCCGGGTTAGCGCGTGGTTCGTATCTATTGTCGATTAAATTTGGATTTGACGAGCTTAGTTCAGCATTCGGCTCCTTCAGCCGAAATGGTAGCGAATAGACGGGGCCCTCGCTTTCGCTCCGATTGAAATTCGGTTTGTCTTTCGGTTCTGTTTCCGGGTCTTCGAGATCCCAGGCCTTGTCTTCGAAGTCAATTTCTGGTAAGCCCTCCAGCGGTTCGTGAGTTCTGTAACTTTTTTCATAACTTCGCCTCTTCTTGCTGTTACCACTGCTTGTGCTGCTGCGATCGCTTCCCACTGGACTGCGATAGGTGTATTCGTTAAATTCGTCGGATGGTGGGGTCGTTGGGCTTATGGTGCGCGAGTTTTGCATCATGGGTTCAGCTTCGTTTAGCTTTAGTCTACTGGCGGAGCGCGAGGGAGGATTAAAAAGCAAGGAGTCTTTGTTTTTATTGTAGCTGTTGAATAGACGGAAACCGGCGTACACAAGGCAAAGAACTAGTGGTATCAGTATCGCCAGCACTATTCCGCTGGTTAATCCCGCCGTTCGGGACGAATACTCTTGCTGCCCTAATTTTAGAACGCGTATTTTGAATCAAAGCAAATTAAACACAAAAAAAGTACTTACGTAAACATTCGGTGTAGCCATAAGTGGGGACGTCCCAGTAGCCTTCTGGCATGCACTCCCGCCGTTGGTCTCCTACCAGTATGAAATCCTGGTTGCATTCAAACGTCACCTTTGTTCCAGGCACAAACATAAAGTTGCTCTTTCTTCCAAATCTGGGCGTCTCCAAAACACCACACGATATAACTCTCTTTTTGTTTATCTCTTTCAAATTCAATATGGAACTTTTGTAATTCAAAGTGAAGTGGGCCAAATCCCTGTTTAAAGTAACCGCATAATCGTAGATGCACTGGGGATCGTCAAAACAAAATTTGTACGCGTTATCCCTTTCCGTCGAGATATTCCCCGGTATTATTTCTTCAGCGATCATTCGAAATTCCGGTTTAAACGTTTTATTGTTGTAGTACGAGGAGGTACGGGCGTATTCCCTGAAAAAGAGCGCTTGTCCTTTCTTGGGATCATCTTTGTCTTCCAACATCCACTTCATGCCAAATTCGTTATACAATCTCTCGTTTTCGTCCAGGGTTGTAGGCACAGATACCTGGAGGTCGTCTGGGTCAATTAAGTCGTCGTTTGGATTAAAACTCCAATTTCCGAGTAATCCTCGAGTTTTATTCTAAAAAAAAGGCAATAAATATGTACGAATTTATGAGCACTTGAAAGTGACTTACGATGTATGTCCATGGAAGGTACACTCTCGTAGTCATGTAACCTTTGTTTTCAACTACCTCTATTCCTGCACCGGAATCGAACATGACGAGCACCTCGGATTGGTTAAGAATGTATGTGGGAGTGTACACAGTGACTCCTGAAATATTAATTAAATTTCAAAGATACAGGAACTCTTGTGGCCGGTGAAGTGACAAGAACAAAAAGATCAAGAAACCATACAGTAGTTACAAAGGATTTTTCTGTACAACTTCAGAGTCAAATTAAAAAAAATGAACGCATTCACTGATTCTGTAGAGGAAACAAATTGGCTTTAGCAGGTTAAAAGTTCCTTGTGTGAACTTAGCGGGCTTTGACAAATGATTTACGTTTTACGCAACACTCAGTGCCCAAAAACAGTGTTCTTTCAAGACGTTGGTCCACCTGATATTACTACTATACTACTACTGAAAATACTGAAATTTTCTCACGTAACTGTCTATACTTTTTGACCTATCCGCAAGTGAAGTTGTCAATTTTTCAACCACGTTTTCAGATGGTTTTTCCTCAAATTATTGAAAAAATCATTTTTAGTAAAAATATAGGTTATAAAAGAACAAAACAGAATACCTTTTTTTAAGGGGTACTTTTACCGTCTAAAAATTATAAGTAGGTATCCAACGGCACAGGTTTATATTTTTATAGAGCGTAAATACAACTTAAATCATGAAAATCCGTGATATTTAATTATTCCCAGTTGCCGAAGAACATTTTGAAGACTGCATTACGTTAATTATAACTGTTCTATGGGGTGACTCTCAGAAGCGATATACTGTTTAATAAATCATCCATGGACCACGGCGCCATTTAGTGTAAATTGGCGTTCATTCAAATTATTTATATATGATTTCAATCGATTTTTTCAGAGGTACAGGATATCCAGGGTGTTCCTAAATATTATGTAAATGCGGGAGAGGCTATTTCTTTGACTTATTTTATTACTAAACTTTCATAGGCCCGCAAACGCTTAGTTCGCCGTACACTTTACAACTTAAACCTTTAATTTGTAAACATATGCAAAGACACAATTTCAAATGCGAACTGTCAAGACAAATAAAAACAAGAGATTATCCACATACATCCAGAGCCTACTGGATCATTTAAAAATTATCTGAAACTTTTACTACCACAAACAGAATTCTCTTTCTGAGAATTGGCCCAAAATTGGTATTTTTTAATTGATCTTTTGAATTCTTTTTTCTGAGCAGATTGATTAGTCGCAACAAATATTTCTTTATATACCTAATTATATATTAAATCACATCTTTCAAATTTTTGAAATGACCAGGCATTTTTATTGATTGGTATCGGCTGTCTTAGTTACCATGGATGCAATAAACAAACAATCTCCACGAATATATGGCCTCCTATTTACAAACGGCCAAAAAAAAGGTTTTTAATTTTGGTTCATGGCTAAAATTTAAAAAATATAAGTTGTGATACATCAATGTAAAAAGATGCCAAAAATTAGCATTAAGAGATACCTAGGTACATGGCATTTAAAAATACCAAATTTGGGTCAAATCTCAGAGAAGGTGGTCCAAACATTTCTTTGGCTCGTAAAAATAGCTAAAATAGGCAGTTTATTGTTTTCTATTATATTGGCCCACAGTTTTTCCTGTTCCCGATTCACTCGAAGTCCTATAACTTTTGTTCCTTTTGAGCTACCTTGCTGAAAATCAATAGCGTCTCTGAGGATCTTTAATAAACGAGAATGGGGGATCTTTGCAATTTTTCGGCAATTTAGTTTAATTCAACTGCAATTGAAGTTAGGTACGCTAACAAACGGTGACTAACAAATTTTGAATGGCGATTATCATTGAATTGTTTGACTCATAATCATTAATCAGGATATTTGGAGGCGTGCATTGTGTTGGGGAAGCGTTTGATACCGCAAGGACGCGCAGTCTAAGTGCGGCGCTCAGGCGGACTACACCTACACGTACGAATCGCATGTAAGTAAAAAATAATTATTATTTAATACTACGCGATCAAAAAAGAGTTGCTATCGAGTCACCTTGAAATTTTCGTTTACATCCGAAATCATATTTAACTTGAACTTCCAAAGGTCACTCGACGTCAATCCTTTTTGGATCACTCGTTATATTAAAATGAATCTGAGAGTGTCTGACGCGACACACTCACCATAGTACAACGAGTTGCTGAAATTTAACCAGTTTGGAAATCAATCATTTAGAACAAAAAAATTGTGGGTCATTAACTCAATTTGAGAAATTTGAAACTGAAACTGTTCAGTATCTTTGTCTTATTTGACAGATACATACAAGTTTTTTTTGTTTAAATTTGGACGTAAACCTGACGTTCTTTGACAACACTGTTTCTTGCTGAAGTACAACGCCCTGTCTACAAATTTTGGGACAAACAGTGAAACCATCCCTTACATTAACCACAATTTATAAAAATTTATTAAAAATAGATTTTGTAGAAGAGTAGTGAGGGCTTAGAGCCCCGCCCTAGCCAAAAATAGGTACTGATAGCGCAAGTAAGTATTGTTAATTTGTTACGTCCAATTATTTGCACTTCTCATAACGAAAACTAACTATATAGTGTAGTAATGAATCGAACTTGTTTTTATTTAAAAAAGAACAGGGTGTTACATTTGATTTGTGCCAAATCGGCTAATAGAGGGTACCATGTTTTTCAAATAAATCGAGGCTCGCAAACATTTTGTTTGGAATCTACCCTTAAAAAATGAAGATCCATAAGACATATTACAAAGGATGACACGTTTTTGGATAGTATAATTTTTTTAAATTCTTTCCAGAAGACCGAGCTGAGAAAAAAGTCTGATTTGGACGAAATTTGAGATGGTCTTTTAATATGCAATATGCAATTCATTTTTGAAAATTCTGATTGAAACTCTAAAGGCCTAGCCAAACCGACGCAGACATGTGGGCACGGGACTGGGAGCGGAACGGACGTGCGAATCGCCGCATCGGTATGCATACTTGCATTACATTACATTTTCGTTCACTTATATACCTGATCTTTAGTTTTATATCTAATTAACATTATTCGTTGTCACAGAATTCTATAGTTTTATTTTTAGTTAATTGCACTTCAACGTTTTTACTGTTTCTTTAAACATTTTGAAGTTGTCCAATATTGGTGTTATTGCTGTATGGACAATAAAGATTATTATTATTCATACTCCTGTACTGTATATTTGAAAAAGCAATTGTTGTTTATCCGATGAACCATACAAACCATACAGCGATTTTGAAACTCACCAATTTAACTCTCGCACACCATTTTAGAAAATGTGGCCTCCACGCAAAAGTATTACTGATGCTACATTTTCGGTAGGAAAATTCCGGCGAAAATTCATCATACACAATGCAACTAATTTCATTTAGGCCATACCTTTAACATTATGAAAAATGGCAGGCCACAAAATGTATAGGTACTTATCAATTCATTTTGCTGTATTTATACACACCACGAAACCGGTTGAAATTATACAGGGTGAACAGTTTCTCTGGAAAACTGGATACATCTTCAAAACATTTTTTTTAAAGCTTTTTATGGTATCCAAAATTATAAAATCCACTGCTGCATGGTCAAGGGGGGCAAATATTTTTAACTAGTACTTTTCATATACATATTATTAAGTAGTACAATTTTTTGAATAATTTTTCTAGTTTGATCATGTTTTTTATGTTGTCATATTCATTCTGAAAATGGCGTTTTCCATTAAAAAAGTGGCCCTCTTAGTTTTGTAGACGCACGCCACTGTAAATAAATTTTTAAGTATATAAATTTAATTAGAAATTGTTAATGTTTCCTGATACAATAAATGGCTTTGACATTAACTAATAAAAGAGTAACGTTTTTCTTTTAACGTAAACTAGTGAATTTATAAGATTAATTAAAGCACAACTATTTTCCTTAATTTCAGTTTTGCTATTAAATTTGTTTATGTAATATAATAAAAAAGAAGTGTATCTCCACTATGTAACGAAAATTAGTAGTTGCCTCCTTCACTTTGCAGAACTACGGCCACTGATCACAAATTTAAAGGACATATACTGGCGTTTTTGAAAATCACTGTATAGTGGTTTAGGTAGTAAATAGTAAGAGTAAATTAGTTTAGATTTTACTGTAGTTAGTAGTTTCTTGGTGTTTTTGGTTCAGTGTTTGTCACTCAATTTGAAATAATCGCAACTTACCTGGGAAGTGTTGGAATTTGATGGAAGGACGGTCAAAGTAAATCCTTCTCCCGTCGGCGAACACATCAAGACGATAACGCCATTGCGCTTCTTGAGGTCTCATTCTGACCTCAACAATGGTTGATAAATTACCTCTCGCAACAACCGATGTCATCTGTGTCGCCTTTACCTCTCCATAGGCATTCATATTCATTTGTTCGAACCTCGCCTGAATGTCCAACCTATTTTGGATGGTATTGCTACGAACCAGCACAAATTCCCCTTTTCCGTTGAAAGTGTAGGTGACGTCGTCGAAGGTGATAAGATGGGGATCACCGAAAACGCCCCCGACAGCCGGTGGTTGATATGCGACGCAATCTTGTGTCGGCCGTCTTTCAAATCGTACAGTTTCACAACCTACAGCTTGTTCGTGTTGCCACCTGCAGCACAGGTACTTGGGCACCATGTCGTGGAACCAATGAGAAAGTGTTGGTACTTTATTTGCCTCATTCCAAGGGAGGTATCCCAAGTTATGAGAACGATGCGGACTCGACCCCCATTGCTGATCATAAGACAACATTAGGTACAAGTTCTTATCGTAGCAACACTGCTGCTCTGAACCCTCCAACCTAAATTTTGCCAATAAGATTCACTCAAACAAGAAGTGTAGGTACTTACGTGGGCGAGGCGGTTCTCACACAATGCACGGCTCCGCGATGATATTCACATTTGGGATTGGCATCCTTGTCGCAATCAGGATCGGGCATATATCTCCCTTTATCCGACAAAGCATGTTCTAAGGTGCAAGGGCATTGGGGGAGTTCGTTGGCAAAATTTCTCAGGTATCTGTCGTTACGTATCCAATTATCGCACAAAGTATCGGGCCAATTCTGCCCGAACTCCCTTTCCCACTGAGGTGCGAAATACCAACCTAACGGTATAGGTCTACTCCAAATCAAGGGTGTTATTCTAGTCGACGTTCCTTCGATCGGAATCGGTTCGGTTAGATTAATTTGAATGAAGCCAAATTTAATGTCTGATACGTTTCTGTTGTCTCTCAGCCTAAATTCGCCTGGGGTTATGACGTGTCGACCCGTATTCATGATTCCGGTCGCAAGTTCGTCGATGTAAAGAAATTCGGGTCTTATGGTCGTCTCTCTATAACCCCATAGGGATATGCGGATGTTTGCGTTTTCGTTGGTGGTCAAATTGTATTTGACCCAAGAGATTTTAATTTCTGGAGGGTACTTTTCGTGCACCGAGTAGTCCTCAAAGAAGATTTTTTCTGCTGCTGTTGCCGGAGTTTCTAAACAGAAAGTAGTTTTTTACGCGGATATAGTAACGCAAAGTACGCGTACGTACCAACAAAGTATTTGCCTTTCCATTTGTATTTTCCGGGACCGATTGCTATCTCAAGGCGGACGTATCCTTCCACGAATAACCGTGGTTGGATGCACACCGCTCGGTTGCTGTCGACAACTGTACCAAAGATTTCGTCTTCCACATCAAACTTGCATATAATTTTATCATTCGGATCAAAGCATGGACCGGTGATGTTCACCATGGTGCCTCCCAACATGTTCCCGCTTTCAGGAGCAAACACCAGGGGTAAGTTGGCTCCGTCTGAAAATAGTGCATGTGACTAAAGGTGAACCACCCAAACCTATCTTACCAATGTCTTTGTTACAGCTTCCCACTATTATGTTTTCGTCAATTCTGAAAATGTGCCTGCCTTTGAAGCCGTTTCCCCAACCGCGCCCACTTAGATCACGGATCACGGACGCTTGGCTGTACGGCATGTACTCATAACTTCTCGTGCCATTTCCCGCATTAAATCCTATGAACGCAGGGGTACCACCTTCACCTTTCAATGTGTCGCCCAAAGCTTCAGTGTGACTAGTCCATTGCAAGTCCAAATAATTGAAAATCGCGTAAGTGAATACTTCATCGGTAGCAAGCACAAGTTGAAATGTATTCGTCTAAAATTGCATTTATAGAAAAAATAGGGCTAAAACAAGAGACCAATAGTAAAATTGAGCGTTCTTATTTGGGCACGTTTTGGGCAGCGTATCTGTCATCATCGGTGGATCAAACTGAAAATTATTCTAACTTGAAACTTGAACGTTTTCATAATTTATTATTGTAAATGAGTCAGATCTCCCTTGCTTTGAGTTTGCCCAATATACATTGTGTCCAAGATAAGGAGGGCTACTATGGGCATTCTAGAAAAGATACAAATTTAGTTACATGGGAGAAAAGTTGCGCAATCAAAGGTCTAATAATAATCAACTCATTTTTCATCGCACGTTATTTTGAAAAATATGGTTCGTCATTTTGATGTGGTCGCCGCTTTTCAGCTATAAAGAGTTCAGAGTGCTTTCCATGCGGGCTTACTTAGACACTTAGACAAAAAAATTCCTGTGGCTAGCGCAGATACCACTCGCACAGCTGCGTACGCATCTGTCCAAAATCTTTTCAGCTCTTCCTTTCATGTCTAAGTCTAAATTTGGTTCCAATCGGTTCAGCCGTTTAGCCGAAAATGAGAGTATAGACGGACCGACAGCCCGACTTCATCGAGATTTTGTTTAATTCGGATTCCTGGTGCTTCAAAACGTGTATTTCCGTAAAAAAAAAGTGGGGGTTATTCTTACTCAATGCCTTACCTCCCTTACTAACGTGCGGGTGGTAAAAAAGGCTAAAGCGCAATTAAACCATAAAGGGGCATCATTCAATTCAGAATAAAAAAGGTTTAAGAATATGTTATCGGAATATCAGGGCCGTCAGTGGCGGATTTAAATTTTTTGCGCCCCTAGGCACACCGAAACATATGCGCCCCTAGGCACACCGAAACATATGCGCCCCTCCAATAATAATCTTTAAATTTCAATCAATTTTAAGAAGTACAGTATACCTAAGATTACGATTTCACACACGTCATAACTTACATTCTCGATTATCGTTCTTACAGTTAAGTTTGTTTAAACTTACTACCAATTCCAATAATTTATTTCATAATTTTAATTAAATTTTTTTTCATTTGTAACTTGTTAGGGGACTTATTTTAAAACTTAAAATATTATCCAAAATAAATATACTGCAACCAAATGCCGCCCCCTAAAGCTGCCGCCTCTAGGCACGTGCCTAGTGTGCCTATATGTAAATCTGCCACTGAGGGCCGTATTTAAACAATGGAGTTGATGATGGTTCTGCAAAGACAAATCGTCGGATTAAAAAATTAATAACGTCACTAAGAGCATTAAAAGTTACATTGGTTTTGCTTTAGGTCAAGTATTAACAATAGAAATTCGTAAAATCGAAAAATTGAACTTTTTAAAGAAAAATTTGATTGCGCAACTTTTCTCCCATTTAACCAAATTTGTATCTCTTACCGTTTCTGGAATGTTGATAATGGGCCTCTTTATCTCTGACTTTTGAGGGGAACGAGGGCTCCCTCGTTCAGAAATAAGTCCTACAATCTTCTTTAATATTATAAACCGTTACATTATTTCAATTGTGCACTTGCACGAGTTTTAAAGGTATAATTGAGGTAACGTATCGATTCTGATCTTGAAGGGAGGTAACATTTTCAATCCTATACATCGCGAAATATCACATAAAGCCTACAAAAATGTAATCCCCATTTAAATTTAATGTAAATTTTTATCTTAAGATAGATAAAATAGAAAGAAATCTGGAATTGTGTATATAGCGATCATTTCCAACGGGAGTTCGTAAAGGCAATTCTTCGAGATTGGGCTCTTCTGTGTGTGAGCGTCTTTTTTTAAGGGCAATTTTTCGAAATCTAGCTATTGTGAACGTGAGCTTTCTTGAAACATATGTAAGCTTCTGGTGAACGAGTATTTTGAGCTGAGACCAATTTTCTGTTGGACAAGAATTTTAGGGACTGTCACAAAAATAGGTAGAAATTTTGGCACTGAGTACATACCGGATAATCGTAGAGGTAGCTATCTTAATTCGCCAAGAATGACATGCTTTTAACGTCAATTTCCCTTGGAGCAGGGGATTTAAGTGACGAAAGTATTCCCGCTTAGTGAAGTTCTTTGGGTGGTAACAATTTTAGGGGCGAATGTTGTTATAAAGATAGAGTTTAAATATTGTAGCTTTAAGGGCAATTCTTCGAGATCGAGGTGCACTAAATGTGAACTTCCCATGAAGTGTAATTAAGTTTATGTTGAACGAGTGTTCCAGCCGAGATGAACGTCACGGTCGAATATCGGGGTAAGTATTTATTGGGAGCAATTGCTTTGGGGGTGGATATATCGAGCGCTTTTTTTACAACCAAGTTCATATTCTTAATATCCATCGTCTACATTGTTAAAACAATTTTCTTTGGATTTGCTTCACCTTTTCTCTGAAAAAACTGTTCTCCATTTTAATAAATTTGGCTGTTAATTTAAAAAAAAAAACGTTTCATTAACGTATCAACTCTGATTTTCCTTTCTTTTAAAAAAAAATGTTGAAAAAGGTATCAGAGTTAACCAAGTTAATGAGTGGTAAAGGGGCCAAAACAAATAATTTTTCCTAAATAGATCAAGGGCCCAACACGCGTCGTTTGGAAGCTACGATCTAAAGATCAAAAATCTTTTCAAAATTGGAATTCAAAACTGTCACTACCTTATTAGAAAGGTGAATATATAATAAATATTAAATCGGGAATATATAAAGTTAGGCGCAAGCAGGGGCGCAAGGATTGCGGATCAAGTATTATTGGGCAAACTAAAGATATATAAAAACTAGATTTGAAGTTTCAAGTTAGTTATAAAAGGTTTCCCACGGGCAGGGCAAGTTTCAAACGAATAAGGAAAAATATTTGAAAATTTTTGGATCAATACAGGGTCATAAATCTACAATCTAAATGGCTTCTAATAATAATCTAATAGTATTAGTTATTAGATTAATGGCTTAATACTTTCATACACCGGGTAGTTTTTTTAGGGGGAGATAACCCCAAAATGTTTAAATTGCACCACCTGTCGAGTTTCGCCTTATTTTAAAGGTAATTGAAAGGGATATATTCCTTTTTCAATTACCTTTACTTTAAATAACGTGAAACTTGACAGGTGTTGCAATTTAAAAACTTGGGGGTAATCAACCCCTAAAAAAATCCCCAGTGTATGAAAGTTCTAAACCACCTAAAATGTAGTTATTATGACCCCGACATTTTCAGATTTTTTTTAACTCTTTTAAAACTTATAGGTAGTTCCATACCGTGACTTTTGGGAAATGTGCATAGGTGATAGTATGTACTAGGTGATCCGCTGATGATCACAGTTTTGCTGCCGAAACGCTACTATTTTTTCAATTTTACCTTTTTTAACTTTAAATTTTAATTCACTCACCGTATACAAAGCCTGGGGAATACCACCGGCAAAAGAAATATTCTTCCACGTAACTATAATCGCGTGCTTCGGATTGAAGGTTTCCGCACCGATCATTCCCTCCCTAATATCCCACTTAACCCGTTCCCTCATCTCAACTCCAAGCTGATCGATACGCGTCTGAAGATCTCGTTCGAGCCTAAAATAAACGCCCGGCTTTCTTCTGTCGAGATCTTCGGTGCGTAGTGACCCGATGCGGCATTTGCTGAAGAAGATTCCCATAAACGATGGGTCGTTCATCTTAGGCCAATCCTTAACGGGAAACACCAAAGGGTACGCGGGGTAATTTTCCGGCGGATCGCTGAATTCGAGGTAGCCATTGATCGAAACTCTGGTGTAGTTAAATCTGAAGCCGAAGAATGGCAGTTGGAAATTTAAATTTTTGTGCACTTGGGGACTAGATGATTGTATTGTTTTCTGCCAGTCGCCGATGTTGTCGCCGTCTCCGCCTAAATCGAAGTACCAGTACATGAACTCCTTTCGAATCTCTCTTAGTCTCTGCTCCGTTACGTAATATGGAATTCCACCTCTTTGGCTTTCTTGAGGGGGCGCGTATCGAGATGTTAGTGAGTCTAGAAAAAAGAAACGATTCTCATGTAAGTCATTTTTATTTTGTTCACCTTTTATTTTTGCTCTTGGACATTTTTACAAACACTATTGGCTAGGTCATAATAGTAAAATCAAAATATTATCTATTGACAATTCGGAGAAATTCCCCCGACGCGAGGTGTCTTTTTTGGAAATTAGAAATTTTGCTTCGGTTAATTATGAGGTAAAATCGAGTATATAAGGTGACTGCTAAAAGTGATTGACTTTTGAACATTCAATTGTACACATGATCTTTTATGAGCAACAATAAGAAATAATGTTGCGTTGTCTGTCCGTCTGTTCGTTAGCACATTTCGAAAACGAATGGACCGACTACGATGAAATTTTGCAGGTCGATTCTTTATCAAATTTTTAGATCGGACTTCTTGAAATGGCAATGTAGGCCAATAAATAAGAAAGGCCCTTTTGACATCTCCGTTAGTTATGAACCGAATTACATGAACTTCAAAATGAGCATAGTTTTAGCCATCTAATACGCCATGTTAAGCTGTAGCCATACCCAGGAGCTCGTTTGCTATACTTGTTTAATTTATTTAGTTTTAAAATTGAGCGCAATTTTTGGGTCGTCTAAAATTATGTGTGTACCATCCGTTATGCTTAAAATATGGACCGTGGGCACAGTCCAAAAAATTTCTGCAAGCTGAAATCTTGACGCAAAATTGTGAATTTGAGAGACACTATAAGCGTTTTAGAATACCATGAAGGGTAGAACGTGTGTTTTCCGCCCCTCCCCCCCTTTTTTTAAACTCCTGCGCTAAAAATATACACAGTGTACCATTTAAAATTCGAAATATACAATATTCAGAGTTCAAATTTGACATTTCGCGTCAAAATCAGCTTAAAATTATTTTTTTTAATTTTTAAAAATGGGATATTGTTTGCGTTTTGTTCGCCTGCCTGTCCGTCGCGTGTTAAAGATTTATTATAACTTTTGACGCGTACACAATGTAAAAATCTAAACACATCCGCACGGTAGGACACAAGTGACTTGGCGTATGATCAGTCGCAAAATAGCAGAGTGCGAAATCAACGAAAAAATAAGTGTTTAAAAAAATTGTATTATCCGATCGGGCCCAATTGAATCTAAACCATCCGGGGACAAAAAAAATTTAATCAAAATCCTTTCAGCCGTTTACGTGGCGTTCAGTCACAAACACACGTATGAAGAAATTTTATATATAACGATAGGCTATTATATACGACTTGCAGTAGATTATGGGGCGAAGAAAATTTTTTTAGCGGCCTGATTCGTAGCAAGGTTGTGAATTGGAAATAAACCTTTGTGTTTAACGGCATACGGTAAAGGCGCGTTCAAGACAATTAATTTGTGCACCTTGCTGACAACAAAAACTAGTACATAAATTGGGGAAAATTTAATACCGAATATAGTGGAACAGTGGTATCTTACCTCTGTGTATAAGTAACCACGATCTCGAGTATTCCTTTCTCGAATTTTGAAGCTGAACAGATTTCTATTTCATTTATTGATAAAGATCAGATCCAAGCAAGGGATTTCGATCGGCAGTTTTGAAAAGTATTGCTAAGGAGTGCGCGGGGAAACATTTGAGTAGCATTCGCTCTGTAATCGCGGTCACGTAAAGATTTGCATATGAACAAAAATTAGCGTTACGAATTTGTAAATGTTAATAGCGGTAGCAAGGGTTAGTTGAATTAAAAGTCGAATTTACGTAAATAAGTATAGTGACAAGTTTTGTTTGGGCGAGAACTAGCCAAAAGCATCGGTAAATCTGCGTAAGAACAGTTACGTCAACTGCCTCGAGCAAAGTATAAAACTTTCTATTGATTGTGATAATAGAAAAGAAGCTGGCGTTGTTTTTGGTTAACCAGCTTGCGTTCTTTTTAACCAGCCCGCATTAAATATGCACCGATCAGCATTAAATTTTGGAAAATTTCTACAAAGAAGATATCCAGCCAAAATCAAGGAAAGCAGTACAGCTCCCGGGATACGAAACCACTACATCAAATCTTCCAGAAAGTAGACACGTGAAAAATTAGATACGAGCCGTGAAAAGCACCATCCGGTGGAGGTAAGCGATTTGCTTCAATTGCAAAAAGAGGTAATTCGTCTAGTTGTTTATTAGGTTAATTTTATTTTCATTGTTTCAAAATGTAATAATAACAAATGTTTTTATTAACTTTTTGGAATTATTGCTATTCTATAAAGTATAAGGGAAAGTAAAGAAAGTTTGGTCAAAGAGACATCTGAGAATTACATAAAATCTTCTAAACATATTGGAGTATAAATTTCCAAACTTTGATTACACTTTAGGTATTGATAATTAATATGGGATATCGGTGAAAGTGGAATGATCTGAATTCTTTCTTAATTTTATACCATTTTTTACCTTAGCTAGCTGGAAGTAAAAAGTACCAAAAATGTAAATTCCACAAATATTTCAACATAGCAAGACGAAGAGATTACCAGAAGAATTTACAACACGAACCTGAGAAAATATTCAACCCTCTGCAAGATATCAATACAAATTTACACCCTTACTTGGGTCAGAATTACCACCTTTTATTTGTAACTATCCGTTACAAAATGTCATCCAAGAGTGGGGCTTTAGCGTGAGGACCGTTACAACTTCCAAATTCAACGGTAATAAGACTATTTTTGCAATTATTATTAACGAGCATGATTTTTGACTCTATCCGTCCGTTCTGTCTGACCGACCCAAAAAGCATTTTGCTGCTGTGCTTGTTAAAAAAACTATTTGTTGACTACCATTTCGATTCGTACAGACCGATTTTTTCACGCAGATACCTTATCTTATCAGTTTTGGTATTTATGCAAAAGCAATTAAACACCCCCTCACCTCTCATCAAAAAAGTTTGCATGAATCAACCATTACTCACACGCACTCGCTGCTTAATTCTGAAAAAATGAAGAGAGCAATGGATCACTTATCGCAATTGTTCAAATAGTATAGCTAGAGCTAGGCATCGTACAGGGAAACGGGACCACGTCCAAAATAAATGGACATTGAACATCAACAAAATGTGTTAGATATAATGACACGAAAAGTATAAGCGACTTGAACATTTCTAATAATCCTAATAATCAATTAGACCACACCTTGTAACTATAACAAGATGGCTGATGTGATTCATAATTTGTACATCACACGAAAAAGTACACTTACCCCAATTCGTGTAATCCGTATACTTTGCATTGGATTCGTCAACATCGTGCTGGTTTCTTGGCTTAAAAGGGGGCTGTTCATTGCGTTTAGCATCATCTGAAATCGCAGTAAAGTACCTATCAAACCGTTAGACTGCATCACACCAACCTTGGCTGTCCTGAATCGAAGGGCCAGGATGCCCGTTGTGTGTAGCCGTCAACTCCACTTCATCGTTCGGATTATGTTCCTGATCATCTTGTCCAAATACACACGGCACAGTTAGCAAAAACAAAAACACCAACTTAAATTTGCACATTTTTACTCTTTGCACTGATCATGAATTAAAAGCGCGATGATCCAAACCTACTTGCTTAAAATTACAACGTATAGGTATAACGTACTTTATCAACCTGTTCTTTATTTGTTATCGCGACTGATAAGCAGATAGGAATTAAGGTGAGTCTTTATATGAATCATAGAGCGCACGATTTTTTGGCTCGATTCACTTTTTACCATGTGAAACGTCTTGTCATGGACAGGGGGCCACTGAGGTCACTGTGGATTATGATACTCGTAGTTGAAAAGCGCTTCAGTAGTGTTAATAACAAATAACCAAGTACTAAAAATATTTTACTAAGAGTATGTGTAAGTATTTAATAGATAACGATAGGAATGTTTAATTCAAGATCATTTTTTTGTTTATTGTGTCAATACTGAAAAATGATGTCACTTTTCTCGTAATGATTTTTTCTATACATTGTTTTTATAAGAAGTTTTTTGTAGTTCGAGATGTTTCAAAAATTCGATATTGATACGTACGGCAGTTTGAGTGTTAGGTTACCACCTCAGTCTTAGCGTCCATTCATTTTGTTTTAAATAATTTTAATATTCCAATCAGTAGTATCTGGCGAATGTCGAGGAAAACTCCAGTGACGCTATGCCCAAGGTTTAGGTTTTCATAAATTTCTTTAAAAAAAATTTCAGAGTGCCATTTCTGTGTTACGACCTTTCCTAAAGTCAAATTGCGCCCTATATAGAAAATTATTCATCTATAAGAAAGTTAAAAATCCTTTCTTGACTATATTTTCAAGAATTTTAGAGGAGGGTGCTCAACAAAGAAATGGCAGGTCTGTTTTCTCAACGTTTGTGGGATTACCTGATTTAAACATTGGTATTACAGTCGCAGTTTTCAGTGCTTCTGGAAAGATACCTTGAAGAATTAATACTGTTTATTGTGTCAATACAGACACAATAATAAATAATAGTATATTATATACCGCGGAACTGAAGTAGTACTTTTAATCCCGAAGGTAAAGTGTATGGCCCGACCGAAGGGAGGGCCATAATTTACCTGAGGGATGAAGACCACTACTTCAGTCGCAAGGTATATACGATATTTTTCGTACTTCCGAAACCGAAACACTTAATATGTATGGAGTTAGAGAACGCGTTCTTTCAAAAAATCGCTGCTTAACAAGTTACCATAGGAACTGTCATCTAGGGTCATAATTTTGGTGGTGGGTGACAAAGGTGTATTTGATATTGATAAAAAGCAGCCAAAGTAGGTAAAGAAATTGATACCACCGAAATCCAAAAAACTATATGACCAGCAGTACGATGCGTTTAAGAAGTAGTGCCGCATAAAAAATGTGGAACAACCTACTGAAATTGCTTTGTTAGTAATTTCATCCTTCCGGGATTTTCGTAAAATTTAATCCCGGCGGGACAAAGAGTGACACTTCAGTACTTCAGTGAAGTTCTTACTTTAGTCCCGGAAGTACGAAAAATAATTTTAGAAGCCACTCTAACACCCCTGAAAACAGAAAAGGTCGATTAAAATTGTACCTGAGAATTCGGTTTTTTGGTCTGGGCCACCCCTCGGGATTATACTTTAACACAACCTGTAATAGTAGAATAAGCTATATGGAGGCAGTCACGAATTTTAAGGTTAGAGCATTTAGGGATAATCGGATAAAAACTATAGGCGGCGCGGCATAGTGATTTACGTCATACAGGAAATTAGATGAGCTAAGGGGATTTTGTATTCCAATTTCATAAATTAAAGTACCTAAAGTTTACGCAAGAAAAAAGTATGGTTAAGCAGTACTTTAAATGAATAGGAATAGCTTTATCTGAAGAAGGAAAGATTTAAATTAGCTGAATTTGCGGACGAATTCAAAGACGGCATCTTAGTCTGGATGCCAAACTGGGATTTTTGGCTTAACCTGGAAGTGAGGTACGCTGAAGGTTTTTTGACGGTTTTTAGTTCGTAAGGATGTCTACTTTGAGAATCCTTTTGATGCCACTCTGTCACCCTTGAACATTTTGAGCAATTCAAGATGGCGCCAAAAAATGTCTGCAAAAAATACAAAAATTAAATTTTTTAAAAATATGGGCATGTAGTACATTAATTTTAGGGGTTTTCAGCCTTCTGAATTTAAATTTTTAGTTAAAAATATGTTTGGGGGAGTTTTGGAGGAGTGGGGGGTGTTTTTGAGGGGTTGGTTTTTATATTTTTTCAATATTAACGTGTCGTACATCGATTTATATGTTTTTATGGATAAGGATCCCGAATTCCATATCAAAATGGAGGTACAGCAAGTTATTCAATGTTAAAAAAGTAAAACGACGCCGACCAGACGGCCCGAAAATAACATAAAGGGCGCGGTGCGCCGCGCCCGCGCTGCACAACATCTTTTTTCTACAACTGTCAAAAAAACGTGTCATTTTCTGACGGATTTCGAAACGACTAGATTTTTAAACGGTTAATTAATAGGTAAGGTTGCTATTGACAACGTGCGCGAAATCGTCAACAGTGAAAAAAAGTATTTCGCGCACGGGAAAAAGTTGAACTTAAACAGCAATTTAATTAACAATCGGTTCAGTTGTAGAAAAAATATTGTATATAACGCTAGCGCGAAGTTATTTCGCGCATTTGACTGATATTTTAACTCGGCTTCGCCTCGTCAAAATACCTTCAGTCTCAATGCGCGAAATTGAACTTCGCGCTCTTGTTATATAAATAACTATTTATTAAAAAGATAATAATTATAACAAGTGCGATATGTCTTTTTATAGGTTTTTTGGGGTGGAGATTACAATTTTGCTGTCAAAAAATGATTTTTGAATAAATCCTAGAAAGATATACAAGATAGCGTCAAAATTTAGAGTTAAAAAGTTTACCATTTACTCCAATACCGTTACTTAAATATCCCCATCCCACATATCCCATCTTGTAAAAAAATATACTATCTAGTCCAATATACCCCTACCTAAATATCCCCATTTATTTTTGGGAGAAATCAAAATTACTGGTTGAGAGGGAAGTATCGTTTGTTCTGTTAGAACATAACGTCTAGCAGAATGTTTTCCTCGACTGGTTCTAGTGGATGATTTAGTATTGTAATCGTAGTACCTATTTATCAAAAATTAAAATCACATCTGCTTCTCGTAAATAAGCAACAAGTTTATCAACAAAGAGTTTTAGGTAATCATCAGAAACGGTTTCTCGAACTGGCCAGTGTAACCCAAAGCATTGCACATCCATCAATTATTGTTAAAGACGGTCTAGTATTTAGTCTCATAGACTGGGAAACAGCCAGTGAATTCATAAGAACCGATTTTGTTGATGTCTCCTTCATCGATCCATCATCATTAAACATTGAAGGAGGCGCCGAAGATAGTTCGTATTTCAATACTTCCGCTACTGAAAAGACAAATGCTGCAAAAAGTTAATATTGTAACTGTGAAAATTATTACTAAAGTAACCAAAACTTTTGCTTTGATATTAGTAGAGGTATTAGGTAGTAGAATATAAGGTATTATAAGGGTATTGCAGTAAATGGTAAACTTTTCTAAATTTGGACGCTATCTTGTATATCTTTCTAGGAGTTATTTAATAATCATATTTTGACATCAAAATTGTAATCTCCACCCCAAAAAACCTATAAAAAGACGTACCCCACTTGTTATAATTATTATCTTTTTATTAAAATGATGTCGTTGTGCAGCGCGGGCGCGCGTTTTATGTTATTTTCGGGCCGTCTGTCGGCGTCGTTCTACTTTTTTAACATTGAATAACCATTTTGATATGGAATTCGGGATCCTTATCCATAAAAACATATAAATCGATGTACGACACGTTAATATTGAAAAAATATATAAACTAACCCCTTAAAAACACCCCCCACTCCTCCAAAACGCCCCCAAAAATATTTTTAACTAAAGATTTAAATTCAGAAGGCTTGAAAACCCTAAAATCGATGTGCTACATCCCATATTTTAAAAAAATTTAATTTTTATATTTTTGTAGACATTTTTGAGCGCCATCTTGAATTTCTCAAAATGCTCAAGGGTGACAGAGTGGCATCAATCGGATTCTTAAAATTGACCTACTTAGTGACCTAAAACCGCAAAAAATTTTCACCGTACCTTACTTCCAGCTTTTTCGTCTGGTTTCCAGACTATCTGGCTCACTACCGTGTACGGATGGTGCTGAAGAAAAACTAAACCACTTTTAGACCTCTTGCTAGTATATTTCAATCTACAAATCAATTTTCTCGTTCATCCTTATAAAAAGCGGAACGTCCCACATTGAGGCATGGTTTACCGATTGCTTTTTGGCAAGAAGCGCGTCAATTGTTTCCTTCTCGTGATGGCACCATTTTCGACCTTTCAAAAACTCTTGGTGTACTTCATTCGCGGACGGGATGTGGCTGTTCAGATACTGTTTTACCCTATTCCAAATATTTCCTATGTTTCTCTGCATTAACCAGTACCGTGGTATCAGTAAACACTCAACATTGGTCACGGCTACCACTCGTCTGTTAACGAAGTTTTCGCCGATGGAAAAACAAGCTGTCTCGTTTAAAAGGCAGACCTGCAATGACCGAAATACTAAATACAAGGTACTGTTTCACCTGACCTGCATAAAGTGAAGCTCTACGTTTGGGGGTAACAGTGGGTGGGTTTTGTGAGGAACGAATTCGTCTGAATCTGCACTACCAAATCTGAAATTGGTATAGTAACATATCAACAGACGAGAAGGAAATAGAAGGGGAGTGAGTGAATATACCTCGGAAGTTCACCATGAGCGGACTTCTGTACTTTACTTGTAGACACGCGTTCTTCATGCACATTAGTGATAGCACTCTCTTTATCTCGACCATACACCGGGTGATATATCTTGTAGTGAACTTTTCCATTTTTAGTGTAGTGAGTTGTGTACAAATGTTGAATAATCCTACATTGACCTTTTAATACAAAATAGACGTAGTCTTTGTTGCCAACTCCGTCGCCTCGTATGGTTTCGTCTGGTTTAAATGCGAGCATTTTGGCTAAAATACAACATTCGCGCCTTGTCATGTCGTTCCAATTTTCGAAATAGGTAAACATATCCAGGGCGCGTTGTACTTCAAACCACTGCTGCTGAACTGTAGCTTTAAGGACTATATTGAAGTCGTCCTTTAGCAAACGCAAAAATTCAGTATTGGCTAAAATGGGCGATGAAGAAGACATTCGAGAACCGCTAATCAAGGGCTTACTGCTAGTAGTGGCTGTAACTGGTCGAGGAATGTCGTGCAGAAGCGAGACCTCGCCGAGTACTGCTCCAGGTCCACGACGACCAACGTCCTGGTTTACATTTTTATCCAGCACTGGATCGTAAACGAGCTGACTCATAATTACTTCGCCGGAAACGATGAAGTAAAGTGCTTGCGCCATATGTCCCTCACGAAAAATTACTCTACCAGGTTGGTAATATGCAAAATAAGTCACCGCCGCTAGTTGGGCTTTAACGTGCTGTTGATTCCACCCTTAAGTGTCCGCTACTGCTCAGTATACCTACCGTCGGATATCTCCGGAAGCATTTCAACCCCCCAATTGCTCTATACAGATAGGCACTATCCAACTCAGTTCTCGCCTGTACTGGTTTGTTAAGAATTGCTTTGTCCTAAAAATGTAGGTGTCTTAATACCCCAAAACAGCTTATAAAGACCCTTATCGACAACGTGTTTTCGCCCTTTCGTCTTGTAAGAAGGTAAATATTCTTCTCCACAGACTCGTTTAGAATTTGATCTTCAAAGTCGTTGAGCCAGTACAAATTTTGTATAACTCGACGCACCGTTGCTTTAAATCTACATTTTGCTCTAAATTGTTTGGCCAGTACTTGTTCGGGAGTCTAACCTTAAACGCGTCGGTTAATCGAACGTATTTTGATCGGGTAACGTACCATTATAGCCATCTCACCTCGTCCACGTTTCTCACCCATTTTGATAGTAAAAAGGGTAAATGCTGACGTCTCGTGTCAACACGATTTGGAACAAATGAAATTCACGCGGAATTTTTGAAAAATATTCCGAGAAAAAATCATGGACTGAATTAGCCAAGGTTGTGGTTTGGATTTAAACGTAAATGAAGGTAGAATCGAAAACAAACAGAATTTTTGTAATTGCACAACTACACACCAAAAGTTATGGGCCTTTTATTCGGAAATACGAATTTTCGTTATTGTAGAAGTGCATCCAGAGTTCTAGGCAAGTGTATCATCGGTTTTTTTGTCTAAATTTTGTATTTTCCTTGTCAGAAATAATGGTTGTTTCATAATTTTAGTCAAATGCCCACCTGGGTCGTGATACGTTCAGTGAAAACCGTATGACGATACCACATTTCGTTCCCCAGTTAGCGAATCCTTTTTGGTGCGCCACCCTATATATACAGAGTGGCCCAACGTGAAGTATACAGAGGGCTTTTAGGGTATTAAATTTAGAGATTTTGAAAAATCCTCGAACACGTCAATTTTGTATTCGAGGGGGACAACTTTTGGAATACAAATCACGAACCCAAGTCTTCACCCCTCTACGTAGGGAGCTTATAACCCCTAAAATTTTAAATGGAATCCTGTGGCAAATGCACATTATTTGAAAGTCAATTTAATCGTGATTACTTACTAATCTGCTTTGCTTTTTAAATTCTATTGATTCGTTTCGGAGATATTCACATTTGAAATGGTTTTTTTTCTAAACCAAAACAAATGCGATCTAAGTCACCTTGTATTAAAATTTGATTTTGACGCTTCAATTTGTTTGTTAAACTTAAGTGAACCTGTCAGTTCTCCGAAACGAATCAATAGAATTTAAAAAGCAAAGCAGATTAGTAATCACGATTAAATGTGCCATTTGCGATAGGATTCCATTTAAAATTTTAGGAGTTAAGCTTCCTACGTAGAGGGGTGAAGACTTTGGTTCGTGATTTGTATTCCAAAAGTTGTTCCCCTCGAATACAAAATTGACGTGTTCGAGAATTTTTCGAACTTTTTAAATTTAATACCCTAAAAGCCCTCTGTATATTTCTCGTTGGGCCACTCTGTATTTAGCACAACCGTACTACGCCCATCGGATAGGAAGATACGTTGCAATGGCAATAGGCAGTAGGTTATTAACGAGCTCCTAGCGAGTTTATAATTTTGCGGTGTCTGTCAGTCCGTCCGTCCGTTAGAACGATAATTCATAAACGAATGGACCGATTACGATGAAATTTTGCAGGTGGATTCTTTATCAAATTTGTAGATCGGAGTTCGTGAATAAAATTAGCAATGTAGACCGAAAAATAAAGTAGGCCCTTTTGACATCTCCGTTAGTTATATGAACCGAATTGCATGAAATTCAATATGCGCATAGCTTTAGCCATATAAAGCACAATTCCCATTGTATAAAAGTATTGCACTATCTAAATCTAAAAACCTAAAGTGCAGTTTGTATGCCCCCAGTTTACTTCATTGACACGTATACCTCCGTCCCGGAACTTTTGGAACACCCTGTATACATGATTTGACCAGTAAAAGCATTTGGCGACCATTCCATTTATTGAGCATATCCGACGTTGACTCCGGCAAGTTCAACAGTGACAAGGTACAATTTCTTTTATTATTTGTGGTTTAATTATAATAAATGTAAT
Organism: Photinus pyralis; assembly: GCF_008802855.1. Classification (NCBI taxonomy): domain Eukaryota; kingdom Metazoa; phylum Arthropoda; class Insecta; order Coleoptera; family Lampyridae; genus Photinus; species Photinus pyralis. The sequence continues at coordinate 42,556,884 of NW_022170511.1, forward strand.
CTTGTGAAATTGTAGTCACAATTATTGGTCTTTAAAAGCAGAGGTAATAAGTTTTAGATTTTAAAGAGTTCCATATTCAGAATTAGCATTTTTTCCAAATTTTGCTAACAAATTATTGACAATAATGAGATAGTAGTGAAAGAGAAATGAATTTAATTTATTTACCTGAGCTAGCTGGAAGTAAAAGTACACAAAAAGGTAAGTCCCAAAAGTACTTCAGCAACCTAACAAGATGAAGAAATTACAAGAAGAATTTGTATCTACTACGAGCCACACCACGAACCTGAGAAGATCGTCAACACTTTGCAAAGTAACCATCCTTTACAAGTGTGGACCGTTATAAATTGTGTTTAACAATAAATAAAGAAAACATGCTTAATTAATAATAATAATTATTATTATTATTAGGGCAAATAGGTTCAGAAAATCAAATTGTTTTAACGAATTCACCTTGAACACGCCATTTATCTTACGTTATTTAAAATGGAGTTGGTGGAAGACACTGTGGAGCGTCAAAAACTTCTACATCTATTGCCTCTGGTGGATTTGTTTAGAGTCAATTGTCGATTGTCACTGACTTTTGTGGAGATGGAAACCATTGAATTATAGCTACGTTGTTCAAGATATACCATCTTCCAGTCGTTAGAAATGGTTACCGCGTTTTAATATCTGATCCCTACTTAATTCAAAATGGAGCTGGCGAATAGCACTTTGAGCGGATACAAGGGTGAGTCACATATTTCCATCTCCAATGGTTTTGATGAAATTTTTAGATTGTTGACACGGAGTGGTAGGTCATTGCATGATTGCGATGTTGTCAGAGACGTACCATTTGCCATTGGAAAAAGTTGCCACCTTTTCATATGCGATTCCTGATTCAAAATGGAGACTACCACCACTTTGCAATGAATTACACGGGCGCGTCAAATTCTTGGCCTCCATTGGTTCTGATGGATTCAATTCACTTCGATTGTACTTCCATGATATAAATAAGCAAACATTTTCTGGTGAGTTGCCATAAGTAATTCAATCTGTACCTGTGCTAAATCTTTGTCTGCAAACCACTCCTCAAATGCACATTGCACACGACTTTATTGTTTTCTCGGGAAAACACTTTTTCTAATTAATTTGGGTGCGTAGAATCCAAATCAATTCGTACTTTTTCGATCAGACTTCTCAATCAAAAGTTATAGACTAGAAACCAATTTCGAAAACAAATTCAAAGGGCTGTAACTTTTGAACTAGTAGCCCAATCTTGGAACTGTTTGAAATTATGGATTCTACAGGCCACGTTCTATAAGAAAATTTTTTTTCCGGGTCGATCTGAGAGAATTTTTTTTGAGGGCCTCAAAAAAAGGCAGTGTACAACCTTCCTTTTTTACCAAAATTCGACTGCACCAAATTTTCTCGGGAAAAGACTTTTTCTTATTAATTTTGGTGCGTAGACTCCAAAACAATTCGTACTTTTTCGATCAGACTTCTCAATCAAAAGTTATAGANTGGACTATTTTTTTTCGGGGCTCAAAAAAAGGCAGTGTATAACCTTCCTTTTTTACCAAAAATCGACTGCACCTAAATTTCTCGGGAAAACACTTTTTCTTATTAATTTTGGTGCGTAGAATCCAAAACAATTCGTTCTTTTTCGATCAGACTTCTCAATCAAAAGTTACTAGAAACCAATTTCGAAAAAAAATTCAAAGCGCTGTAACTTTTGAACTAGTAGCCCAATTTTGGAACTGTTTGAAATTATGGATTCTACAGGCCAAATTCAACTGATTTGATCTGATTTATTTCATTAATATCTCAGCTCTTTTGGGATACATACGTACTTACCCATCAAAAGATCTTTTTTAATTCAACTTCACTTTTTAGGCGGTCTCAAGCAGTACCTACCTCCATCGCTAGCGATCTAAAACGACGACACTTTTCCGATGCGAAGACCGAAGGAACTAGTCAACTCCGCAGTTGCCAACGTTTACTGGATAATCTTATTGTTGTAGGGATGAGTACTATTCACCATCACCACTTCGAATTCGGCGCTGTCATCATCATCATTCCCGTCCATCCGGCATCCAGATTTACTCTGACTATGGTGTTTCACTAGTAACTTCAATTTCCATTTGTGCATGTATAATGTTTAAAAGTGATAACAAAATATAGGTACGTAGGTATTAAGTTATTTATTTTTTAAGTTATCACTTAAGTTAAGAAAATCTTTGTAATACAAAAAAAGAAACTTATTTCCTTTGTTCATCTCTAGAATAATATTGTACTGCCCTGACTGCACTTTGCTGGCAGCTGGACATTTTTTTAATTAACAAGATAATCTATATTGAAACTTTATTAGAAATTCAAAAAAATTTGATTTCCAAAATGTAACTTTATTGAAAAATAGAATAAAAAAGTTTAATTTTTTTGTTTTTTTTAAACATTCCTTTTTACAACTTTCTTGAATTCAAAAAAATTTTTTGACATTTTTTTTAATTCAAAAATCTTTTTTGAATCACTTTTGAATTCAAAAAACTTTTTTGAATCACTTTTTTGAATTCAAAAAACTTTTTTGAATCACTCTTAACTTTTTTGAATCACTCTTAACTTTATTGAATCACTCCTAACTTTTTTGAATCACTCCTAACTTTTTTGAATCACTCACTCCTAACTTTTTTGAATCACTCTTAACACTTTTTTGAATCACTCCTAACTTTTTTGAATCATTCCCAACTTTTTTGAATCACTCTTGACTTTTTTGAATCACTCTTAACTTTTTTGAATCTCTCTTTTTTGAATCACTTTAACTTTTTTGAATCACTCCTAAATCACTTTTTTGAATCACTCCTAACTTTTTTGAATCACTCACTCCTAACTTTTTTGAATCACTCCACTTTTTTGAATCACTCCTAACTTTTTTGAATCACTTTTTTGAATCACTCTTACTTTTTTGAATCACTCTTAACTTTTTTGAATCTCTCTTAACTTTTTTGAATCACTCCTAACTTTTTTGAATCACTCCTAACTTTTTTGAATCACTCACTCCTAACTTTTTTGAATCACTCCTAACTTTTTTGAATCACTCCTAATTTTTTGAATCACTCCTACTTTTTTTGAATCACTCCTAACTTTTTTGAATCACTCCTAACTTTTTTGAATCACTCCTAACTTTTTTGAATCACTCCTAACTTTTTTGAATCACTCCTAACTTTTTTGAATCACTCCTAACTTTTTTGAATCACTCCTAACTTTTTTGAATCACTCCTAACTTTTTTGAATCACTCCTAACTTTTTTGAATCACTCTTAACTTTTTTGAATCACTCTTAACTTTTTTGAATCACTCTTAACTTTTTTGAATCACTCTTAACTTTTTTGAATCACTCCTAACTTTTTTGAATCACTCCTAACTTTTTTGAATCACTCCTAACTTTTTTGAATCACTCCTAACTTTTTTGAATCACTCCTAACTTTTTTGAATCATTCCCAACTTTTTTGAATCACTCTTAACTTTTTTGAATCACTCCTAACTGTTTTGAATCACTCCTAATTTTTTTTGAATCACTCCTACTTTTTTTGAATCACTCCTAACTTTTTTGAATCACTCCTAACTTTTTTTTAATCATTCCCAACTTTTTTGAATCACTCTTAACTTTTTTGAATCACCCCTAACTTTTTTGAGTCACTCCTAATTTTTTTGAATCACTCCTACTTTTTTGAATCACTCCTAACTTTTTTGAATCATTCCCAACTTTTTTGAATCACTTAACTTTTTTGAATCACTCTTAACTTTTTTGAATCACTCACTCCTAACTTTTTTGAATCACTCACTCCTAACTTTTTTGAATCACTCACTCCTAACTTTTTTGAATCACTCTTAACTTTTTTGAATCACTCCTACCTTTTTTGAATCACTCCTAACTTTTTTGAATCACTCCTAACTTTTCCAAATCACTTTTTTAATTTCTCTTAAAAGCTTCTCTCACTTGATACTTGAAAACTTGGATACTTACTTGATACTTGATAGGGGCACAATAATTTATACATGGTCAGTAAATCTCACATTATGGTCAAATCGAAGTCCCAACTTCTTTGCTATGTTTTGTACGCTCAGTTGAATATCACCAATTTTTATGGCAATGAAGGATATTATTTTTAACCGAAATTGCACACGTCCAAAAAGTACCACCGAAGACTTACTTATTTGGATTTATATTTGAATTATGTTCCGAATCAGTATTAACGACTACATTTAACTCCTTGTTTATTAATTCTACGGCTGCATGTAATGTAGGTACTTCATTTGGTTTAAAAGAATAATGAATTTGTGTGTCATCGGCGTATTGATATGATATCTAGATTTAATTAGACCTTTATATATAAATTTGAGTAGAGTACATATAAGAGCGGTTCTAAGATACCTAGAACCCTGTGGGACCCCTTGGGTAATGTTGGTAATTGGAGACTTCTTACTTACAATGACCCGTTGTGTCCGATCTGAGAGGTGGGAGTTGATAAAGTTCCATTGCCGCTAAGTCAAAGCCGTAGTGAACAAGGATTCGCCTTAATAGTTTATGATTATAATAGTGTCGAAACCTTTTGAAAAATCTAGCATCACCATAACCGTCACCAGGCCTTGATCGGTAGGTTGTATTACATCGTTTGTTACACTAGAGTGCTGTGGCGCAGCTATAGTTTTTCCTAAAACCCGATTGACATTCTGATACTGTGCGATCGAGTCACCTTTGGAACTTTTGTTTACATGTGAAATCGTAACTTCCAAAGGCGACTCGACAGCAACTCATTTTTGATCGCCCGTTATTAGTTTATGTCTCTCAAAATATTCATACATTTGAATTTTCATGATCTTTTTCTTCGGTTGAATACATTGCACACGAACGAAAATAAAAATATGGAAGTCAATGCAACAATATTGAAATTAATTACTGTGACAGGCAGATCTTTGTCTTAAGAAGTTATTTTGGTTGAAAAAATTAGGCACCCTTCTGAAGATATTTGGCATTTAAAAGAAATAGAGAAAAACAATACACGTAAATCCCTATAGGTAATACATGTTACTGTATACCTAATCCTCACCTATACACGGTGGTGCTTCTCGTGCATCTAATCCAATCGCCATGAGTGACTGTATATAGACTGTGCGTTCGTTTTGTCCGGAATTTTTCTTCGAGTCAATTGGTTCAAAGTTAATTTTTACCAATATGGTGCACCTACCTATTTTGTTAAAACATGACCCATCTCCCAATTGAAGTCACCACTGTACCATCACCAGTCTCTGGAGTAGTCATGAAGTTACAAGTAGCACAGGCTTTGGCTTCCATCAGAGCGGTGCTGTGACCAATGTTGAGTTTAAGACACCAGTCAGCTTTGAGCATGTATAAAATTGCGCCATGGAATAGAGTAGTGCCTGGAAGTTCCATACAGTACACCTAACAAAACCAAGTGCCAGTAAATTCAAGGCGGTCCAACAAAGTAATCCAGGAGACGCTCAAGAGACCATGGTAACATAAAATCTCTCTCAATACTTCAATAAGGTGGACCTCTACCAAATATTAGATAATAAAAAAAAAGTAGGTATATTAAGTGGTTTATTAATATAAAAATTATGCACGTAATACGCAAGCTCCCCCAGCTGCTTTAATTTTACTTTCTGCAAGCTTGGAGAAGAGTTTCGCTCTCACAATCACAGGTTGATTAGGAAGCGTACCTTTTCCTAATACCTTATGGAATCCCTGAAACAAATAATCAAATTACCTCTTCACAAAACACTCAATGGGATATTACGATAATTACAAAGTTCAGAAATGAACTTACAACAAGCATTAATATTCAGACCGCCCGTTCATGATTTCATCATTACAGTTGGCTAGGCCGCATTAACTGAAAGTACTTACGTGTTGTACAACATCGATGACTGGTGCCTTTCCCTCTTTGTCGTTTTTGTACTTCAACCTTGTTTCTTCACTTACAAGACTCCATAATGTATTTAAATTTATAATGGGGCACCATTTGCTATTCTTCTTTACATGGTAGTTACGCATACCTAACTGCAATGAAACGAATTACAAACTATTAATTACACATTACCACACTTACCTTTCCGAAGTACCCAGGATGGTATTTGTCAAAGTTGATTCTGTGGTGATGAAGACCACCGGCATTACCGCGACCACCGGGATGCTTACGATGTTTACCTATCGAATAGACCAGTAACTATTGTAAAACTCTCGTAGCACTAAAATACTCACCAATACGACCATGACCGTGGCTTACGTGTCCTCTTAACTTCCTCGTCTTCTTCTTTCCGGTAGCCTGTAAAATACAGAATGTTAATATAACCTCCAAAAGGCTAATGGGTCAAACTAAGGGATAATGTTAAGAAATTGTGAAAATAACGCAGGAAAAGGGTGAAAGTGCTTTAACGTTATGAAATAATTACAGGATGGCTTTAATTTTAGGAGATTAAAACAGATTATCACGCCAAACTCACCATGTTCGTGTCCTATAAGACAAGTAAAAGAAAAGAAACTATACTCTGAAGTTAGCGGAAAGTGAAGCGATGTTGCCAATACAACCAACTATGATGTAATACAGGGCGAGGCAATCGGTGTGTAGCGTAATTTTATTTACAGTTGTTCCGAATATCGTTGAATAGTTAAAAGGAAAACTTTTTTTTATGAAGGCTTACCTTTTATCTGAAGGTCCACACAATGTGGGTCTTCTCGCCTCACAAAATTTAATTTAGAGCCCTTTGTACTTGAATGATATTCATGATCAGCGTGTGGGCGCACAGGAAGCCCACCGGGAATTGGGCAGTAGCAGCGGCCAATACACATACTTTTTTCCAAATAAACGGATGGTTCAAAATATATTGTGGAAAAAATACTCGCCTGTTACACCATATAATTAACGGTTTACCATTTCACATCAACAGCACTCTCCAGTAAAAGGATGCTCCAGCAACTTACGGCTGTAGAAATACAAAAAGTTTTTCCTACATATTTAATTGGCGGATTTATAGTTCAAGTTTTCCCTCATGTGTGCTTCCACTATCCTTAAAGATTTGCCAAAATTTCCTTAATTTCTTCCAACTTTGTTTTTGGTTCCTTTTGGATATAGGGAAAATGTACTTCTTGTATGGAAAATGGCAGTATTGCTAACTTCAAACTTCAATGCAGTGAGCTTGAATAGGTTAATTTTATAATTTTTGCAAAATTGTTTTTATACCGTTCTTTGTACACTGAAATATGGATTTCCAAAACCGACCAGGTGGAAAAACTGGCGGCGGCGGCGTAGCGTCATGGTCCGAAACCAACCGCGACCGAAGGGAGAGGCTTCGTCAGCTCGCCCTCGAAACTATAGACTTGCAGAAGGATCCCTACTTTATGAAAAACCACTTGGGTTCTTATGAGTGCAAACTTTGCTTGACGTTGCACAACAACGAGGGCAGTTATTTAGCTCACACGCAAGGCAAAAAGCATCAAGCCAATCTCGCTCGTCGTGCTGCTAAAGAGGCCAAGGACTGCCCGTCCCAATTGCAACCTGAAAAACCAAGAGTTGAGCCAAAGAAGTTTGTTAAGATTGGCAGACCGGGTTATCGAGTGACAAAACAACGTGATCCTGAATGTGGTCAACAAAGCTTGCTGTTTCAGATTGATTATCCAGGTAAGCTGATTTTTACTTGGAAAGGCCACAGATGTAAAAATATTTTTCTAGAAATTGCCGACTTGGTTTACCCACGTCATCGCTTTATGTCTGCATACGAGCAAAAAATTGAGCCTCCAGATCGTAAATGGCAATACCTGCTGTTTGCCGCTGAGCCATATGAAACTATCGCTTTCAAGGTGCCCAGTCGCGAGGTAGAAAAAACCGACAACAAATTTTGGACCCATTGGAATAGAGATACCAAGCAATTCTTTCTCCAGTTCGCATTTAAGAATGAAGCAAAGAAGGCTACCGCTATAATTGCAAGAGGTCCAAATATTATGGGAGGGGTACCGCCTCCTCCTATGTTACCTGTTCCACCACCGCCCAGACCACCAATGTTTAACCCCATTCCTCCGCCTCCACCAATTTTGGCTGGTGTTCTACCTGTACCACCTCCACCCCATCACTAATTCTAAGTGTATTTTGTATGTTCTTATGTTGCAGTTGTGTCAACATTGATATTGCATTTATATTCCTATAAAAATTCTGTAATGTAATTTAATTTACAATAAAAGAAAATGTAGAGGGAGTAAAATGATTTCGATTTCTTTGATTTCTCCTGGTTCTTGCTTGCCTATGATTTGGGTAGGAAGAATGAATGATCTGAAATCGACCGGAAAAAAACATTTTCTTATAGAATTTGGAGTGTAGAATCCATAATTTCAAACAGTTTGAAGTAACTGCGCCTTGAATTTTTTTCGAAATGGGTTTTTTGCCTATAACTTTTGATTCAGAGGTCCAATTGGCAAAATACGAGACATTTTGGAATCTACGAAGCTAAATTAATAGGAAGAAGTGTTTTCCCGAACATTTTTGGGTCATCAGCCACTAGCATGCAAACCCGACCATTTAAATACCGGCCACAGGCGAGCACAAAGGGGCAGTCTTCGATCGCGCTTCGCTGCAACTTCATCTTCCGACCAAGTGCATTCAGAACCTTCCGTAGTAAATCGAGTGGCAATTAAACCTCCACCATTTCGGAAAGGCGACCCATCCCTATGGTTCCACCAAATGGAGGCGCAGTTCCATATTTCGGGAATCTCGAGCGATACCACCCGGTATTACACAGCCGTCGTCGCCATCGGTACCTACCGACATCTTAACGTAAGTGGCAGCCATCGTCAACACTCCTCCAGAAACAGACAAGTATATGGGACGCTTTCACGGGCAGCGAAGAGCGACGACTCAAGAAACTCCTCATGGACTTAGAGTTGGGTGACCTGGAACCTTCTCCACTCCTACTACGTCACCGAAATCTAGGAGGTTCGCGTATCGTGGACGACATCTTGAAATCCCTTTGGTTATCTCGACTCCCACAGCAGCACCAAGCCATACTTACTGTCAGCCCCGACAACCTTGAAAAACTTGGAAAAGTGCTACATATTCACCAAATTAGACCTCGTGCGCGCCTTATCCGTCAGATACCTGTCGAGTCGGCAGATATTGAAAAGACCGCCATCACCACCACATTTGGACTCTTCGAGATTCCGGTTATGACCTTTGGATTGAACAACGCCGCACAGGCGTTTCAACGTCTAATAAACCAAGTGCTTCAAGACCTTCCATTCACATTTGCCTACCTGGATGACGTGCTAATAGCATCACCTGACGAAGCCACACACAGGGCCCACGTGGAGGAAGTGCTTCGGCGGTTTCAACAACACGGCATCACATTCAACGTGGCTAAATGTGAGTTTGGTGCACCATCGCTCGCGTTTTTGGCAATGGACATCTCAAGTCAAGGCGTGAAACCATCAGCTGCCAGACTGAAACCCTCAAGAATCATTCCGTTACCAAAGATCATCCAAGACCTGCGCAGAACATTGGGCATATTCAATTATTACCGCAGATTCATAAAAAACGCAGCCAAAACCCAGCACGCGCTCACCGAACTTCTCAAAGGACCCGTTAAGAGAAACGCCAAATTGAGTGAACCGAAGAGCGTGTCCAAGCTTTCGAAAATTGCAAGACCGATCTAGCAAGCGCTTGTACCCTAACACACCCCACCAACTTCGATTGCCTCTTGGTCCTATCCATCGACGCATCGGACACAGCGATCGGAGCCGCACTCGAACAAGTCACCGATTGTTCGGCACGCCCGCTAGATTTCTTCTCAAGAAAACTCACACAGACGGAATCCAAGTATAGCACTTTTGACAGAGAGCTTTTGGCAGCGTATTCCGCCGTGAAGTACTTCGCGCACTTTTTAGAAGGCCGAAATTTCACGATTATTACTGACCACCGACCGCTTACGTACGCATTGGTTAAAAAAGGCAACAATGGCACCGCACGGCAAAGTCGACACCTCAGTTACATAACGGCCAATTCACCACCGACGCCATACCGCCACATCTCGGGTAAAGTCGCCGACGCTCTATCCAGAGTACACTCTGTTATCACGCCTCCGCATACCATCGACTACCAGAAGTTGGCGGAAGACCAGCTCCAAGACGAAGACCTCACACAATTTTTGGATGACGCTGTCAGGTTACCTACGCCCGGTTTTCCTGATATCGAAATTATGTGTGACAAACAAAGAAGACCCTACGTTCCCAACTCTATACGGCCGCTGATTTTCACAAAATTCCACAACGATCCAAAGTGCATCGCCATAGTGTGTCACCCCGAGGACAATTTCAATTAGAGTCCAAACGGTTCAAGCACGTCCATATGGATTTAGTCGGCCCCTTTCCTCCGAATTTGGAATTCACATATGCACTCAAACTAATCGACCTTTTACTTCATGGCCTGAGGCATTCCCTATGACCGACATCGCCGCCGAGTCAGTTGCCAGGATTTTTATTAGATTTCGAATCTCAGAACGAATAACAACGGATCGTGGACGGCAATTCGAATCATTGCCTTTTTGCTCAGATCAACAAGCTTTTGGGTATCAACCACCTTCGCACAATAGCGTACCACCCCCAAGCGAACGGAAAAGTGGAACGTTTCCATCGGACGCTAAAAGCAGCTATAAAATGCCATCGCGCCGAACGCTGGGTTGAGGTGCTGCCTATAGTTCTTCTCGGCCTCCGTGCAACTCCCGAAGATGATTCTGGTTACGCTCCTGCTGTACTCGTTTATGGTACTGCATTACGTCTACCTGGTGAATTCTTTTCTTATACACCCAGTGAAGATACCACTCTTTCTATCATCTACTGGCGTGTCTCGGAAGAAGGTAGCCTCATAAGGAGATTGGAACGTCTACACGAGACATATCTACTGCCGATGTAGGAACTTGAGTGGGAATCATCTACCAAGAAGGTTAGAAGCCAATCATTTACTAAGCTATTTTGGTTTAAAATATTCAAAATATATTCAAAACGGTGCTTTTTCCAAACGATTGTGAAGGATTATTAAGTAACATGTTCTCCCTCCCTGTTGTGAGATAGGTATGTAAATATTCATTTCGTCATGTACCTACCTATTCCAAAAGTGTCTATGAAGATGCTTTATCCGCTCCCATGCATGAATTCTTCTCATATAGCACAGATATACATAAAGTATAGTAACGTACGTTTTACTTGAAACTGCGATTGTTTTAGGTACTTGACTCTCACAATGTTTATCAAAGGTACGAATTCTGCTTGATCACGCTTCTGTTTTTAAATGTCGGTAAGTGGTTTAGATACCATGTGAGGAGAATGACTCGATGGTGGCGTTTCTATTCAACTTAGTCATGTCGATCTAGGTATATGAATATGGAAGTCGTAATTTTTCTTAAATTATGTTCAGATTTACCACATAGTTTAACAGAAAATTCAAATTTCTCCCACTTCAATAACTTTAAGGTTAAAGTAAGAAATTTATGTAGGTATACTTGCGGCTGTAGATGTGATCAAAGGAGCGGAACTCTTTCCGTATATATTAACAACATCGGGTAAAATTGTTGGAACCCATCAGCTGCCCTAAACATCATTTCGGGTTTTGTTATTTTAGGTCCAACTAAATCAATGTCCGATCCTTCATTTGTGACTCTGTTAGCCATTCCTTCAGATTTTGATGCGTTCTTCATATAGGTATGCGTTTCCAGAATTTTGTTTTGTTTTTTTATGCCGAAAGGTGTTCTTCTGCATTTTCGTGTGCCGAGTTGTAGTGCCTGTAAATGATATGTACCTAAATGTTTTTGTGGATCAAAAAAGATCAAAATCCCTGAAAATCATTTTCATGCGATACCTTCATCATGCTATTGACAACCACATATTAAATTAGATGCGAATAAAAGTAAACAGTTTCTGGTAAAAACATCCTTTAATAACACTAAACATCATATTCCTTTTATTTAGGCTATATTTCTGGTACACAATGTAACAACAGCTGTAAATGTTACAATTAACATGAATGTTTATATTACACGAAAATGGTTTGTAAGAATGTAACAAGCAGTGTTGTAAATGTATGTATATACCTTTAATAAAATATAATTTATCTACACGCTAATGATTTTTTGTTTGGTGAATCTTACTAATATAACAATAAACTATATTGTATTTATTCTGAACAGTCACAGCTTAAAAACCGTAATGTATTGACTATTAAAGCAAATACACATTCACAAACAATTATTACAGATATACACTGTCATGCAAGCGACTCTATCAAAAGTCTCGAATAGTCAAATGGAAATGGAAACAAGTATAAGACAATAAGAGTTTAAGCTGCACAATTTTGTTCCAGTTTAATTGACTTTTGAAGATCTTTTCCAAGATAATGCACTTCCTTGCAAGCACTGTGTAAAATTGACCAATTTGTTAATAGTTTAGTTTAAGCCCAGAACGTTAATATTTGTTCTTCCAACTTTAGCGAAGATTGCGTAACAGGTACCGAAGGCAGAGTGATGTGTTGCGTTCAGTGCAGATTCATGCTGGGAGCTATGCTTTATGAGTGAACGAATTTTCGCTATAAAGATAAATTGAGGGTTTCCTCAAGCCACCATCATGCCATGATACATGAAAGTTCGAAACATAAATTTCAGTTTTGACGATTTTCATGTTTCGGAGTGTCAAATGAAGTCATTAAAATTAGTTTAGGCTTAATTTGTCACACTAAATGAGTATTAATGTTCATGGTTTCGTTTCTGATTTCGGCAGTTTGTTACAAGGACACTTTGAAATGGGAAAACGAATTTTGCACATTTTATAGTTTAAGTTTTATAAACACTATTTTTGGAATGCCATTCGTTCAATCCGAAAGGATGGAAATTTATTTGTCTGTATCCCCCTCTGCAGATCAAAAATGTATGTGACCGTATTAGTGACAATATGTACCTAAACTAAGGTGATTAGTAAAATATTAGCAGTAGAGTGGTATAGGGGGTCGTTTTCGTTATAAAGTGTGGGAAACAAAATGTATCACCCTGCATACTGCGATCAATTATTTTGATACTTTATTGTAGAGATTCTAAAAAATGCAGGATATTAATTAACACCATGTATAATTGTATATTATATTATACCACATATTTCCAAATTTTGAAATTATAGTTTCTACCGTCATCTATTTTTATTATTCATATTGACTGTCTTAGTTACCATGTATACAATATACAAAACAAAATATCCATGAATTCATGGCCTGCTATTTAAAAACAGTAAAAAATAAAGTTTTTATTGATTTTCATGACTAAAATTAAAAAAAAAAATTGGTTGTAATACCAACATGGGGTCAAATCTCAGAAACGGTGCTCCCAAAACTTTTTTGATACGGCAGTGGATTCTACGTACAAAGATCTAAAATGTACAGTTTTTACCTTTGGGTAGTAATATACGATAACATCCCAAAAAGTCAAACTTTACGTTTTCACCCTGTATCTCAGAAACAAACGTAGCTAGATGGATTCTGTTTGTGGTACCTATTAAAAGTTTCATAAAGAGCCACAGGGTTGCGAAACCCGCAAGTTTGTATCTTTAAAAACAGCTGAAATACCCTGTAGTGTCAAGCAAAATTAGGCACACTGTATACATAGTGTCCTAAAAAAAAGAAAGACGACCGATTTGTTTTTTGTATCAAAGAGTAACCAAGGTAACTTAACAGAAAGTATCTGTGAATTGGGAGATGATCTGATGGTAGCTTTAAAATAAATAAAAAGACATTTTAGGGAGTGCGTCAGGAGCCCCAAACCCCAATATGAACCACGACTTTGGAAATCATGCAAAAGAGGTCTTCTTAATGGTCCAGGAATATTTAGTTACGAATCATCAAGATGTTCTTACCTATGGCAGTCAGATCCTTGGTTAAAAATAATGTAACTCAAAAATGGTCTCCTTGCACTTCAAAGGTCAAGTAAATGCCACAATTTCTACAGTTTTTCGTGACTGCTAGACAGTGCTCCTTGTACAACACTGATCTTCAGTCTCCTGAAAAATTGATGAGAGTTGCAAAACAAAAACTACATTAGAATCAGTTAGGGATAACATTTGGCACAATACTTGGCAACGTTTCAGTTTCATACTCATATCATTGGATGAACAAAAATTAAGTCTAAATTAAAAATTGGTTTCACAAGTCGTTTGTGTTTATAATGCTGAGGCTGAGACGCATTGGACCTTTAAAACGTAATTTTAAAAAAATTGTGCAGACATAAACCAAATCCTCATTCATCCCACCTACACTCCAATGAATCCTAAAGAGTGTAACTAAATGACAGTTTCAATTGACGTCGCAATTCAAGCACCCTTAATTAATTACCCTCAAGTACAATAATATCGTTTGAAATACGTAAATAAGAAAACGTTTTGATAGATTAGGTAGCGTAAAAAACACACTTAGGTAACGTACTGAATATTTAGGAAGTCCATTTAAAGTGCCTTTTGAAAGTATAAGTGCTTTACCATACATTACTCGTTTTATACGTGTCTCGAATACCATTCCACCTTTGATAACATGTCTTTAAAAAACTATGGAAGCAGAATATTGTTCTCACTTTATTTCACTAGTCACTTCGAGTGTGGTCTCTTTGGTTAGATTCGTAAGGTGCGTATCACAATTCCTTTTCCTATGATTTTCACGCCGGCGAGTTCGCATTGTTATATCCTTTAACCAATGTTTCTAAAATAAACTTTATCGTTATGTGGTATATCGCCTCTACGTTCTCTGTATATCGATCTCCTAATGTCTGTTTCACCGCTGCTAAGAAAGGTGCCTCTATTTTCTGAAATGAGAAGGAAATATGTTAGTACTCAATCAACACTTCAGCTTTAATTATGATAAAATGACATGAGGCCATTCCCACGTCTAATATGTAAGATGAGGTAGAGTGGTTAATTTTCTTAGGAATGGATGCAAATTTTAATTACCATCCCGTATACCTATAGTAGTGGCAGAATATCCATAAGTCCTAATGTGGTACCTCTACGGTAGGACCCCTAATGGAAATTTCGCAGAAGAAAAAAGAAAAGAAGACTCAAGGTTTCCTCAAGTCTAAGTGGTGATACAAAACAAATTACCACTTACACCTATTTCGACCTTATTGCAGGTCATCTTCACATCAGACACAAAATTTTCATATTAATTTTTTTAGTTGAACTCCAGGTTTATCTATTTCCATGGTTCATTATGTAAATGTGCATTTTATGAGTGAACCCATTGGAAAATACATCTAATCCTTCTACAAATTGTTTGCTATCTGGAACATGGATCATTAGTCGGATAATTCTATATACTATATATGCTACTCCGAATTAGGTTTTCCTGTAGTTTTCCTAATTCGTAAGGTAAATACCGGAGTAGTATAGACCAACTTAAGACCTTCTGCAGAGGCACCTCTAAATAGCATTATGCGGGTCACTCTGTAATTGGGGAGGAAACTTAAAAGACACTTGATGGTAACCTGAGGACCTTAAGAGCGGTTTTTCATGGATTTGGGAGTACATAACGGCGATTTAAAGAGCACTTGAAAAAGGATTTGATAGGAAATTAAGGGGAATTTCAGGAGGACATAACAAAACCTGGGAAAAATCTTATAGATGTTTAGGAACTTGAGGTAGAACTTGGCTCAAGGAGAAGCAGAAGAAGAAATTAATAATTGAACGTAAAAATGATTTGAGGAGAGTTTAAGAAAAACCCTCAGAGTCACCTAAATGAAAGCTGTTGGCAATGAAGGAAAACTGAGGATTGAGGGAGAACTTCGGGTGGACTTGAGAGGTGCTGGAAACGAAGCTTGAGACTTGGTTGAGGAGAAAAACGTTAAGAAGATGGCACTATGATGGAAAGTGAACATTATAAAGGAACATCCAACAAAAAAATAGTAAAAAATGAGTTTGTCAGTACAGGATACCACCTTTAACAAACGTTGCTCATCTAGCAATTACCTTCAATATTAGCAAGTTGCTAAGGTTATGTAAAGTTACAGAATTGGACCGATTGACTGAAAAAATGAGATACAATAATATAAATTTTACTAATTAACATTCAAATTTATTTTTACAATACAGTACCAAACTTAAAACCGTACTACATATCAGAATATGTATGTACACAAACAATCTTTAAAAAACTCAAAAATAGATTTTTGGTTTAGTCCAGAGACTTGTTTGTTTGCTGCTAAATCTCTGCAGACTTACTCTCGGTTAACCGACGTTTCGGATTACCGGGCTTCGAATAACTGACGCCCTACTGCATGTATTTTTATCATTTTCAGTGATTAGATTGAAATGAACCTACCGTGAAACAAAAAACACCGCATGAAGGTCATTTTCACTATAGGAGTAAGGAACGGAAGACTCTACAGTTTCCAATGCAACCGAATGTTTTCACGTGGGATGTTATCTACGAAATAAGTGCTTTTCGAACGCGTCACAGCCTGTTGGCATTCACTTTAGTTATTAGCTATATAGAGCATCCCTAAAAATTGTGCACAGATTGGACACCATCATCTCCAAATAGTTAATTATAAGATGCTGCGCGTGATAGGTTCAACTTAACCCCATGCTATAAACCAAATGCTCAATTATGTTATACGGCGCCAACTGATAAATATTAATTTAGAAAATGGTTAAACACACTCATTCTTTAAAAATGATCAGTGGGAGAGAGCGGAAAAAATAGATATTTATTATACTAGACCAGAAATGGATGTTTTAACCATCGAATGAAAGACGTTAATTTACTTTCACAAGATGGTTAGTCTCCCTTTGTCGTCGTGTATAATGCAAAAGTTTATTTTATAGCAAACTCAATACGAATCATTATAAAATTCTGAAAATTCTGAATTTAATTTAGCCGTCAAAAATAGCAAGCTTAATCTAACCTGTCGTTTCCATGGAAACCATATTGGTTTCTATTCTGAAGCTGAATTTCGTGCTCTGCGTCCCATTTTTAATAAGAATGACAGATGTCATTAGAATGCACAATCATACCGTTAACGTGATCACTTCGTTAAAGAGATACTTTAGCCTACTCACTCAAACATATTGAAATGCAATTTAACATCTGCTATAAAATAAAGAATTTAAACTGGAAAAAACTACCTTGTCAAGAGACGGATTCCCAGACTCGAAAGGGATTAATTTCCTTTAATTTCACACAGTCCACTTGGGCACAATGCAGTAAACTTCTTCGCTGTGGATACCAATTTCGTGCAGCAAGGAGTATCGCTCAATCGTCGGATGCTTTTGGTACGCTTTTAGATAAAGAGGTGCGAGGGATCCGTCTATTAAGCCGTTTTTCAAAGTAATTTTTTAATGAAAATCCTCCAAGATTAGAAGAGCTAGAAAAGAAACATGTCGTTTTGACAGCCCCATAGAATAAAAACCATTTTCCGATATTGTCAGAAAATATGTGTGGTAGATACATTAGAATGTTATTTAAAGCAGATGAAAGAGTTTAGAGACGAAAGCCCTATAGTAACTCTATTAGATTATTTTGTACAATTTGATTATTTTATTCTCAGCGTGTTATTATATTACCGCTAATCACATAATCTAAAATCTCATCTAAAAACCTTGTTTTACTGACAAAAGCTCTTCTACTAACAATTTCGAAATTTAACAGACCTATACTAAGTGCGGCAATATAGGCGCTTTCCTAATTTTGCAGGAACATGCTTAGCGCGTAGATTATCCGAATGCGCTACAAAGGGAACCTTTTTTCATATAAACAAGGCCGTTACCCGCGAAAATTACCAACTTTTTATGGAGAAAACGTAACGCTACGTGCCCCCAAATTCACCTCATTAATTCCTGCATAAAGTTTCGCTAAACCCATCATGCTAGCGGACGGCAGAAAGACAATCCAATTTACTAAACGTCGGCGTAAATGATCTCGAGTTTAATGATTTTAGCGGTATTAGGGTCATGTTAGGGATGATTAAGCTAAATAATCGTACACGTGCGGGTTAGCATTTCGGACGTTAATCGGGGTTGATTAAATTAAAAGAAGGGCAAAACGATAATTGGAAAACCGCATAGCGGAAATTTTTTTTGAGAGCATACGTTTCGAATTTTTGTGATTATACAAGAATATTAATATCACCTTTTTTAAACTTTTGAAAAGACGGTCAGAATTTGTATTGATTGCTATCGGCATGATACAACAAACAAAACAAAATCTTCATGAATCCATGACCTACTATTTAAAAGCAGAATAAATAGGGTTTTTATTTTTGGTTCATGGATAAAATTTAAAAAGATATACCTAGGTTGTGATACATCAATGTAACCAGGGAAAATCATTGACGTTAAGATATATAGGGTGTTGCATTTAAAAAATAGCAGCTTTGCGTCAGAAAAGCTGAGCAAACAAAATTTATTTTACTACGCCACTGGATTCATATTTAAAATATGCAGTCTTTACGTTTACAAATGAAACTTTTCGTTTTCACCCTGTATCTCGGAGCAAACGTAGCTACCTAGATGTGGTATTAAAAGTTTCACAAAAAGTGGAACGGGGTCGCGAAAGCCATTCTAATCTTTTAAAACGGCTGAGACACTGCCGTTCCAACCAAAATAGCACACACGGTACAAAATCGGGCACGACTTACCCAAATACCAGATAATGTTGTTAAATCACTCTTTCTGGATCCTAAGATCGCTCAGGAAAAACTAAAGAAGCCAGTAATACTTGCGATGCCGTGATAAGAATAGTTTTCTTATCCATAGAAATAATGAGAAACGGTTCCTACACTATCGGCTTACTTTTGCAAAGAAAAACTTCAATTGCGGTTGCCAGTTTGGACCTATCCCAATGAGTAACCCAGCAACCTTGCAATTGGACCATTTAGCGTTTTAAAAGTATCACCCTTAGTTTTAGAAAAATCTAAAAAAAAGAGGTTGGAGTTATTTACGTCCAGACAGATTTAGGAATCATTTTAAATTACATCGTAAAGGCAGTAAAGCAATGTGTCCTTCTTGACTTAAAAGGAGTAATAATTATAATGGACGATTGACTTACAATGTGGTACCTAATATAGTAAGCAGATAGTTGATAAATGAAGGCGTTTACGACCCCATTTCCTTCAGGGCATAGTTCAGAATTGTTTTGGCAAGTAACGCAACATTCCTTCAAGGTAAGCGTGTACATCACTCAGATTTCTGTCAATTATTGAGGCAGAGATTGTGCAGAGATATTGCACTATGGTAACAACTAAATTCCACAAAGGCCTGCTCGGATTGTTAAGAAGTAGTTCAACAAATGGAAAACTTCGCATGTTAAAGTCCAAGTTACTTCAAATCTATAATTTCGTGTTCGAAAGATAAAAACACTTTGCCGTACAGTAATTAAATTCATTGAATGTAGTAGACATCGAAGTAATTCTAAATTTACAAAGCACTAAAGCAAAAGAAAAGTTGTCACTTAATCCGCTACTCAGACTTAATGCGATCGGATTGGCATACTAGGAGTATAATCCGTTATTGGATTAAAATTTATTCTTCATATCTTCGATTAAATTCGCGCCATCTACAAATACTACCAGGATAGCTTGTCAAATACTCAATCCGGCATTAAGCCTGACAAATTGATTTTCTATTGTGACAACCAGTGTCTTCGTCGATTTTATTTAAATCATCTCGCAGTTTTAACTAAAGTTACAAGTTTTACTAAATATTTTGGGAATGAAAATGACAACCTTAGAAACAGTGTTAAAAATATGTTAAGATATTGGAAACCTTGGAATCTTCGTCTTAGGAACCTTGTGATCGGAAACATTTTTTGAAATATTTTTGGTGGTGCCTTTTCCAAAATAATGTTCTCAGGAAAATTCTTTGAAATCTTAGAAATTATAACAGAAATTTTGTCTTATCTTATCGGAAGTTTTTCCTATACAGGTTTAATCAAATATCGCTAGAAACCATAAGGAACTCTTTCAGAATCTTAGAAAGTTCCTTAGAGATCTTAACATTGTTTCCAGCAATCTCCGGAAAAAAATGTCTACAGTCGAAAAATCAGCTACAGCATCATCTGTTCTAGGATTGTGGGAATTCTGACTATCGAAATTGCAAAAAGTTTCTTCAAACTATTGTATTTGACCAACTGCAAAACTCCAAAAAATTAAACAATTTGCACTAATTGAAGGGAAAGATTATGGTTAAATGAATATTAATAATTGCATTACATAGACCACCAACATAAAGTGGATACCTTTTACGTAACACCTATTTAGTTTAGGTCAGTTAAAATCGACACAAAAAATCACTTCATTCGCAAGACATGTTATACAAGGGTATAGTGTACAAAAGTTTGCAATTCTCTAAAAGTTGGTGAAAAAGCATAGCACACGAACATCGCCAGTTTTTTTCAGGTTATTGCTCTATGCTGCTAAACTATGCATTTTTTCGACGAAAGCCACCATATACGGTTTTTTCAAAGAGCATTAATTGGTGACAATTTAGCCATTTTTCTAAAGAAATGTACCCAAATCACTTTTCAGAAAACCTTTATAAGAAAATACTGCCTACAAATAAAAATATCTGTTAAAAATATCCTTGAAAAACATCCTATCGTCATTGAAACATTCCAGTCTTCAGAATTTCTCTGGAAATCCTATTTTGAAAAATACTGTAGGATTCCACAGTAAATATTCCTAGAAACTTTTTTAGTTTTTTTAGAGACAATTTTTTTTTCTGGCGTAGTGTCGGGGATTTTTGTTAGTCTGCAAAAGCTTTCGTCATGTAGAAGACAATGGGCGAATTAAATTTTTAAAATGGTCAGTTCCGTTAAGTAATTATTTAGCAGGTTTTAGTTCCATGGTATAAAACGGAATAAGGACATACAGGTTTACGCCGTATCAGATTGATAAGAGACATTTTGCCTGATCTGCAGAAAGGACACAATAGAGGTAATTAGCAGGTATGAATTTATAGGAAAATTTTTCCTTCGCCTATTTAAGGGAGTATAATTAATCGTTGATAATTAATGAGATGCAATAAACAGCTGGATCATACCTATTAAGTCGTGAGTGGTTGTGTGATTTATTTACCATCATTTGTAAATTTATTTATTTGTCTGTTCATTTTAAAATTTTTTGATTTCGCTAATTGTATTGCTTTATTTTCCATGCCTTTTGTTGCTGCGGGTTTGCTACCTAAGTGTTGCCGTTTTAGGAAATCTTGGGCCTCTCGATAATTACTAACCTAAATGTAATGCTATTTGGTATGGTTGGAAAGCATTTTTTCAGAGCTTTCCAAAGACGTATCACACATGGGGGGTCACTATTTAAGATTTAAAAGTTGGGGTGGCTGGGGCGCAGGGGGTTGGAGGGGGTGCGTCGCCAACTATGTCATTGTGATTCCCCCTCCGAATTACCGAAACGGATTTTGATTTTTTTAAATATCTCGTTTATTTACTAAGATATGGGGGGTGGTAAGTTTTCAAATTGTCACCCTGTATATAAATTTATTTTGTTTTGCTGTATGATACACCCAAGGGTCTGAAATTTAATGCGCTACAATATAATTTGAAAATTTAGTCTTTTTTGAGTGAACATTTAATTACTGAAAAACTGAAGAAAAAATCAGTCACAATTTTCTACTATTATGGACCAAAGTGCCGGGTTTGTGGTGGTGATCATATAAATATTTACCAAGTTGAATTAAGATTTTGTATTTCGCCGCTAAATTTGGAAATGTAAAAAAAATTAAACATGACTTTCTCTGCCCTTTTTCCTCAAAATTAGCCATAATTGGGTGGTATATCTGTATGATCCGTCATAGATACAATTCCTAAACTACCGCATGCCCTATCGCAGGTTGTTTCAGAAATCTCATCAAAACCGCAAGCGTCTATTCTTACATCTGCAAAATCATTCTTTCAAGGTACTTGTCCAAATGTTACACCAATTACTGCTACTCTTAAGCCTACTCCCCCAATTTTGTTGGGTAAACGACCATAAGAATAGAATTGCGTGTGGGGGTAGTTTAAACTTGTCGCTTTTGAAAGTAACGTGTGTATTGTGTTCTCCTTAGAGGACAATTACTTCCTTTTCAAGAAATCAGGAACTCTTTCGTCTTCAAGTAATTACTTCTCGAAGAAGAATTTGTATTTGTAGGAAATGTTGTACTATGCTCTCTAGTTCTTTGGAATTTTTGTTTACATGAGAAATCGTACTTCCAAAGGCGACTCGACATCTTTAATCGCCCGTTATTTTTTATTTGACAATTCGTTTGTCCCATTCCGTACTCGGTTTTTGCAACAACGATTTGTACTATGAGAGTAGTTAGTGAAAAATTATTAACTTTCTCTAAATAAACATCATGTTCTTCCTGTAATCCGTATTCAACAATTTTTTAAAGAAGAATTTGTATCCGGAGGACATAATACCACAGATTTAAATATACTTTTAAATCTGTGATAATATGGAAGATAATGAGAAATGCAAGCCCATTTGTTTGATTTTACAATTCCGGATTGGTTTGCAATGGAACTAAAGCTCAAAATATTTAAAAGTTGAGATAGGTTGTTATCTCATTGAAGTCTCCTGTATGATTTATGGGTGTAATTAGTCTACTTTCCAATTGTAAGGTATCTACGCCTTGCATGCGTAATCCCTAATCCATCAAGATCTTTATCTTAATTTTATTCAGTTTGGTTATTTATTAACTTATTGGATGTTCCTGTTCAGAAAAATGTTTGAAATCGATACAGAGAATAGCGTGCGGTTTTAATTAATTAATCCAACGCCCAACTCCAAATACAGTTTTCAAGCATCAAATACAGTGGGGAATTAACAACTTTCTGAGTTTATTTTTAGTTTTCATCTTGTTTACCTACTCAGAAACTCGATATAACGACGGAGCTACATGTAAACAATGGAATTTTTTTGTAATTATATTAGAGCTTTGATGTTACTCATAAGTGTAATTGCCACGCTTAAATTCTAACACTACGCATCGCTGTTGAAGGATGAAGCGTTGAAATTGTAAAATAAGCCAATTTGGATTTTTCCAATTATGTTATGGTTACTAATTCATAAAAAGAGAAATGAGTTCGTTTCTCCGTATTCTTGGCGGTTCGTGATTTATTACCTGCACAATATTATTTTTTTTGCTGCTTTTGCAAAACACAATTTCAGCTTTTCATTAGAAGAAGCGTACGTTATAACAGGCACTTAAAACAAAATTAAAAAAATGGAACGTCTCACAACAAAGAAAAGCGCTTGACTTTATATTGCATATTTTTGTGAATACCTACACGTAAAGTGGATTTTTATTGGGGCGTAGACGCAGCAGTTCAACAAAAACGGATTTGAAGGAATAAACGGCCTCATATCCATCTTCCATAGATTGTGTTACCGCAATGAACGAATGTTTGAATAGGATCTAAAAATCCGATTTTCCTAATGATTTTTGTGCAAATTTTAGAAAATGACTCACCATACTTGGACAATATACGTAAGCATCACGAATATACAAACAATATTTATCAACGGCCTATAGCGATACGCACTGTTTGAAACCTCGATCTGAACTCACCTGTCTACTTTACATTCAAAATTTACGTAAATATAAATATGACTACGAAATGAGTAACTGATAATAATTTCTATTCAATTCAACTATAGGTAATGAAGGCGCAATCAGGGCCGTCGTTGGCCTCGACGGGCCCCGGGAATATTTTTGGACCGGGCCCCTATAATTGAAATTTTTGTTGTCCATCCTTAAACTAGACATTTTGAATCTTGACTGCTTGGATTTGCAAGGAGAATGAATAATTTTCATACAGTCACAGCAATTTTCATAATTTATTATGAATTGTTAGCATTCAAATAACCAAATTACAATTTAACTCTGCGGATTTTCTTATTAACAAAAGTGGATATCACTCATTGACAATTAACTTTTCTAGCAAGTTGAGCTTCAAGACCTAATGTGCCGAGATTGATCTAACGATCTTGACCAATAGTCATAGAGGGTCGAACAGGCTTCGGGCATGAAATAGTGCAAAGGCAAAGCAGAAGTATGAGCAAGGCTGTTGGTCTGGGCCTGTAGAGATTTCTTATAGAGTTGTTTCAGATTGTATGGTAAATCCCATAGAATCACTGAAGAATATATGGAAAATCTTAGTAGTTCCTAAATCACATCAGGATTTCTAAGAACCGTCCAGAAGTGATCTCAACCATTTTTGAAGGACTTCTACAAATCTCTATAAGATCTATGAAGAATCTCCGAAATTCAAAAAAGATCACTGAGTAAAACTCGAAATATGATTGAACAGTCTCTTGGGAATCTTTACACAACCCTCACAAAATCCCTAGTGAGTGAGATTCCTTTAAGAATACATGAAGGATTTTTACACAATCCTTCAGATTACCAAAAATCTGACATCTTGAAATTTTTTGATGGGTCTTTAATAATCATTGCAAAAATTCTAAAAGCTCTATAAAGAATATTGTAAAAACGTTAAATTGCTTGAAGAGTCTTTTAAGAACCTCTGGAAACATTTTTTGAATCGTTGCAGTTTTTGAAAAAAATTTAGATTATTTACAATCATCTAAATCTTGTCATTATACTTCATTTAACGCATCTGAACCAACTCCCGAGAATTTATAGCTACTGAAATGTATTAGTAAATGTGACATTTATAGGTTTCATTGGGGTATTTGGGATAGGTTCAGGTTCTTGATACCATTTCTGAACATAAGTGTTAATAGTGGTGACCATCCCTTATCACTTGTTTAAGTGTTCCCCTTCCATGCGAACCAATTACTAATTTAGATCATAAGCCATTAAAATGCATTTTTGAAATGAAGCGGGAATATTTATTTTGAGTTTATAAATGTATGCAAGTACCTACATACATCAAAGGAAAGTGCTTTATATTTATACGTAAAACAGAAAAATACATCACAGGTACGTCAGACAAAATTAATCTCGAAATACGAAATTCGAGATCATCCTCTGTGGGGATTAACTTCTAAATTATGGGCATAATAAAAAATCCCCAAAGTGAACGTAATTCTTTCTCATTAAAAACAAGTTTAAATCAACGAAATTGCTTCCCGGCGTTCTTAAAACTTCAATCAATATCTGCAATCGTTTTTCTTTTTGGCAAGAACAGGAAATAAAGAACGAGATAATTAAAATTTAATTAAAACTTATATTCGCGGAAAGTGAAATGATTGATGAACAAAACGCGATATTTCTCTCCGAAACGGCTTTCGTTTTGAAAGGACCGATCGTAAATTTTGACGGATAGGTAAGTGGTTTGAATGTTTGAATGAAGTAAAAATAGGGAGCGTAAAGGGAATTTACAAAAACTTTATACGCGAGGAGGAAATCCTGGAAGGGCAGTTATGTCGGCTATAAGAGCGCTCTTGAGGGTTTTTGTTGCAAATAAAGGTTCCGCTTTCGAACCCTTTGATCGTTTTACAGATTGTGCTTAATTAGATCGTCAGTTTGTATCCCATCCAACGTTCAGTATGCTAACTTATGTATGTCAATCTAATTACGGTAAAAGTACGGATGATTATAACAGCCCTATGAAACTGCTGGTTTTATTCTTATGGCAATCTACTCTGTGGACAGTAATTACCTTAGTAAAAGTCAGATTCCTTGCAATTGCGTCCTAATAGATTAAGGGATCGACGAGTATGCTTCCGAGATGCCAAAGTAAAAGAAAAGAGTGAAGCTTGTAAATAAGGTTAATGCCAACTTCCCTACTTTTTAACTGCATTGCAATTTATAGCATTAACGCCATATTACAAGTGTCTGAAATTCTGCATGTTGTCGCTGGAATTAAATTATGGATTATTATCGACCAATGGGAATATCGAAATTCTTTACAGTCGGTCTAATATAAGTACCTACCCATTTACATTTGTGGCGTATGACAGTAATAAAACTTAGCGGGCAGGCTATAATATTCGTATAGAATCCTCTCCTGCCGATTCTTTAGTCTTAGGGGATCAAAATCTGAGGACGGTGTAAATCTTATAGCATTAAATTTTTTAATTAATTTATTTTATAATTTTATTTTTTATTATTATATTTATTTATATTTATTATCATATATTTTATTTTTTATGTATTTATTATTTGTTATATTATTTTATAATTTAATTAATTTTATTAATTTTAAATGCAACATTGGTGTCTTAAAGATAAACTTGAAATAATTTCTTTCCGGCACACTCTGGATGCTGAAAAATATTGTTTTTCTAAAAGGCTTTTCGTGTCACAAAACATTTATTTGTACATTGGGCTCTAATGTCAACCAACCAAAGCTCGCCTACATTCACCGTGAATATTGCAATATTTTTACAAATACGCTAAGGTGATTTTGCCAAACTGCCTCGTGCTATAATGTGCTTAGATTGCAGAATTTGATGAGAAATAAAAAATCTCGTTTATTTGGAAATGGACTGATATCTTCTGGTTTGTATTCATACATTTTTTTCAAATAAACCAAAAAGTTCAAAATTTGCAGTTCTTGTTTAATTTTTGCTGAGCAACCACAATCATAGGTGGCACAACTATAACTGGGGATTAACAAAACATTCTGATCAGCCCTAACTAACCAACGTTAAACTTAACGCGTCTGCCCCCTCGGTTGAACTATGGAAAATGTCAATTCAACGTTGCTTTGGGGGAGACGGAAAACTAGGGAATTGTCTGTAACAACTGAAATTTCATATACAGTAGGTAGGAACAAATTTCTTCCATTTCATCTACAATTACTTTAAGGGAGGAAAATGATTTCGTACGGAGACGCAATTTATGTTCATTGGTATTGGAAACGGAAGGAGATCCTACAATATGCAGTTCAACTTTATTTGTTAATGAAGCGATACACAAAATCCCCATTTCTTGACCCCGTTAGATCAATATCAGATTAGTATGGGGTGGAATCATTGGAAACTTATTTTTTGAAGGACCTTCCATTAGCCCAACGAAATGGGATGGGTTTCCTATAACTATAGCAGGATAGTCATGAACTATGTACATTAAGACGCACAGAGGGAGTAAATAATCCCGCACAAGTTAAATTTGTAGGAGTGCTGATTGATCCCCAACTGAATTGGCTTGCCCATTGTAACCAATTATTGATTAAGCTATCAGAAGCATGCTATTTGCTACGTTGCCTGAAATTTACAATATCTACTGAGGTAGTAACCAGTGCGTATTATGGATGCTTTCATTCCATTATGTGTTATGCGATTATAACGTGGGGGCATTCCGCAGGAATGAAAAGAATATTTTCAATTCAAAGACGTGCCATCCGAATCATATCTAACCTTATTATAGAGCTTGCTGTAGGTACAAATTCATTGATCTCTTGTATTTTAACTCTGCCATGTATTTATATTTTAAATTGCATTCTACGTGTTATAGGTAATATTTCGTCTTATCAATCTAGTGATTTAACTCAGCGATATCTAACGAGAAGTATCGGTAATTTACACAGTAATCAAGTTCGTCTAACTACTTCACTAAATTGCAATGGGAGTAAATGTTACAATAAAAATACCTTTGAAACATCGATCATTACCAAAAACTCAGCTAAAAAATGTGATGAGCAATTATCTAAAAGCAAATGCTTTCTACTTAGTCAATGAGTTTCTTCTATCCCAGCCCGTTGATCTGTGATATTCAGGCTTAATATATATTTTAATTTGTTTTGTTTGTCTTCTCTATTTTGTAGTTTGTTATTTACCTGTTTGACTTTTCGACTATTAGTGATAATAAACGATCAATCAATCAATCAATAACAATAGGGTTTTTTTCGGGTAATTCTGGTAGATCGGCGGCGGCATTAAACAATTACCTGTCATACCTCCTAAGCCTAAGCTAAACTACCCGTAATAACTTCTTACTTAAAACTGTCCTGTTTCCGCCAATGTTAAATATTGCAAAAAAAACATGTTTTTGTATAAACTGAAATTTATTACCAGATCTTGGAACTACGAGTGAAAGATCCATTATAACATAATCTAGATCCAGATACAAGATCTTCGTCTAAAATGGATCTAGATCCTTACACAAGATCCATATAATGGATCTAGATCCATTAGATCTAGATGTGTACTACCCAACACTGCTTGTGTTCCTCTTTATTTCAGGTTCTTCTCGTTTATTCGCGTTTGAGTTCCGAAATAAATTCTTGTCTTTGTCAAACAATTAATTTTCTATATTTTACGACCCAGAGTTCTCATATTAAGATTTTTCTGTTTGTGCCCAAGATTTATCTCCAGTTCATCTATTTTCAAAGATATAAACAAATAATTTAAAAAAAACGTAATTTTTTCTCAGCTTTCCGATGGTGATAAAAAAAATGTTTCTTAAGGACGCCATATCGGATTGCATTACGATAGAGAAAAAAATTACAAAACCAATGATACCAAACACTTATTCATTTGAACTTTACAATGTATTCTTATGGCAATACTTTCATGGCTGATTGTGATTGAAATCAAATTCATTTGTTTATTGTGTCGCATAGTCACAATCAACGCGGCCATGGAATCATTGTTATAAGGACTAGATTCAAGATTGATTCCCAAATGAAATACTAAGTGTTTAGTATCACTGGTTGATAATATACAAGGTGTCAAAGCGAAAACTTTAAATGTACTTTAAATGGACTGGAAAATTAATAGTAGATGAGATACCACTCCAACGTGATATTCGTCGCCCCCAGCAAGCGTTCGGTCCAAAAATTCAAATGACACCCTTTCTTTTTTCACGTATTCTGAAAAAGCGTAGTTTTTTTAGTATCACTATACAAAAAATGACTTAGTTGCATAATGGAAGATAATTTACAGCTAAAGGTTCTGATCCTAGATGTTAAGAAGAAGAACTGGTAACTTGGGACAGTGGACAAATGTCAAAATAATTCAAGCAGATTGTAGGTAACAAAAAATACAAATTGTCAGAAAAAAGACAACTTATAACAAAAAATGCGAACTATTTGTGTATTCCGATATTGAATATCTGATATCTGAACCTTTAGCTGCAAATATCTTACAAAGTTAATCATGTAACTAAGTCATTTCTTTACATAGTGATACTAAAAAAAACTGGGTTTTCAAAATAAGTGAAAAAAATACAGGATGTCATTTGAATTTTTGTACAGGGGGTGGCTGGGAGCGGCAAATATCACGCTGGGGTGGTATCTCATATACTATTAATTATCCTCCTACTTTCTTGATGAGATTTCAAAATTTCAAGTCGATCTTTTAAAACACCAAATATAAGTCCATTTAAAGTTTTGGCGTGGACACCTTGTATATATTCCTCCATGGTAATGGTTCCCACAGTTGACTGGGTGCCGACCCATCTAACAAAAATTTCCTTGGGACCCATAGCTCTTAGCTTTTTTCCGTAACTTAAGTTTATTTAGATTGAAACGATTTAAAATTCTACGATCTCAATCATGAACAAATTAGTGTGAGTTAATCACGTATGGAGATCAATGTGATTCAATAAGTGAATTCAATTACATTTATTACCTGATTAACTCACACTAATTTATTTAGATTATTAGTAAATATTATCAATAGCGGAATGAAATATCAAATTTATCACTCCCTATTTTTAGCTTCCCAGCATGTGCTAGGTAGCTATTGCGATAGCCGTTTTTTGAACATTTCAAAATTTCATCAAATGTCGACGTTTTAGACCATTTTAAGCAACTTTTAAAGAATAAAATTTTTTCCGTCTGTATGTACGTACGTACGTACGTACGTTTGTTGGCAATTTTCTGAGAAAACGGCTCGACGGATTTTGTCGAAATTTTGTATATATGTTTTAGGCATACCGAACAAAAAAATAACGGGCCGGATTTTTGAAAAAAAATTTTGGAGCGCCGTAACGGCATCGAACTTTTTTTTTCAAATAGCAACCTAAAATTTTTATTCTATTATTTGGAAGACCTTATTTTCCTGTGTACAACCTACAAAAAATTGGGCCAGGTTATATTATCAAAAAACGGAGAAAAAAATTGTCAAAGTCAAAAAATTGTGTTGCATATGTGCAAAACGCAACGATCTTGTTTCTGAAGCAATTTAAACGAAATTTCTATGGTAAGTCCCTTTAATAAAAGCAAACAAAATTCATGCGCAAAAATCGTGTTGCGCATGCGCAGAAATGCAATTTTCTTATTTATGGAACAATTAAAACGAAATTTGGATGGTAGGTCCTCCTAATAAAAGAAAACAAAATGCATGCGCAAAAAATCGAGTTGCGCATGTGCAACATCCAACTTTCTTATTTATGGAGCAATTTTAACGAAAATTGGATGGTAGGTCCCTCTAATAAAAGCAAACAAAATGCATGCGCAAAAATCGTGTTGCGCATGCGTATAAATGCAACTTTCTTATTTATGGAACTAGGTACAATGCGAAATTTCATCAAATGTTGACGTTTTAGATCATTTTAAGCAACTTTTCAAGAATAAATTTTTCCCGTCTGTAAGTGCGTACATATGTTGGCAATTTTTGGTTTCAGCTAGGAAGCTATTCTGTCAAGAATTTGACACCTGGTTTAATACAATGACCCATTAGGGACGGCATTTAATAATCTCTGAAATCCCTGAAGTTTCTTGTTTTGTACAGAATATACGTTTTGGGAATAGACTAATTCATGCATTTATGCATTTAAAACACCTGCCGACAGTATATATCATCCGGTCTATTTGTTAAAATAAGATCCACAAGAGTTCACCTCAAATGTATTAAGCTTTAGTTGAGTATCATTATCAAAGAATCGATGTTAAAAGCCCCCGTACGATAGTCACGACCGAATAAATCCCGGAGATGGTCCGGGAAAATACAATTTGTTTAAAAGGCAGAGAAATCGACACAATATTACAAAGTCCATAATAAGAAGATTAATCGTATTGCGAACACTAGAGAAAATCGAGTACAGATCGTTTATATTCAACGACCTACTTCAGACCTTGCTGATTACGAAAACGTCAAACATGACCCTTTCAGATTGTCTCCGTGCATAAAAAAGCACTCGCTGCTCTAAATTGGATCCCTTCCGAGCTTGGAATAGGTCTATGTTTTCAAAGTTCAGAGACATTTGGATCATCGTCAGAGCAAATATTTAGTCAGTAATCGATTGTTTAGAAGGCTACAGGATCAAGTTAGACATGAACTGACATTACTACGAATGCTGAAAGCACATGGGCTTTAAGTTTAACATTAATTGACGTTAATAAATTATCGTCTCCGAATTATAGTGCGTAACGGGAGGAGCCGTAGGTTGGGAGATTTATTATACACATGCGGAAAGTGCAGATACAAAAACTTTCTGTGGCAGATCTCCAAGTCAACCCACCCTCATACATAAACCGTAAAGTACTATTCTTGTGACAAACGAAATTACCTCGTGAAGTATTGCGATTAGAAACGTTGACAGACACTGGCTGATTTAAAGACAGAAAGTGAAACGTTGTTTTAGGGAACCTTGAAATAATGGAAAAATGTTTGGACTGCACAAGAAATTGATTAAAGTTATATTATGACAGGCGATTTGTTTGGCTTCATAAAGACGAGCTAACAGATCCATTAAAAGGCGAATCTTACGGAACATATCGCTCACAGCCTTATACTATTGTATTTTGTATTTTAAGACTTAACAGTATATTACAACGTTTGTAATGTTCTTCTCCTGCATTGTGCAGAATTTAATAACTATAATCTCACATATGCTTCTATGTATCTTCGTTTAGTAAACTCATTTTCTCAATCGTTATGCATTCATGTGCGAACAAATTATTGCGCCCGAACCTTTCACATCTAAAAAACTCGCTGGATAATTCGAATGGGATGTAACGGCTCTCTGTATAGATTTTGGTAACACACGAGTCATCACCGCTCCTACCGCCGTTTACGTCACTAGCTCTTTAATAAAATTTTAATTGGAAAACTTGCCTCGTTGCTAGCTCAAGGTGCAGAAATGTGCCAATCAGGAAGTAGTAATTAGGGTGGGTTATCAACGATGGGGTTCCACTTCTCTTTTGAAGTATTCGTCTCTGGCGGTAATTATAATATGTAGCCAACTAAAAAGAATATTCAATAGTTTCTCTTGGTTATACTTTGACATCAAAGCTCTATCTTTATTACTGAGTAGGACCTACGTACCATACCCAATGAAAAAAAATTTGAATTCAACGTCTCAAAAGCTCAACAGTAAGTTAATTGCAGAGTTTCATCCCCTCTGTTACTATGAGGTCGTAAATAAATCTCCTCATATTATAAGCTTTCCTATATTACCTATCTCCACGATAAATATAGACGTACAAAGCGTTGACAATTGCGCAATTTTCATTGAAACGCGCTAAAAAGCGATACATTTTCTTGCTTCTTAAAGAATGCGTTAAAAATCGATCAAGTTACCCGTACAGAGAATATTTGAGTGGTAATTGTCCAAGAGCGACTTCTTTGAATAAGAATACCATACGTTTGATACAATCTGTGGAATCTACGCTCAAGTTGTTTTAAAAGATAATGCCCTAATACGAGCTCGTCAGGAATTGAAATATTCTAGGGACGAAATGTCTAGAGTATGAACTATCCAAGTGAGAATTATCTGGGAAATGTCCGGATGCAAACTTTCGGGACGCGAATTGTTCGGGTGTGAATTGTACGGGCACGAACAGTCTACAACCTTCTTATTATTTAAACACAATTAAATATGAAATAATTCTGCACGCAAATCAAACGGACTTCGAATCTAAATATTGTCGGTTTTGTATTTAGTCTTAAATAATAACCACATTTAACGTTACAGATAATCGAAATTCAACATACAGAGTGATCCAACATTGCTGTAGGTGCTGAAACCAAATAAAACGGCTACATGACGTAGTTTGCACAATAAATCTTTAAGAATATTCATAAAAAATAGTCGATGACGTCATATTCTTAAGTTTAAAATACTAATCCACGCGTGCTAGTATATTTCCGAAAAAAAAACCTTCTTTAATGGATCTGCAGGTCCCCAAAAATTCCAAAATTAGTTCCTTCCAAAAAAATTTATCTCGACGAAATTTGGTATAAGGGATCATCTGTCCATGAAAACTTAGTTGATGAAAATTTAAAAAAAACTGCAACATTCTACGCCCGATTGCCCCCGACCTCTCGCCCTCGATCCGAAAAAAAACTATGACGTGCAAATATTCACAGAATACAGAATACAGAATATCTGCTAAATTGAAGGAATACTACGAAAAGCAAAACGGTTAATGGTAATTTTCTTTAGAAAAATAAGTTAAAAATTGTTTATCGAATAACCGATTAACCGAATTTCTTACATTAACCGGGATTTAGCAGTTACTTTAACAGGTATAAAAAGGAATTTCCTACTTCCCTTCTTTGAAATATAATTACTTGGCGAACGGCGAGCTTCCAACACGAATTTTACTACGAGTGGCTTACTTACTGTTACTGAAGAGTTCTCCTAACGAGAATAAATACATAATAGGAACTTGATGAGCTAGCTATTCTAAGATATAAATTCCCTAAAGGCTAACTAGAAATTAGATCCAATTGCAATTTTCACCAACTGAAGTTTTAAAAAAATGGTCTTAAAAAAAGTTGCTATATATTCTTTGCGAACCCATTAATAATATTCAACGTGCAAATTAAATGATCGGTGAGCTGGTGTTCTTAATAAAATTCAGAAAAATATGAAAAAGCGTTTCATTTTTATGCGTTTCTGAAGTGTTCTCTTGGAAAGGGAACAGAAAATTTTACTATAAGCATGTTCTTGGCAAACTTTTTTGAAAAATCTAAGCTCTAGGTCCATATGCAATATGTTCCAATATGTAATATGTTAAAAACTAACTAAAAGAAATTTAGGCATAAGCATCCCAAATTACTTGCTTTCTTAGAAAGAGTAAATGAGGACTATAGAACAGGCGGCGAATAATAGTTTCCTACTAGAAAAAGATCTTCAATAATTTCAAAAATATGATACATGTACGTAATATACGGTAATATTCATGTAGAAGTAGACAAAGGGACTAGCATAGGGATTTCCTATGTCTACTTTTAAATGATAAAAAGTCATCTGAAGGATGCCTAATTTTATGCAACCAAAATAACTTTTTACAACAAATGCAGAACTGCCTGTCATTAATTAATTTGAATATTATCGCTTTGACTTCCGTATTCTAATTTTCTTTCGTGTGCTATGTATTCAACTAAAGAAAAAGTTGATATTTCCAATTGGTATAGTGCCGATAACAGTTAAGGAACTTAAGAGATTTATTTTTTTTGAACCCAAAGCAACAATATTCAAATTAATAATTAATATGACAGCCAGATCTTTATTTGTTTCAAAAAGTTATTTTGGTTACATAAAATACGGTGTCATTCAGAAGACTTTTTATCATTTGAAAGTAGACATAGGAAATCCCTATATTATAATTAGGTACATATATTAAAAAAGATAGCTTGTCATATATCAATGTAATCAGGAAGAAATTGCATGCCCAACTTTGGGTCAAATCTCAGGAAAGGTGGTCCCACCAAAAATATTTTACCTTTTCGCTATCTTCCATGGGTAGTAAGATACATACAATAACATCCTAGACTTCTCGTGTTCTGCACCATGTACCTCAGAAACAAACGTAGCTAGATTGATTCTATTGGGGGTATTAAGTTTCACAACGATTTTTAAAAAGTAAAAACATCTGAAATACACTGCAGTATCAATCAAAAAATTTCTCAAGTCACTCGACAGATGCAGTTACAAATTGCTAAAAGATTTTTGGAACTTTTTTAATTAAAACGGTCTCCACTACTGCTGTAACGTGTTCTGCTCCTTTTATGGCCAGTTGCACCATCAAAATTAAGGGTTAAGTCGAACTTAAAATGTATGGCAATGATTATTAAGAAAATGGTTGCTGTGGCAATTAAGTCATGCTTAACTTTAAGCAATACTTAATTTTGACGATGCAATTGGTCATTAGTGAAGAAGACGTTGCATCAAAAAGCTCACCACAAAAAATTTGGTAATGTTGAATATCAAAAACTGACGATAATCCAAATCGGTAATTTAATTTTGTTAATTGTAAAAACGTTTATTTTAACAAATAATTTACTTGAAGTTACTTGCGTAACTGTACTTATTACTCCCTAGGGAGCAGATGAACAACTTCGGTCACCCAAAAGGAAGAGATTATATAGCCGTTTTGATGCTGTTAGCGTAAGAAGCAGTTAAGGTTACTTGAACTACATAATCAAAAACCGACAATAGGAAGAGCTTTTATGTCTAAAAGTGACTGGAAATGGAGAAAACCAATTCTCATTTATTTTGAGAATATTTGGTATTTTAATCATTCATACGGTATCTTATATTTGCATATTTCTACGTACCTACTAGTAATAGTACTAGTAACTACTTACCCAAAAATATTCCGCCTTAAATCCTTGCACTTTTCGATGCGACGCTCCTACTTGATGGACGTATTCAAGAAAGCTGTCTATATTGTCAAGGGTCCTAATAGCTTCGTCTATTGTTTCCATAACCGTACTGGCATGCTCCGCTAATTCTAAACTATTTATTTGTTGATCTTTATTCTTCAACTCCCTGAATTTATTAAACAGCGACAGCAGCTCGTTATGCTCTTCAAACAATCTGTAACGAAAAAGCAAAATTACGATCACGTTGCAAGCGTATTGTTTAATTTTTAAGTTCTACAATGGCGGTATCGGAAAGCGAAATTAAATTAATGTTAAAACTTTAATAAACTCCCACAAAATTACCTACTTACTGTCCGGCGCTGAATAGTGAGCATTTTATGAAGGCGTTGAGCTAAAGTTACTTTGTAACGCACCACAATCCAAAACTATGAAACTATGAAAAACCTTTACAGTCTAAACAAAACAGAAAATAATACTGACAAAGAGGTAAAGTGTATTTAGGTTTTGTTGTAGAGAAAAAATTACGAATCCATGCCTAATTTTCTTAATTCTGGAAATAGATAAACGGGGGGAAAGTATTACGCGTATCTGAAAAATCGTTTTGGCCTTGGAATAGAATAAGCGCGCTTGAATTGTCATTGCAGTTTGACGTTTATTAATTCTCACGTTATCTTAAGTCATAATAGTTTCCTCAAAGTCACAAATAATCGAAATCAACCTTTTTCGTAGTAATAATGAACAATAGTTATTTGTGTACCAAGGCCGTAAAAGTGATCTTTTTTGGCCGAAGCTGTTGTTTGTGGCCGAGGCGGTAGCCGAGGCCGCAATTCAGATGAGGCCTAACAAATCACTTTTGGCCAAGGTGCACACAACATTTTTTAGGCGATCATCAAAAAAGAATTCAAAAATTTGCTCATAAACATATTTTTTCTGAAAATCATAGTTATCTTAGACAATTAAAAACAAAGCATTTCCTGTCATATGTAATTATAATTAGCATCTTTGTGTGTGTTTTGTGCGTATCAAAATGGGTGATAGCGACAGTTCAGATACCCCAAATGAAATTTTGGAAGCTGCAAGCGTTGCGCTTGCGACCCTAAGTCATATATGATATAAAAGCAGGCGTTTGAGAGTAAAAGTACAATCGCAACTTCCTCGGTTGCACAAGATTTTAATAATGTCAAATGCAATAGGTCCTTCGTAACTGTGGCTTCCAAGACCTTATAGTTAACGTACAATTATTAGAAACCTGATTACCTACTTTGATGGTAGGTATAGGTAGCTACTTGTGTTCTCGGTTAATTGCTGGTGATTCTTCGTATAATAATGTAAGCAATAACATCTTCCTCATGTTTTGGTTCTACACTTCAAAAAGGTCTCTGCAAGCAGCAAAGATTGAAACGTCAAACTATAATTTAAAATGTGAACATTGTGATTACGCAAAATAGTGTGAAACATTCCTACAAGTCTGAAAATGAAAAAAACGCACGTGGATGGACCCAATCCTTGATGAGGACAGACCAGATAGACGCTTTCTATCAAACAGATTACTGGTTCTCACACATCAGTTTCAAATAAGTACAGTTTGACAGATGTGTACAATAAAGTAAAGTTTGACAGAAGCGTACAATAAAGTGAAACTTTATGGCCGCAAAAGCGACCACAAAATCAACGTTTTTGTGATGATAGCCTAAAAATCATATTTACGTGCCGCGTTTGTTTCCCTTACAATTCCATGGTATTTCTGTCTTTCTTTCCTAGCTCAAATAAATTTAAAGGTGGTAACTTGACTCCAAAAAAAACCTACGTTCCTTCCACCTTTAAAATAATTAGGGAAACCAATATTAAAATATTACGGATATAGCATTGTAAAGCCACCCTCTATACAATATGATACTATCACTGTTGTTTAATATCGGAAACGATACAAGAAATTAAATAAGAAAATGTCATACAGCCTTATATTTTGACGATTTGGAAAAAGTAAGGATACCGATCCAAGGCTGTCATTTGCTGGTCTTGTGAAGGAATTTCTAGTGAAATTCCAAAAACCCACAATGGTTATTCCGGTCCATTGTTTCGTATTCCTATTTGAATTTTAAAAGCTGTAGGTAACTTGGTAAAAAAGCGCAGATCAAAAATTACCATCTTCGTGCATATTTTGATTTTATTTTTGCTTAGGAAAAACTTTACCAAAAACCCAAAGGAATTCTGTATATAGAAATTCAATTTTAACGTGCTTTAGCTTGGGAATTCTTCTTCCTTTCATTAATAAACTTAAAAATTGGAGAAACCGCCAACTCACCATAATTCGATCATTGTTCGTGTGCGTCACGTGTTTGTAAACACCAGCAGTCTATAATACCGATACGCACTGGTTGAAAGATAGATCACAACTGACCTGATACTTTACACAAACTTACGTAAATTAAACTGACCGCGGCAACCGATAAGTAAGTATGAATGCGAAAATATGATACTTCTTACTTTATTACAAGGACGTTGTTTGCTTAATGTTAAAATATTTTGGAGTGCCCTTTTATATTTGTCATGAATTGCGAAATTTTCAGCATACAATGTGTGGAAAATTTAGGAACTACAAACGTTGTTTAATTTTCACTTTTCCTATTTCAGCAAAAACCCCCTCTTCTAATAAAATCAATTCGCGACGATTCTCGAAATTTCGCCAACACTTTCATCGCTTATCTCGCACGTGGCATTGTTAATCGAAAAACCATTTAAAAACTTTTTATCAATATTACATGTTCCCTAAGTGGCCTAAGTTACTTGTTTTACATTTAAAATGATAAATCAACAACTCGGTGTCTATTTGAAATAAAAAAAATTCCCAGGTCTTATGAAATAACTTGAATTATGTTACATACAGGATGCGATGAATGCTATTTCGGATATTCAGACCGAAATTACGTTATAAAGGCGTATGGCGCGCTCGAATCTTCGGCATTGTTTCAACCTAGAAAAACGACACTCCCATGTAGTTTACACAACACTATTACATACCATACCATACATTGATATGTTTTTTTAAGTACACATAGCCCTAGGAGCTAACTAACTTTGCTGCAGTTCGATCAAACCCGAGTTTATCAAGTATACCGATTAATAAGATGTGATCTAGCGAATCGAAGGCTTTTATATCATCGAGTAACACTAGCAAAGGGACATGCCCCTAATCTACTGCTGCGATATCATCATCGCATATATTTAGCGGATAGGAAGATACGTTGCAATGGCAATAGACAGTAGGTTATTTTGTAACACTTTTGCATAGGTGGTTTTCTCGCTTCAGAAAAAAAATAAGGTGATACTCGACGGGTTTGGAATTTAAGCTTATCACCCCCTAAAAAACCCCCCGTTGCATGAAAGTATAGAATTATCTAAATCTAAAAACCTAAAATGCAGTTTGTATGCCCTCAGTTTACTTCTTTGAGACGTATACCTCCCTCCGACCCGGTCCTGTATACATCATTTGACCAGTAAAATTGATTAGAACAAATAACAATCATTAAAAATGTATTGGAAAATGTTATCATTGTTTCGTGTTCCGATTTGAATTTTAAAACCTGTTGGTAACTTGGTCAAAAAGCGCAGATCAAAAATTATCACCTTCGTGCATATTTTGGTTTGATTGTTCCTTAGGAAAAACTTTACCAAAAAGCCAAAGGAATTCTTTATATAGAAATTCGATTTTAACGTGCTTTATCTTGGGAAATCTTCTTCCTTTCATTAATAAACTCAATAATTGGAGAAACCGCCAACTCACCATAATTCGATCATTGTTCGTGTGCGTCACGTATTTGTAAACACCATCAGCAGTCTATAATACCGATACGCACTGATTGAAAGATAGATCACAACTGACCTGATACTTTACACAAACTTACGTAAATTAAACTGACCGCGGCAACCGATAAGAATTTATGTAAGTATGAATGCGAAAATATGGTACTTCTTACTTTATTACAAGGACGTTGCGGCCACCTTAAAATATTTTGGAGCGCCCTTCTATATTTATTGTGAAACTTTCGGCATACATTGTACAAACAGCTATTAACCCTATTAATGAAGTTCCTATTTACACTGTAAAGAAATAAACATTTTAAGGGTAGGGCATGCATAAGGTACCGCATCTAAAACGATCCACTCTTACTTAATAGAGAACGGAATGCGATATCAGAGACGTTCTTCCGTTTTGCCCACATTTAAGATCAATTTCACAACATACTATACCATAGTTAGAGAGGATATTGAATATTTTCACATCATGCCCAAATCTGAATTCGGATCTCGACTCTCTTGGTTGTTGAGCACGTTCCAATCCGTTAGACCAAGCTTACCGATAAACCATGATTCAATAATTCACCACTATCTATATACTATGAGAATATCGTGATTTTTCAATTACACTGTTATTTGTTAAACAGTAATTATAAAATGCGCCGTGATCGCGTTTTTGTTATAAAATCATTCGTCATCTAAATTAAATTTACGATTTGCTTTCACCAGAATTGGTTAGTGAGAAATCAATTTAGGAACTACAAAAGTATCCTCTAATGAGGAATCTGTGAAACACTTCTTGTCAATCTTCGAAGAATATCTATATAAACTGTCATGAATCAATCAAAAATATGTGGAGAACATTGTGATGAAGGTTTGGATAGCATTCAAAAATTCTTTGGGTGGATATCCGCAAACATTCTTTACTAACCCGCTAAAAAATTCTATAGAATCTCAGAGGAGTTTCTAAAATATCCTTGGAGGTCTCTTAACGGTCTCCATATAACACCTGAAGCTTTTTCCATTCCCAATCATGGACTAACATAAATAGAAACTTTCAGACCAGGTTTAATATCACACCATCCATGAGGGCGACGTTTTAAATTGAAGCTTTCAGTTTCAGTCAAGGAAACGTCAAAGACAAGAGCACAGTTCCAAACCCCTGGCGAGTCTCGTGCATGTTAAGCTGTTAGCTGGAGGAGTCACCCAAGCTATCGTTAAGAGAGAGGGCAAAAATGTTAGGTCTACCACAGACCACCCTGTTTAAGACCTACTCATAGTAGATTTAAATATGGAATTTAAGGTGGACATACAGATTTGAATAAAAGGCATTTACCGCACAGTAATAGTATGGTTAATCCAAATTGTATATAACTTTAGCCTGTTTTGTCAATTGTATGTATTTGTTGCCAATAAATCGAAAACATAAGTACATTGCAAGATGGAGATTTAAAATTTCAAACTCATTAAATATTGATTTTCACATACTGGGAATTGATGGATAATCAGCGTATATTTTTCCAAAAATGTTGGAAAAACTTTGCACCAGTTTCAATTTTGATTTATTTGAGTTAACTGGATAGGTGTGTTGATCGCATGCCGTTACAAACAGCAATATGTTTTCAAAAGGAACTCTCATTACTAAAAGGTTTGTAAGTTAAAAAAAATTTCCAGGGAGTGAACAGAGAGGGAGTGGGAGAAGATATTACAAAAGACTGAAGGGGGTTAGAAGAAATCACTTTTTTCTCAAATAGACAACTTTTTCATACCGCCATTTAAAGGGGGCCATTTTGAGGAAGGGATTTTTAGAATACCAAATTTCTAGACAGGTTAATTCATTCATGTACGTCTAATCGCTGCGCAGAGAGAATTAAACAAGTGCCAATTATAGAACTTTGGAGCGTAACCCTCGAACGACATCTGATGCCCTTGCTTTATTTGAAAACAAAATATTGTTTGGGTCAATTTCTGTACGCATTTAATTCGCCCTGTCCACAAAAAAATCACTCTATGGTTTCAAGAATAAACAAACATTTTATATAAAATACAGGGTGATTCCTATAGTACCTGCCACCGTTTGGGAGCGTATAGGGGGTGCCTAGGGGAGTATTTTGATATAGGACACTTGGGGTCGGAAATCTAAAATAAGGGCGCCAGAACCAAATTTATCTTCTGGAATTTCACGCCTGTATGTAGGCAACCCAACCGACCGACGTTTCGCGCGGAGCGATGCA
Organism: Photinus pyralis; assembly: GCF_008802855.1. Classification (NCBI taxonomy): domain Eukaryota; kingdom Metazoa; phylum Arthropoda; class Insecta; order Coleoptera; family Lampyridae; genus Photinus; species Photinus pyralis. The sequence continues at coordinate 42,598,438 of NW_022170511.1, forward strand.
GAGCGAGTTAGCGCGAGGAAGCGACATGGGAGGGAAGGAGGGAAAACGACAGTCAAAAGCAATAACGTTTACAAGTGTTCAACGTGGCCACCGTTGTTCTCAATGCACTTCCTACATCTAGCCAACTATTATTATACTATTGCCATAGTGTTTATTCACTTGATACGCGTCGTTGCAGACGGGATTTCGTGGGTTTAAACAAAATTCTGATCAAGTGTCAGCCACACATCGCCGCCTGAGATCGCTCCGTGTGCACCGCCGGCCGGTTGGGTTGCCTACCTACAGGCGCGAAATTCCAGAAGGTAAATTTGGCTCTGGCACCCTTATTTTAGATTTCCGACCCCAAGTGTCCTATATCAAAATACTCCCCTACGCACCACCTACACGCTCCCAAACGGTGGCAGGTACTATAGGAATCACCCTGTATATAAATTCGTTTAATCCAGCCTATAAAGAGTATCATTCTTTCTATCTCGTTTCAGATACACTTCAATGACTTTGGATACCATGTGCACAAGCGAAATTTCTCATTTGCTTATTTTGTCACTACATAAAACTTTGAAGGCATCTATGAGATTTACGTTAAAACATTCTATTTTTTATAATCGTCTTGTCTTCAAGTTAAAATACAAAAACGGCAAACATTTATTATTCAAAATGTCTACTTCCCAGCGAAATTGATTAATGCGGAAAACTGACGCTTTACACAAGAGGAGGATATTTATTATGAAACGCTAATGAAGATGCACGCTGGATAAGTTGAAGTTTTCTAACATTCTCCCTTAACAAGGTGTTTCGAACGTGACATGCATACTGATTAATTTGTCTTTGTGTTTAGTACCTACCTACACCAGCATATGTGCTCATGAATGTAATTAATTAATAGTTTGTTTCCATTGCGAAGTGCTACAAATGTTATTCGCTGTCACGTTGCTTAGGAACTTTATGGAATAAGGTTTGTTGTAGAATTTTGATTAAGTTTCAAAACTAGCGAGACAGCGTAGGTATTTATACGCACCTTCGCAGTACACTATTTACAAAGTTTAAATCAAGTTTTGCGAAAATAGGCAGTGTGCGTTATTTAGTTGGACACTTCTCTTTTGCCAGTCTGCATATAAATATAGAAATTTGATGGTGGTTCCAGAAATTAGCAAAAGTACAGTGGAGTAGTGGAGAGGTCATAATTGCATTTGTTTCAAAAAAAAGTATACATCTAAAGTTCAATAGAATTAGAACGTCGCGTTTAGATTTTTATTGTAAGTAATCGAATCTGTGGCACAAATCCAGATCCTAATGGATTCCAGCAGGCTACTCTGTTTATTTTGCCCTAATAGTGTTCATTAAGAGAGGACAACCGCATACTGTAACAGTGGGCATTCCAGAATAGTAACTAATAATGTAATGTACACATCTTTCACTCAGCCCCAGTTGCACCAACAAAATTAAGCCTTGCTTAAAGTTAAGTCGAACTTAAAATGTATGGTAACGATTACTAAGATAATCGTTGCTATGGTATTTAAGTTATGCTTAACTTTAAGGGATACTTAATTTTGACGGTGCAATTGGCCCTCAATGGTTAAAATATCCCTTTATCGTCTTGTATAATAGATAAATAATAAATAGCTTTTTCATAACAGAACTCATTTGTATATACATAATTAAGTAGGACTTTTTGTATTACAGGCCCCTGGTGGCGGTCAAGCGACACTAAGGGGTGCAAAATTCCTGGGCAAAGGTATTCCACACAGCCGTAAAGGAGAGGCTGATAGTTTTCCATTGAGGAAAAGGACCAAGCTAACCTAATGACCAGGGGGGATGGCTCAGTTAATGGTTTTTTTTCTCTCTAAAAGTTAGTAACCCTGCCGAACCTGATGAGGTGGGGAGTACGTCAGTACTACCACCACAGCAACAGCAGCAGATGCTACAGGGCAACTTGAAGCGGTACATACAGGTAGTAATAGCATCAGGGAGATTCTGTCAACCTACATCTCGGTAATGAGATGGCAGAACTGATAGAGCATTGCGACCAAAACAATAAACACCCCAACGAACTGCTATTACCGCTCTCCTAATTACTTTCATCTTAGCTCTACAACGGCTCAAAACTCATTCTAATTTTCTCTCGCCGAACTCAATAATCCTTCCTACACTCGGCAAAAAGTTGGCAGTGTTATTATCAATAACAGGATGTGCTTTTTATCCAAACAAACTAAAAATTAACTTTTCATCTATGTCGCTAGCACAGTTCAAAACCTTAATTAAAAATAAGCTTTATTCTGGTGAAGTATAATACCTATAATTAATGTACATTTGTACCATCTTACTCAATTGGAATCATTGACTGATAACTTTCTCTCCTTTTCACAATTTAATGGATGTAGGTAGATTTCCACGACTAAAGTATACCTCTCTATGGCGTATTGGGGTTGAGTGGTAGACCAGACGGTTAATATTTTTGGCCAATCTGAATCTTAACCCCTTGGGGGAAACTGGAAGGACTAAGAAATTGTAATGATCATGCTCATGTACCTGATGATGTATTCTATGTTAAACCCAATAAACGATTTATTATTATTATTATTATTATTCAACTGTACCGTACTTATTTATCATGAACTTGAGCTATTCTAGCACCCAACTGGCGCCTGCACTTTATCACGCCATTACAAAAAAATCAGGTTACAGATTTCTAAAAGAACTAAGTAAAAAGATTCCTAAAATTTTAATATCAGGCATTTTGGAAACGGTTTCATACATTTTGCGCAAGTGGTGTGGCCGTGTGAGCTTATTATATCGTATCGTCTTTAGGACTACGAAGCAACTTATACTAATTCAGAATTATAAGTCCTGCAATTGCCGTTTTTTAGGAGATACTCGTGTCTTCATTGTAGGTAATCGCTTTTTAAAAATATATTTTGATGCGTTATATACTCAAGTATCTGGTATTTTTTGCTCTAGAATGTTGGTAATATGGCAAATATTAACATAGATCGTATTATCAAAGAGTATACTCTTTGGTATTATAAAGGATAATCTAAATAGCGTTTTCGATTGGCAAAACTCGTGCTGCACGAGTGCAATTTTTACGTTCTATTGCTAATTTTAGGGCAATTTTCTGTGTTCCATTGGCAAATGTGATGCAACAATTACGCACTCAGTGCAAATTTCGACGCACGAGGTCCGAGAGCTCGTGGAGCTGCTAGTTAACAAATTTTCAAAACAAACGTGCGACAATTTGAATTTGTTTCTTGCGTTGGGAGTGCTTTTTGTCGTCATCTAGCGATAGCGAAGATGATGAACTAGCCATAACTTCTATTTTACAAAAAGTTGCACTTACTCATTAAACTGAAAGCCAAAAATTGATCCTTTACAGGAATTTCAAATTTATATTCCTCATCGTTTATCATAAATAATACTGAAATCGTTTGTCATTTTTTAGAATAGAGATTTGTCGATTACCTAAATCTAAAATGAGGTTATGGACAAATGACAACAAATATTTACGAATATTTATGTTCCATTGAGAGCAATTTTCACATGGATTTCTTCAGTTTCTCGTGCAACACTCGTGCAGTACGAGTTTTGCCAATCGAAAACGCTATAAGAAAATGCAACGCCATTTTGAAATAGCCGCAGATTTGAAACGGCGAAGCTTCCAAGCGGAAGTATACGTATTTTGTGGATTGTTGATATCCTCTAAATGCACCGTTATACCAAAGAGTAATTATTAAGTATTCTTTGGTTATACTAAGTTCAAGTGACTATGAGCAAAACAGAGGGAAAAAGAGACATGTAATTTTTACCAAGCTTAAACGTCAAGTGTTTTTCTATCGGAACAATTACATTTACCGTTCCCAAATACACGATAAAAACTGAGGGTTCTACCAAAAAAACGTTACTCATCACTTACGACAAAAAAGATTTCACAGGAAAAATTAGTACCTACACATTTAGGAGATATAAATACGGAAATAGTACAGTACAGGTTCCTAATTGTCGAAAAGTTATGCTTTATAACAAGGCTTTGTTGACTCGACTCATGAAACTACATTTTTTACGTTTTATGACAAAATTATGAGTAAAAAGATAACTACATACACTTAATTACCTACTTCCCCAATTCACAATAACGTGACTGAATGTAATTTTGGTTTCGTTCGTATCTACCGGGATTTAGTTTCACGTGCTTTCAAAGTAATTGAGTGCAGCCGTAGGGCATTTTAGAAATAACGAGAGTGAAGGGAAATACGTCATCAGAGGGAGACGGATATATAAAGCTCCTCGCTTTCCAAATTACTATTCTTTCCTGAAATTTTTCAGCTCGACATCATCGCAGGTTCAATCGAGTCGAATAAGAATGAAATGTATCCCCGTGAGTTGAAGAACAACAGAGACACGATAAAGAGATCCATCTCATTTCTCCTGCGTTACATCAGTTTTCCGTTCCGAAAGGTATAAATCATTTTCCCATTATAATTTGATCGCAATCGAAACTTTATTGTCTTCTGGAGGATACGGTACACAAATACCAATAACACAATTACTTAATCCAAAATTACATTCTCAAACGTATCAAGTAAATGGAATTTCCTTATTTGCGCTTGTTGGAAACATAATCCCGCGGGATTCGTATTTAACGTGCCCGTAATCCTGTATACACGTACGGCTTCTGCTTTTAGCCTCAGTTTTGGGGAGGTCAAAGCGAACGTATTCAAAAGTAACGCTCCCTCTCCCTTGACACCTTTTACATAATGGATGTCACCGCCAAACAATACGTATAAAATACAGCAGAATTTATCAAGGAAGGATACTGCGCTTTGTTTTACTAACGTTGACAGTCCTTTATTCTGTATGACTAAAAAACGATTTTCTCCATCATCACGCTGAGCGAATTCTGTTTATTAATTGTTACAAATTTCGCAATAAGGTAAACAACAATATAATGTTTCCCGTTATATATCACCATTTTTAACGCGTTGTATGCGTATATGTGTAATGGAACAGTTTTAGACTGAGAATTAAATCCCTTTGATATTAAATTTCACACAAAAGAACCTTTTTGCCTTATTAGGCACAGATTATTGGCGCTTTGTTTCAAAGGGAACTAATACAATTCGGTTATTATAGGTACCTATTCCAACATGTATGTGGCAAGGACGACTTAGGCTCTTTCCCTTGGAGGTAGAGCTATACATAGAGAGTAGTATGATATGTACTATACTATGACGCCGACAGAGGAGCGCTCGTCCCTTAATTTGAGTGAAATCGGTGAATAGGATGTCATGGTATTAGTCTTATGGTGGTCGCTTTAAGCTTAGAAAGATTTTCGAGTTCACAAATTTGCCAGTATAAAGCATTTTATACCGCTTCATAGTGAAAAAGATCGGAACTAAAATGTGCTTTCAGATAAGAAGCGAGTGAGCAAGCATATAAGATTCTAAACACCACAGTGTTGCCGGCTCTAGATCGTTCGTACGGAGTATGAGAGACGGACATTTACGTTTAAATAAATTTTTACCAGGAAAGCGTTCTGGCCAGAAGTACAGAACTTTTCATTGCGTTTATATTTGAAGTGATTAATAAGTGCTTTTTACTGGCTGTTAAAACCCTAAGTATACGGAGAATTTCCATACCGTGGAACAGGGGTAAATTATTGCAGTGAGTAAACAAAATTTTAACTACTAAATTTCGAGTAACCTGAAGCCCAGGTTGTTCCTGATTCAAATCGTTAAACATCTTTTATCATAAAAAAGGAAAAAATTGTTTTGGGACCGTAAAGTTGTCACGATTTCTGAAAAAATCACCTCTTTTTCAAGGGGAATGAAAAATCTATTTTTTCTTAATTAGTTTTCCCCAATCTCAAATCATTTCACCTGCCTGCAAAACCCGGTTTCGCCCTGTAACTAATTTTTTTTAAATAAATTATTTTAGAGCTATTTAGCAATTAGCAAAAAGTTAGTTCATTACGGTCTAAAAATGGACTCATTAAACTCACGATAAATTAATATAAATTTGGGGTGGTAATTATGCAGTATCAAACCTTTGCCTTTTAAAAGTTGCACGTTCCCGGATCAAAATCAGTGGTCGTTTAATTGGGAATACGCTATTAATAACTGAACTAACTAATTATTATGAAGTAGCAGTATTTGCAATGCTGTAAGCCAAAATGGATGTAAATTCGGTCATGTGAAAAAGTGAAATTAAAAGAAGAAGATTGCCAATTTCCAAGTTTTAACGTCCTCAGTTTTGTTGTCAGGATTTTCACGGTCTTCACTCAACACAGATCTCGAGTAGAGCTTTCAAAATCTTTCCTATCTTAGGGGTATACTCGGGTTCGAAATTATAAAATAGTTAGGAAAAAGTTGACCCCGAACTGTTGTCAATATGTAGCTCTACTCAGTCGGTACAGTACAACTCGCGTAATAATAAAAAAATAGCGTTTATTAAAATTAAAGGTGTTTGTTAGGATTGAAAGCAAATATATACACCGACTCCTATGCGCCATTGCAACTATTCCTGTTCACACGGGGTACTTTTTAAATAATTTTTAGCTCGGGTTGGGGTCGTTAATAAATTATAAACGTCAAAAATAATACCCTAAAGCAATCACCCTAAAGATCGTTTGGGAAATTTACAAGAATTCGATCTACTTAATGCACCTACGACGCGACGTTTATTAAGTTTTCGAACAAAGGTATAAACGCGAAAATAAGGCCTCTATAAAGGTATTTGAAAAAGTATCTGGCTGTAGAATTGTAGCAAAATCACAAAATGTTATTGGTTTGTTTTATCGGTAGATTTAAAAAGTCGTCTTATTATAGCATAACCGTTAAAAGGCCCGGTCAGTTTGTAATGCCCCGACTTTGGTAACATTTGTGGAGAGAAAAAAAGTTTAATGTCTAAATTGCCAATTTTATTAATAAACTTAGCTGATTTCAAGGACTAATACTGTTTGAAATGGGTGTAAGAAACTTTCAGAAAAGGACATAAGGGTCCATTTGGGTCAGCTGTTACGGTGAAGCAGCGTAGAAAGTGAAAAACTTGTAACCGCTTTATATTGGAACTCCAAATATTCCCTTCCAAAGTTGATTATAATTGAGCAGCTACTTTTGCGTGGCATTTTTCATTACGAAGATGATGATGAATTTTAACAAAAATGCTAGTCATTCTTCTTACCACCATTCTTCTAACCGCATTAACCATTTGCTTTCCAGTTAAATACCAGTGAAATAAAATTTGTCTATTTCCAATTTCGCGTAAATACGTTTCGTTACTTTATACGCAGATCTGATTTCACCTTTATATTCGACCAATCTCACAAACATAATAAATAGCTTCCTGACTGGACGTAGCATCTGGATCAGAAGGTCTGAATCTGTTTGGTGACATTCCATTTTATCACCAACAGAATGCTGAGAAAAAACTACAGGTGCTGCTACTACGGGTGCGATATAGTTATTTACATAAAAGTCGGGAAAATGACACATTATACCGGCGAGGGACGAATATTTTAATTTCCGAGTGAAGTAGTGTCAGTTTACTAACGAGTTTTGCATTAAATTTTACCCGAAATCGTATTTTAATATAAAATTAAAATTTTCATAGAGAACTTTTGAATGTAGATCTCTCAGTGACGACAGGAGTCATTATAGACATTTCCAATGTGACTGGTGCGACCGGAAAACTGACAGATACGCCCGGTAAAGAAGACCTTCTGCAGGGGCCCCTCTAAAAAGCATTATACGGGGGTCACTCTGTAATTGGAGGAAAAGTCTGTTGAGGGGCCAGAACAAGAGAGGGACAATAAATAAAAATAAAACACTAAATTTGGCAATTATTCTCCAATACAATTACAAACTGTGCCTACGGTTGTGGTGGTCAAATCTTGGTGACTCAAAAAACCACGGGATCTAGGTGAATGGTAGAAATATTGAATTAAAAAAGAAAAACAAGAGTTAGCAAAGAACTAGTTAGCTGTGACGTTTTATAATGTAAGCAAACGTTTGCATTAACTAATACCACAACGCTTAATCGTAAAACTTTATTAAAGTATCAAACGTTCAATTAACATGCTAATACGGGCACATAATATCCGACAATAAAAGCTAATGAATACCGTAAAATGCAGAAGTCGGAGCTATAAATACAGGATAAAAACCAAGAACAGTTTAAGCGACGAAAACACCGAAGCTTTAATATTAAAATGAACTCAACCACAGCTCTAAGTAGTTAAAGGATTTAAATCCACTCACGTTTCAAAACAATTTATGTTTTCCAAAATAACGGTTATTCAGAAAGTTTCCCTTTGGTTTGACACATTCCCAAACTTTCGTATTGGTGCAAGCAATGAAGGGTAACAGGCAGTATTGAAATAGATTCCTAAATCTCAATTCAAACACGATAAGGCATTACAGTCACGCAACTAGACGTTCTTACGAGATATTAAATTAAATGTGAGTTATGCTTTATTGCGTGAAGGAATTTGCTATACGTTTGTCGCACAAACTGATACTTACCGGTCTTTATTGTCATTATTGAAAATTTTGCAGCTTGAATCAGTTTCTAACAATTTACGTCCGACATTGTAACATTAACAGCCTCCTTCATTTTCTGTTCCACGCCTGTTCCATTATGTGCACTGTGGTGTACCTATCTACTTTGTTCGTTCCTTTGTAAAAGTCTTACTAAATTCATCTTAGAATTCGACGATCTGCAAACGTAAGGAAATTTGGAATTGTCTGGAATTCCATTAGTGGGAATGTTTCCACAGTAATTAGCGTCGAACTTTTAATGATTATTTGGTTATAAACTCTAAATCGCTCCGTTAGCCAAGGGTTTTCTTTGAAATTGAACAATTAACTATCCCGGTTCACCCTCGGAAAATTAACCCCCAGAACAATCGCGCTCGCAATAGTGACCGCGTGGGAACGTTTGGCTCCAAGAAAACTCGCTCCGGGATATTTATTCCAAGAAATTTTGCCTTCAGAATCTTCGTCAGGAACTTCACCATATCGTCTTACTCTTCCGAAAAGTAACGTCAGTACCATCGATGCCAGGCCAGCTCTCGTCAAAATTGTATTGCAGAATTACTTAACAGTACCCATCTTTAACCAGGGGGCCAAAAAAGGGGTAAATATTAATGTTTTTTTAAGTAGGCCATATTTTACAATTAAAAAAATTGTTGTTGGGCTTAAGAACTGTTTGCACTCAAAACCTCCTGTCATGAATTTTCCAGTGCGAATTTTCAGAGGATGAACCTCAGGGAGAATTTTCCTGGGGGAATGATCCTAAAACCAAACATATTCTCTCATACCCCTTCTTTTGAATTTCTGTGTGTTTTATATAGGTGGAAAAGTTGTTGCACATAACTTTACATGTCGGGGAGTAAATTTAAAAAAAATATCAAATTTTGAACTATAAACTTATAAGAAGCTTCCGATCTAGAAGTAACTATTTTACGATTTAAAGAGCATACCTTGGGACACACAACCAGCCCTAAGTTGGGTTTCATATGGGAAACGGTGTTTTTTTGATAGAGCTAAATCGCCAATATTATTAAATTAAAAAAGTCAAAATAAACTACAATAAACATATCAAACAATCCCATGAGTGATGGACGCAAGGGGTGCCGATGAAGGATGCGCTTATTCGTTCGTTCGAACGATACCTCACGTGTAGTTTATTTTGTCTACTTTAAATAATCCCGACCGTTATTTAAGGTTAAAGCAAGTCAGAGAAGCCTGCCTTCGACGTCTCTGCAGTCAGGGATGTTGGAGGAATGAAACACGATGACCATAAAAATTCAGTCGAGTTGTCTTCTTCATAATGGGATTACTCTCAACCGTGTTACAGCTACATTTGACATTTGGGGCTGTTAATAAAAGTCGCTGAGACGAACCTTCATGTCTGCTCGCCCGTTACTCCAAAAAGAGTGAACGCAAACACGGGCACAACGTGCTGTAACGCCGTTACCAGAAAAACCGGTTTTGTCCGTCCGTCCGCCCGTTCCTCGACAGCAACATCAAACCTTCGCCAACCGATTTCTAGGAGTTCACGGATCACTGCTACTGAATAGGAGCCGGATTAAAAGTCAGTTTCCGAATGCGAGCGTATTTAATTAGGTTCCAGCGGTGCACAAAAAATTCCCCTACTGAAAATCGTAGGCGATTCTTCGTATCTTATAGTAAGCTAATTTACACAGGGGCCCAATTTTAATGCTTGCCCTATGCGCCACTTGAGCATGCAACGCCAGTGATATATTATAAGCTGCTATATAAAAAAAGCCATGGTTGATTTACACTTAACAAACGTAACCCATATAATACAATAAAGAAATTCGTATTATATTTTAGGCCCGTACAGAATGCCAATGTTTGAAATAAATTGTCAGTAAAAACCATATATTCTCTACTGGTGCGTATTTTTACAATGAAAAAACTTATACTAGGTAGGAGGTGATTAAGAACATATTGAGGGCCAGAGAACGCAATGAACTCACAAGTTTTTTCTATACAAAAAATGAAAAGCCTAAAGCGTTTTCGTTTCATCGCAGTAGAATCCTTTCAATAAAGTTTCTTATTTTTCCAGAGAAGGTGAGATCGTGACCTGCTTTACTCAAACTTGGTGCGCATCAGAGGTCTCCATAGCAACCATTTGTGTACATACCTACGTGGTCACTAATCGATGCGGTTATTTCCGACAGTATTCCACACTATTGCAAATTTCTAATAATACCGAAACGGTAAAGCTATAAAGAAACGTATTGCGCGATAAAAAAATCAATAAAGCGTGGATTTTCTCTTGTATTCAACGTTTCTCGTGAATCTGAATAGCGCCCGGTAATGTTTAACTTGAGGATGAGTAGAGAAATAACAGAATTAGGATTCTGAGGGACCAGCGTTCCTTTGTAGATTACACGTTATCCTAACCTATATATGCAAGGATAGCCCTTGAGATGTCGGTTAAGAGATTAGGTAAGTACATGCCGCACATTCTGACAATCGACGCGAGTGTGTAGTCCAAATTGCGGACTAGCGGTTTAAAACCTCAAATATGGAATACTATCTATAGAAAATTTAATATCAATATTCAATAGCGAATTGATATACAATGCTCGCCAGGAGAGAATTGCGGTCATAACGTGTTTTATATTAAACCATACAATTGTAGAACGGCATCACGTGATCTGTGACCGGTATTTCCCTCCTGGCGAGCATAATACGAAACACGATCCCTTTTATATTCTTTTGACTCGAAAGTCACTATGATGATAGACATACACCTTGAGAATTGAAATGAAAAGTTGAAAAGTTCATTCTCTAGCTAGAGCGCTAAAAGTAAAAATTGTGAAAAAATGGTGAGTGGTCATAGTGGAAGTGAGGTGGAGGTGTAACGAAGAATCACGTTTTAAGGGTAGGCAAAATAATATGAAGAGAAGCAATGGTAATCCAGCACGAAAGGGGAAAGGTTTTTTTTTCTGGGGAGTAGAATTTGTAGTAATTGCGACAAAGGAGAAGAGATTATTAAAGTGTAATAAATGCGGAGAAGCAGGGCATCTAAGTCTATTTCTTCTACCAATCAGATTGAATTGTTTTTTTTTGTCTTTCGTATTGCAACTGCGTTACCGTTATATCATTAACATTAGATGAATCAATACCTGAGGCATAATTGAAAAACTTGGCTATTCTCCCCTTGAGCACACCACGCAGTTTAAGCTACGCCTAAAACCCCATTCAAACTTTGAAATGTAGGTATTAACCTTTTGCCATTAATCGAAAAACTCGGAATTCTAAAAGAAAATACTTGGAACAGACTCACCCGATCTCGATTTCCAACAAGTAATATGTGGGCTAAGGATTATGAATCTGATTCCGATTTCTTTGTATCATGATGCAAATTTCAGCTACTGTTTCGGCAACAACTGTTCAAAAGGCCGAACCTCCAATTAATAATTGCTACTTCCACAACAACTTCCTTTGCGTAAAATCGGGGCGCCCAATTACTTGTCACGTTCATCGATGCTTTTTCCTTATTCTCACTAATCCATCTTGGTTAGGACCATGTACTGAATGCTGTCAGTGCAAAACAATTTGGTTAGTGAATTGGTGAATAAGTTTTCGAATATAACATTTTTTTTAACTGACAATTCTACCTATTCAAAATGGTTTTTTCCCCATAAAGGCCGATACGCACATATGCGCGGCGCGGTGAAGCGATTTTTTCGCTAACAATGATTTTATACGCCGATAAACCACCGCACCGCGCTTCGCTCAAGTGAGCGTTTGACTATTAAAATTAAGGTATGCGAAAAAGGCGCTTCGCCGCGCGTAAGTGTGTATCGGCCTTTATGGAAAATTAAAAACAATTGCCTGAATGTGTTTGTTTATACACAAAAATATATAATGCAATCTTAAATTCAACCGAATTATACAGCGATGGGACATGGAAAAAATACTAAGGTAAGAGCAGAATATCAAGCGAAGAGACTGGCTATTATTATTAAAGAGCAAACAAGATTACAAGAGATATATGAAGAAAATAATATTATGGTGGGTTACAAGACTGCAACTTGAGAGTCACTTAGAGAGACGGAAGGACAGCGAAACTTATTGCGTTGGAAATAAGCAACCCAAGAAACAAGAGGGGCAGCCCAAGAATACGATGGAGATCAATTAAATGATGAAAATGATAAATGTCACATTTTACGTTTCATTCTACGTATAGTCTAGGCTAAATAGCTCTAAAATAATTAACCGCTAATAGTAGTATTTTTCTGCACAAACTAGAAAGTGATAACTACCCCGCGCATTGCTTGTTTGTAAAGGTGGACGCAATCTACATTTTTTGTATTTCTGTGGTATTTGGGCATCTTCGGAGAAACGGTCGCTATCTTTGGTTGCTGTCTTCACGCAGGTCTTTTTCATAGGGCCAGGTAGCAAAATTTTCGTAAGAAGTTATAATTTAATAATCAAAAATAAAAAATATTACTCCAATAAAAAAATTTCTAGAAAATCGCCCAAAGCTGCAAAAACAGTTTTAAGATATACACGGTTTTTGTCATGATAAATAGCTTTTTTTGCAACTAAATTGACGTATTTACTCCGTTCTAAAAAAGATTTTTCGGAATCTGTCTTATTCCCTCTTCTCTTTAATGTTACTAAAATATTTTCTTTTGTTTCCTTGTGCTCAACTGCTTCAATGAAAACATCTTTATTATTAAAATAGGCAGGAAGAAGGCTCAGTAAAAAAAACAAATTGTTCAGGAAGCAAAGGAATTCGATTTTACTTCGAATTACTTTTATTGCGGTAAAAGCAATAATAAAGATGTTTCAAGTATAGTAGTTGAGCATACGGGAAAAAAGAAAGCATTTTAGCAACTTAAAGAGAAGACAGAAAACAGATTTCGCAAAAATCTTTATTAGCGCGGATACAACACTTTGATTTACTCATAGTTGTAAAAAAAGCTATTTATCCAATCAAAAATCGTTTATATCATCAACCTGTTTTTCCAGTTTTTGGCGATTTTGTCGAAATTGTTCTATTGGAATAATAATTTTTATTTTTGCTTATTAAAATACTGTGCGATCAAAAATCAGTTGCTGTCGAGTCACCTTTGGAACTTTTGTTTACACGGGAAATCGTATTTAACTTGAACTTCCAAAGGCGACTAGGCAGCAACTCATTTTTGATCGCCCGTTATGTCTTTACGAAAAAATTTTACCCCGCGGAGCTCTGTACGACGAAAAAAATAGATTTTTCATTCCCTTGAAATTATTAATTTTGGTGCGTAGAATCAAAAACAATTCGTACTTTATCGATCAGACTTCTCAATAAAAAGTTATAGACTAGAAACCAATGTCGAAAAAAAATTCAAAGGGCTGTAACTTTAGAAATAGTAGCCCAATCTTGGAACTGTTTGAAATTATGGATTCTACAGGCCACATTCTATAAGAAAATTTTTTTTCCAGGTCGATCTGAGACAATTTTTTTTTTCGGGCCTCAAAAAAAGGCAGTTATAAACCTTCCTTTTTTACCAAAAATCGACTGCACCAAAATTTCTCGGGAAAACACTTTTTCTTATTAATTTTGGTGCGTAGAATCCAAAACAATTCGTACTTTTCCGATCAGACTTCTCAATAAAAAGTTATAGACTAGATACCAATGTCGAAAAAAATTCAAAGGGCTGTAACTTTTGAAATAGTAGCCCAATCTTGGAACTGTTTGAAATTATGGATTCTACAGGCCACATTCTATAAGAAAATTTTTTCCGGGTCGATCTGACACAATTTTTTTTTTCGGGCCTCAAAAAATGGCAGTATATATAGTGTAGATACAAAAGTTGTTTATTTTTTTTATTCTCGATAATTTAAATTGAACATTTTCGCCTTTAAGTAATAGTTTTGCCACAAATTGCAAAATACCACTTTACACGCCTTTCAACCCCCGAGATTTCGCTCGCCGAAAAATTCAGCTGTTTTAATTATTTTTCCCCAATGGCCCGTATGAATTGCAAATTACAAATGCTTATACTTGCAAAATTCAAAGTAAATACTCGTAACTGCCCCTTCATACTGGTCTGTTTAGCATGGTTTAGCAGCGCTGCACTGCGACCTGTCCTTCTGCTTAGAAGCGCTGCTAAGTCGCCCAGTGCGAAGGAGCACTTACGAGTATTTACTTTGAATTTTGCAAGTATGAGCATTTGCTTACTTTTATTCATACGGGCCATTGTCTAATCAGTTCACCTGCATGAAAAACCTAGTTTGATCCGGTAACTAATTTTTTGGTTAAAACATAGTAGAGTTTTGTGATCGATGCATTATCAAAGTTTTACATCTTCCAAATTAATTTTCTCAAATCTAATTGCAACAGATTAAAAAAAACGGTATATTGCTAAACAAAGAATTAAAATTCATTTTAAACAAGCGCCACCCCTTATAAATCAGAGGGCTTGTTAGAGGTGGGGTGAGCTAGTATTTACATACTAATCGTAAATTTAAGAACCAAAATCGACTTCTTCAGGTTTTTTCCCAAACACTAGGTACATAATAATGCTAACAATGAATTTATTTATGTTGGGGCGTCTAACGTACTTAAAATTCGTTTGAGGCTAATACCGCCTACCGCTTTTAGGATACGCAAATTTCTTGTACATAGCGGTCGTCAATTACATAAAGTATACGTACATATTTCCAGTTTTCCTTTTAAATTCCAAAAACAAAGGAAAAATTAAAGCTTTAAAGTATAAATATTACAAACCAGAAGGGCCATCCTCGAAAATAATATACGGCTTAAAGTTCGCAAAGTTTCTTTACGGATAATGGAGTTTTATAAAAGATATTATTTGTAAAGTTACTGCGGTTCGTATATTATATGGATGGAATTATCGATTCTCATAATATTAGCTTGCTGTTGCGAAAATTTTAAATTTAAAATTTTAATCTGTGGTGTACATAAAATTTCATCAGCCGGAAATATGGCGGTAACTTTCAAACTTTAATGAAACCCCATTGAAGTTGTACCTTGACGGAATGAAAGTAATTAAATATTTTTAGATTATTCACCTTTTTAGCTTTTCTTTAGTCTTTAATTTAACATCAAACGAAATGACTGGGCATTTAATGAGACTGGTGCCCGAGAGAATGGATCTGAATTGTAGGTAATTAATTTCTTTTAGTTTCCCTTGCTGGCTAAAACAGAGGTCCGTTTTTGTAATACGCTTTATAATCGAAAAGGAATTTATTGCCCAACGTGTAATGGAATGCGTCATTGTGCCCCTTTGCACCGTTGCCCATGTGAAACGTTGGCCGGTAATCGCAGGTTGCGAAAGTGAATTTTTTTGTACCGTAATTTATATAGAAGTTGATTCTAATTTGTAGTGCAGTTTTAATCATTAAATAGATTTTCCTAGCAAAAAAATTGTCAAATAAAACAGTAATTTTTAAGTTCGTCGCAACAAAATGCCAAGGTAACTTCACGGAATTCTCGAGGAATATCAAACAAATTCTATATCAATACGTCGCTGCGCTCGTGGACTAAACATCTCACTCATCAATAAAACGCCTCATTTATACACTCATTGCATAAATAACTATTTAGTAACGGGAACGAGAATGTTTTTACTATTTACAACAATTACAATCTTGATTAAATATTTCCTTCCAAACGGATATTGTACTATTTATTTTTAAGTTATTGACGTATTTACAAAGGCACTTCACTTTCATACGTGAATTTATGTTATGACCTCTTACCTTGATTTTGTTCAAATTGCATGGTATTTTTTAAGTATAACAATGTTTTCCTTTTTCTGTTTTTTCCACTTTTTAGAAAAGAACTGAATTTTCCCATAGATGATTCTCTAAAGGGATTGCGATGAGTATTCTTCAAGAATTCCTGATAATGTAAAAAACTTAGCTATTCCTTATAAAATGTTTATTGATGAACGAATCTTGCAAGAATCTATCGGTTTTTTATAAGATCTTTTACCCTAACAGCTATTGGGATATTGTTAAGATTGGGATTATCTCTGTGTTCATTGGAGTCTGATCAAGCATATTTTAGAAATTCCTACAGGTCGTTGGTCTTTCGCGAGGATCAAAATTTATAAGATAACCTTAGCAATTTTTAATTTACTTGATGTAATTATGAGTAACAGAAACAAAAGGTCATTTTGAAACGTTTTCATTTCATAAGGCAACGAGTTACTTGAATTGGATTTTTTACTAACCTTCATATTGGAACTTTCAAGGCACCTTTTTATTAAAGCGTCTAGGATCCTTATTTTTAAACATTTTACAAGCACTCGCGAAACTATTTAATTCGATTAATATGGCAATTCCCGCACCAACATGCATACAGGTGAAAGCATCTGCTTCCATTCAAAGTCAAAATCACATTAAACTAATAGAAACTTCCCAACCTCTTATCTCGAATGATTCAACGCATTACCAAACCATATTGATGTACCCGTAACTTGTTAAAATTATTTAAATCAGATCGAGCGTTATCAGTTCCAATATAATTTGGTGAATTTGCGTCACTTTTTCTAATTTTTCAGAAATCTTCATATGTGAAATTTAATTTTTTGGGGCGAGGACGAACTTCGGTTGGCATTTTTTATCCTTATTGCCTATCCAATTTCCTCATGCCCATGCTTTAATGGAGCTGGATTAAGTTGTCTACGTAAGCTGGGGTAGATTGTTCCATTCACCATTTTTACAAAAGTCTCAGAGCCGTATAGTCTACTAGGAGGGTTGGTTGGTTTATTGCAAATTACGCGGGGTTACAATATCCAAATTATTTCCAGAAAAATAGAAATTAGTTTATGAAAAGAAGTAAGTACAAGAAGTTATGTAAATAGAAGAATCAATAACATTATGCTAGGCTAGATCAATAGAATTTATAATTAAACTGTAACGCTATAGATTTTTGTTCTGAAGTAAGGGGATACATTACCGGAGAGTTTACACCCCGCAGCCACAAAAGAGAATTGTTTAATTTTGAGTTACACTTTTTTAGCTCGGGAGTATTTCATATCCCCCAGACCCACCGGTGGTATATGCTCCTTATTTTCAAAAAGAATCAATAACGTTCTGCTGGATCAATAGAATTTATAATTAAACTGTAACGCTATAGATTTTTGTTCTGAAATAAGGGGATACATTATCGGAGAGTCTATACCCCGCAGCCACAAAAGAGAATAGTTTAATTTTGAGTTACACTTTTTTAACTCGGGAGTATTCCATACCCCCAGACCCACCATTGGTATATGCTCCTTATTTTCAAAAAGAATCAATAACGTTCTGCTGGATCAATAGAATTTATAATTAAACTGTAACGCTATAGATTTTTGTTCTGAAATAAGGGGATACATTATCGGAGAGTCTATACCCCGCAGCCACAAAAGAGAATAGTTTAATTTTGAGTTACACTTTTTTAACTCGGGAGTATTCCATACCCCCAGACCCACCATTGGTATATGCTCCTTATTTTCAAAAAGAATCAATAACGTTCTGCTGGATCAATAGAATTTATAATTAAACTGCACAGGGTGATTCAAATTGGAGGCTCACAATTGGGGTCTCCGAAACGGTGAGAGATACAGTGTAGGTTAAATGGGGAAAAATTGTCCCTTTTTGTGACAAAAATTTGAAATTTTGGAAAATCTTTGATTTCGTATCCATGGTGTCCATAAGAAATTAGAAAGCGGTAGCATGTAGCTTCTATATCTACTTTAGTAACTACAACAAAATATAATAAAAGTAGCCGAATAAGCCGAATACTGAATAATAACGGAATATTCGTTGCAAGCCTAGTTTTTACTGTCACACTTAAGCTCAGTCTGGCTATCAACTAAAAATTTGAAATTCAATTAGTACCATTATCTGAAAAGAGCTGCAAGAGACCCCCTCTTTTAAATATGAACCGTGTAAGGCATGGAATGAATTTTTCCGAGGTAAGCCTAGTAATGCTAGTAACAATATCAAGGTGAATGGCGTTGGTGGAGACAAATAAAGAGGCAAACCCAAGCCTTAAACGTTTTATACCCGCGTCCTTTTCTAGGAAAAACGGTGCACCGTAATCTACGCCGGTTGAATGAAAAGAAGGGGTTGGAGTGACCCGTTCTTTTAGAAGATCTCCCATTGGAAGAGTTTGAAACGAAGGTTTTGCCCTAAAACATGTTATACAATTATTCCGAGCAGTGCTGCGGCCTGAAATTGACCAGAATGTATCTCTGATAGATGACAGTAAATGGTTACAGGGTCTCGTTTTTCGAATGACCATGAACAATGTTTGAGTCTACCACCAACAAGTATCATCTAACAAAGGCGAAAGACAACAAATTAATACCTACTACGCTTTCCTACTTAGCTGTATTATTTATTCAATGAGCTTATTTCTGAGCTGAACTGGTCTGCTTGCGTACTATTTTGATCTGAAGGTTTTTCTCCCTAAATAATCAAGATTTCTCTGTGAAAGTTTAATTAAAACTTGCCGATACATCTTACATATATTGTGAAACGACATAACTATGCCATCGGAAACGGAATAAGATGAAAAACAACTCTTGTTAGACGGTTGGTCCGACCATTTGTATGCCGTTTAAGAACCAGTCTGAAGATAAAGAACACAACCCAAGCTTGGTAGTGAGTGGAGAATGAATTAAATCCGCACACCCCCAGAAGCGAGTATGGTTAAATGTTGTAAATGAATGTAAAAGGAGTACTTAGTTGTATGTTTGAAGAAGTACTTTTGATAAGTCGTCCACCCACTATCCAACCAAATTTAGTCTTATGAGGAAAGGGACCTGAAGGTGTGAAAAGGATTAGATCTATGCATAATGATTCCCGAAATAAATCCGAACATATCAGTAGATCGACTGGTTTGGGATTATGAAATTGAGGATCTCCCAATTTAATAATATAATAATAATATAGCTTTATTCCGGGTGATGCAGCAGTTCACAAATACGATCAGGTACCTGTCTACAATTTCAATTTAGATATTAAGGCAGATGCACATATATAACTCTCGCCAGGAAAGATTGCCGGTCACAGCACACCTTGTGTCGATCTACAATCTATGTTTTTCTTTAAAGTCCCTAGATTGGTAGAGTACCGCAATTGACGCCATTTTGACTCCAACACTTCGGTGGGAAATTTGAAAAGACGTCACATTTAGTCTAGATAAATCTACAAAAAGCACAAGGGTTGCCAGTGCGCTATCGAGGCGATTGTGGTACGGTATTCTTGATTCATAATTAAACCAAATCATCGACCGTTTACCGACTTTCATATACACCAGACGTATAAAAAGCCACTTTGTTAAAAATTATTATCATGAACGCTGGAAATTTCCATCAACATATATATGTACTTACTTCACAAACAGATGCTCTTGGAGCTAACTCATCTTTGTTAATAAACTCCATCCACAGTTTAGTTCTCTCTACATTATTCTTATCACAAGGTAACCTAAATAACCTGTAACCACGTTCGCTTCGATTGTTACACCCAGGAACACAACAACCCGGCATTGTTTCAGTTTTTTAAACCAAATAACACGTTCTCTGGCAAACACGAAAACACGATGACGAATTGACGAATATCAACAGTGATATCAACGAAAGCAGGTTATGATCTGTGGTTATGATATCAACACGATGCCGCGATGCCGTCAGATGTTATCGGCGGCAATTTTAACTCCAAAGGAGTGGACAAATCAATTGCGGTACTCTACCAATCTAGGGACTTTATTTTTCTTAAGATGCGAGCGACTTCCGGAATAGGATCGTGCCAATGTTGAACGAAAAGTCTTTTTGTTCAACATTGACACAATACTATCCCGGAAGTCGCCTACATCTTTCGAAAAGCATAGATTGTAGATCGGAATCAAGTGTTCTGTGACCGGCAATCTTTCCTGGCGAGAGGTTTATGCAATAGACTGCAACCCCAATAAGGCGAAGTTCGGTTGAAGAGCAATACTCAAGGACTGATCTTCTCCGCTCTACCACTTAACCTCGAAATTGCTGCGAAAGACCCCTCTGTATTTTTATCTTCTATTTTCTTGGGCATTTTTGCTTTTTGATTCAGAAATGAAAGGAAATTCTCAAAATTGGGTAAATCATTCAAAAAGTCGTTAGATTGCCACTTCTGATTGTCACTAAATCAAGTCTTGTACATACTAAATATGCAATTAAAGTATCCTAAGATTCTGTGGGTTGTCCTAATTCTTCTTACATTGTTCACCAAAAATGGCTGAGATTTTTGGAAGATTCTTTTTTGATAGGTTCAATATTGAATAAAGGTTTGGTGTGTACATGTAATAATGCTCTTTTATCTATATATTGTTTACATAATAACTATTGAAAAATTGTCATTTGTGACTTGAATATTGGCTATAATTTCAAAAGTTTCATCCCGGAGGGCTCTTATAACTATTATTAATGATTAAGCTGTCAAATGAATTCTTAAATTGTGATCAATCACCTGACTCACCTGAAAATGTTGGTAAATTTATTACAAGCAACTTTACTTCTGAGTACCTACTGATTAAAGATTTGATTATCATTTGAGTTACGACCCGAGCTCGCCTCGTTTTCTGCATAATTGCCTTGTAAGTTGTAATAAACTTTTTGTTGAAGGATACTCCTTTTCAAATTATTCACGAATATATCGATTTTCCAAATCTTCATCCTTTATTAAATATTTAATTTCTAAATGTTTGGCCAGAAATTCATCCAATAAACTAGAGGAAATTCTGTTTTTAATTTCCCTCTCGTTGTTTGCACGTGACTGAGAACTACATATTTATTTATGTAAGTTCGAAAATTAGTTAAAGGAGCTTTTAAACTATCACGTTGAACACGAAGTTTCGTAATTCTAGTGACGATTCCCTGATTAATATGCAAATACACTACACGTTACAGATTAGCTGCCGTCTGAATGGAATGTTGAACTTGAATTCGCTTGGGAACGACTAGAACAGCGCTTGAAGATGTAACTTCTGGAGAAATGTGTTCCCGGTACTGGATGTGTTTTTCAATACAAAATTATTGAGGTATATTGTCTAATATCGGATTATTGAGTAATAAAATCGGCACTCACGGAGGACCATGTGTAAAAGCTATATGCTTTGAAGTACATTCTGTATTTATTGTAAACTCTTTAGACATTTTTTATTTGTTGGTGTTTTTGCATTGTCATTCTTATAACAAACCATGTATGCTTGGAAAATAGCCAAACGTCGAGTTTCAGTCTTGCTCTGGCACCGATGGGGCGTAACATTTTTACCAATATTTACCCTAATTACATTGAAACTACTATACCATATTGTGGATTTTGTTCTACTTTAATTCCTTGTAAACCCAAGTGAGGTTATTCATACTAAAAATTTTCACATTCTCTTCTTGGATCAATCGAATTACACACCACAGTTTTCGTTTAGTTTCAATCGAGGTTTCAATTCGAAATTTATCCACATTTGCAGTCCCTTTTATTTCTTTAACTAATCCTGACATATAACGCGCACAATAGTTTTCCAGTAAATGAGAGGCGTTGAGTTACAGTACGAGATTCGTTAGGTCGCTCAATACAATTTTCATCATAACGTTCCAATTCCACCCTTTTCCCCTATTTGAACAATCCAAATGCCTATTTTAGGTAGGTAGGTACATTGCCCAGATTTCTAAGAATAGGTAAGTTGTGTGCAATATTAAATTTCCTTAAATATTCCTCGTATCTAACCACACAACTTATTTAATCTTACAAATCGGGACCTAAAATACACATTTCTAAATAATTACCTACACGTCACCCTGCTTATTGCTACACCAACAACTTTCGGGCAAATCATCCTCGTTAAATGATAAAAGCGATAAGATGTTTACGTCGGCTTAGACAAGAGTTTAATTTGTACGAGCAATTCCTTCGAGTTTTATACAAGACGTTATATACGGGTCTCCAGAGAATAAATTCAAAGGGTATTTAATAGCGCGCTAGCACGCGAAGTTAACGACAAACTTACTTATGTGCCACCGACCTCTCCCAACGTTATCACCAAATAATCAAGGCAATGCTTTAGCGTGAGTTTTTAAGGTGAAAGGTAAATTCATTCTCCAAGTTCAAAGCAGTGGCGTGATATTGGAGATGACATACAACCGAGCTGTTTCACTTAAACACTTGTATATCACATTTCCTTTGTAGGAGAGCGAAGGTAAATTTTATCTGGCACAGCACGTCAACACGTTGCTATTGTGAGCGTTTATTATAACGGTAAACATTGCTAAACCACAACAACACAGTAGAAAGACTCTCCATTATGTATTATTTCTGCTTTTCATTCAGCAATCAATATAAATTGTACGTGACAAAAGATTCATTTTGAGAGCTATCCGCTCGCATAATTGCATTAAGACAGATTTTAGTAAAATATTGGGCTTTTTTTAATATACAGAAGCAGTATCTATAGAAATAGAACATTGGAATGTGATAAGTGAGGCTCCAATTTAAGCGACATTGTAGATGATGAGGCACGACAGATGAGTTTGGTTCAAATATGCAAAATATGCGAGACGCACCATTTCAAAATTTCCATTAAACAGAATGGTCCCTGAATTTGAAGGGAAAGAAGGAGGGTTACTCTCACTCACTGTATCACGGTAGATAACACAACGAAAAATGTTCAAGAATGGGACATGTCAAGTTTCCCAGTATTTAAAATGTGAAAACTCCTTTGTTCGCCAAACCGAAAATTAAGGGTAGCTTCTAATTACATTCCTAAAATTAACATGAACAGTTTTTGTAGAAAGTGGACCGAAACGAAAATTATACAGCCGTCGTCACATCTTTAATTAGTTTTTTGGCTTTTATTTAAGGAAACTGTAAAATAACAGAAACCAAAATGGAAGAAAAGGTCTGCGCTTTATTCAAACAGATCTTGGTTCTGAATAATGGGTCTATCTTATACATGGCAATAGAGCACATTTTTGGGAAATATTGAAGAAACCTAAATAATTCAACAATAGTTGGGTTTAGGCTTAGAAATAACCAAAAACTGAAAATATTTTAACTGAAACAATTTATTTAGGACCTGAGAGACACTTTGTCCAATAGACACAGTCAGGATTGCAAATTGTGAATTAGTATAAGTAATTTAAGGATTGTTATTCCATTTATTGAGTGTAGGAAATTCAAGGAACGTATAAATAAGGAAACATTTAATTTAAAAAGACGTAAGAACGTTGTAAGCTGTTATCGGACAAATTAATCGGCTAGGTTTGTCAAAAGGACACTTGCATTGATTGGCGCCACACAGATGGGCATTAATTTGGCGACGTAGTTGGTTGTTTATCTTTCGTCGGTCAATAACGAGGCGGAAAAAGAGAGTGGAGGGGAGATTGCTTAAATAAGTGGAGCAAATTAACGACGCGGCTGTTCGGGTGAAAAATCTCTATACGCATGTTGTCCCAAGTTGATAGATGTTTATGTCAACGTTAAGTTCTGGCAAGTAGTCGAATGGGATTTCTAATCTGCTTCAAAATTTATGTAGCGTTGGAAATTAAGAAATTTGATTGGGGCATTTTATTTTATTATGAGTGTTTAAAGTCTACGTCAGGATTTTTTGTGCCGGGACCCAGCTGTACCCTGAATTTGGTGTTGAAAGTTAATACAATCGTGAATAATGATAATTGTGAGCTAGCTAGGTAGGAGTCCGTGCAGTAGTTTTGCTTTTATTATTGTTTTCCTATGTCCGTGGTAAGGGTCACAGCAGTTATTTTTAATAACGCGAAATATAGGTGCACACAGCAATATGTATAAATTTTCAGAAGCCTATTCGCATAAGTTTCCCATATACGAGTAGCAATCGACCCAGCTCGTCTTTAAACATCCAGTATTTAGGTTAAAACATAATTATGGAATTTCTATCTACCCTTGAGGTGTAGCGAGTCTTTTTTACGCTGAAATTTGAACCTCAATAGATGGAATCAACACATTCTAAATGGTGGTCCAAGAAACCAAGGTTTTGAAGAATCAATTTTTTTTAAATAAATCGATTAACTTGTAATTTTGACAGTAGGTAAATGACCAAAGGATCAAAACCTATATGATGCCAAAAGGCGCTTTCACTCAATCTCGGGGATCGAAATTTTTTGTTATAATTTGGGAACAGACACAAAAATGAATTCTAACCAAAAAGGGCTTTATACATTTTTTTTGTAAAATTAATACTTTCGAGTGACCGAAGGTATCAGCTTTTCATAGAAAAACATAAATGTTTTTAATAAGCTTTTCCAGGGAAAGTTATTTTAATAAGATTCCTTATTTCGATAACACTTTTCTTTTTAGGTTATGCCATATGTTTTAATTTAATTACCTATCTTTGACCTATATCGCATTCCGAAACCCCTGGGATACATAAGTTTGAATCAATAGAATTTTGGTCTGATTTTGTCATTGTAGTTTTTGCAAGGATCTTTCGTGTAACGAGCATTAACCAGTCCTATCCATGAAGTACCGTCCTGTAATGAAATGCTAAACGAATTCACCAACCTATGACTGATGTTCTGCTCAGCTGGAACTCATCTAATAAAAGGTATTTAAAATCAGACGTTCTGCAATGCAATGTGTGAAATTTCGCAGCAGCTGCCAAACTGTAGGTAATCTGTAATTGTCTTTGCCGTGTCTCTTCTGTTGCTATACATGTTTGCTACCGTCGTGACGAATCGCTCTGCAATTGATTACATGAAAGCGAGAAGTTGCTAATGTGTAATCAACTGTAAAGTGGCTTTTAATTTATCTTTTGCTTTTGGCGCTAATGTTAACGCGAGGTAACTCAGTTAATTAATTTATCTTTCTGTCTCTAAAGAAGATTTGATTAAATTATCCCTTATACCTTACAGCCATTTGAATTTTCTTTCGAAGTTGGTTTCTAGTCTATAACTTTTGATTGAGAAGTCTGATCGAAAAAGTACGAATTGTTTGGGATTCTACGCACCCAAATTAATAAGGAAAAGTGTTTTCCCGAGAAATTTTGGTGCAGTCGATTTTTGGAAAAAAGGAAGGTTATACACTGCCTTTTTTTTGCCCCGAAAAGAAAATTGTCTCAGATCGTCCCGGAAAAAAATTTTTCTTATAGAACGTGGCCTGTAGAATCCATAATTTCAAACAGTTCCAAGATTGGGCTACTAGTTCAAAAGTTACAGCCCTTTGAATTTTCTTTCGAAATTGCTTTCTAGTCTATAACTTTTGATTGAGAAGTCTGATCGAAAAAGTACGAATTGTTTTGGATCCTACGCACCAAAATTAATAAGAAAAAGTGTTTTCCCGAGAAATTTTGGTGCAGTCGATTTTTGGTAAAAAAGGAAGGTTATACACTGTCTTTTTTTGAGCTCCGAAAAGAAAATTGTCTCAGATCGACCCGGAAAAAAATTTTCTTATAGAATGTGGCCTGTAGAATCCATAATTTCAAACAGTTCCAAGATTGGGCTAGTAGTTCAAAAGTTACAGCCCTTTGAATTTTCTTTCGAAATTGGTTTCTAGTCTATAACTTTTGATTGAGAAGTATGATCGAAAAAGTACGAATTGTTTTGGATTCTACGCACCAAAATTAATAAGAAAAAGTGTTTTCCCGAGAAATTTTGGTGCAGTCGATTTTTGGAACAAAGGAAGGTTATACACTGCTTTTTTTTTGCCCCGAAAAAAACATTGTCTCAGATCGACCCGGAAAAAATTTTTCTTATAGAACGTGGCCTGTAGAATCCATAATTTCAAACAGTTCCAAGATTGGGCTACTAGTTCAAAAGTTACAGCCATTTGAATTTTCTTTCGAAATTGGTTTCTAGTCTATAACTTTTGATTGAGAAGTCTGATCGAAAAAGTACGAATTGATTTGGATTCTACGCACCAAAATTAATAAGAAAAAATGTTTTCCCGAGAAATTTTGGTGCAGTCGATTTTTGGTAAAAAAGGAAGGTTATACACTGCCTTTTTTTGAGCCCGAAAAAAAAATTGTCTCAGATCGACCCGGAAAATAAAATTTTCTTATAGAATGTGGCCTGTAGAATCCATAATTTCAAACAGTTCCAAGATTGGGCTACTAGTTCAAAAGTTACAGCCCTTTGAATTTTCTTTCGAAATTGGTTTCTAGTCTATAACTTTTGATTGAGAAGTCTGATCGAAAAAGTACGAATTGTTTTGGATTCTACGCACCAAAATTAATAAGAAAAAGTGTTTTCCCGAGAAATTTTGGTGCAGTCGATTTTTGGTAAAAAAAGGAAGGTTATACACTGCCTTTTTTTGAGCCCCGAAAAAGAAATTGTCTCAGAACGACCCGGAAAAAAAATTTTCTTAAAACCGTTACAACCCATACTTTTTTTAAATGGGAACTATGGGCATGTCACATATCGTTTAAAAGATATCTTTCTTCCCTATCCAAAAATGCAAAAATTAACACATCTACCGACGTATGTCCGTCACGCCTGTAATGTTACATTCGTGGTGAGTATTTTGAACATCTAACACCGTGTAACACCATTGACACTCATATTTTTGTTATTTTATTTTATTATTTTTTACATCATGAACAATTAAGGGCCAGTTTTTCCATCTCTCGATTGACGTGTTTCGGGATTTTTATAAATGTGTACCCTGTACAGGGTGTTCTATTTTTAATACTTTTATAGAGTATCTCCTTAATTGTTGGTGCTATCAAAAAAGTAATACAGACTTCATGTTCTCTTTTCGGGTCAAAATGCTAAAACCAAATTTGAAAATATTAGGTCGAGATACAGGGGAAAATAAAAAAAATGTCAATTTCAGAAAAAGTTATCGCATCTAACCTCATTTTGTTAAATCGAGCACCATGTATATTTTGATATAAAAATTGCATATTCAATTAATTCTCTTTTTAGAAATATAATACTAAAAGATTCAATATTGCTTAAAAAATAATTAACAAACGGTTTTAGAACAATCCTGATTAATTTTTGTCTTTTTTTATCATTTGAAACGTTGTTTAATCTTTATGAATCTTTTTGGAAGCACTTGCATATTTTTTGAATATCATTCCTAGTGTTATATTTTTGAAAACAATTTAAGATCTTGTTTTTAGATTAAAATATAGGATGTAAATTTGAAAAAAATGTGGTTTAGGCCCCGTATACTTATTAGTTTGACATTTGAAATTGATAATTTTTTTTATTTTCCCCCGCATCTCTTAAGCGAGCGAATATTTACGATTTTAAGTTTGGCCTAAAAGGAGGGCATTATTTTCTTGATAGCACCAACAATTACGGAAATGCTAGAAAAGTACAAATATTTGTGCAGATATACTTTTGATGGTTATATTAAATCTGAGTTGACGCTTCGACTTTTTCGGTGTGATGGGTTCGTCCGTCCGTCCCTCTGTCCGTCTGTGCCTCGAGAACGTAAAGAAACAGCGATGTCAAACTTCTCCAAACGATTTCTACGAGTTCAAGGATCAGCGCAGTTGAATATGAGCCGAATTAAAAGTCGTGATTCCGAATGCGAGGTGATTTAATTAGGTGCACAAAAAATCCCCTATTGAAAATCGTACGCGATTCTTCGTATCTTGTTTTGTATTAAGGTAATTAACGAAGGGGCTCAATTTTAATGCGTGCCCTGGGTACCATTTGGTCATGCTACGCCAATGAGGACCACACAAGAGGCAAAGAGTCAGAAGGGATAAAATGTACAGACGAAAAACACCAAAGGCGTTGGCGGTATTAGCTAAACAAAAAAAGAGAAGAATCAATTGCATCAACACGGTTGAAAGAGTTAAAGGAATCAGAGGAAATAGGAGGTAACAAACGAGTACAGAGAAACAGCATAGTGAGGTGGTATCCAGGTGTAGGGTTTTTTGTTTTCAATTTTGTTTGGTATTGTATATATTAAAATTTAGTTAGGTTAAGTTTCAAAATCATAGAGTAGAGATTTAAAATTCAGTTGTGCCACTACCACAGAAACGTAAGCCTTCACGCCGTTTGTTAACATTCACAGTCTAAATCAACCATATATGCAGGATAGATCAACCAACAAAACTTTATATACAGGCTGTTTCACGAAAAAACGTTACCTAAAAGTATTCAGACTCTCATTGATAATTTAAATCTGAAAAGGTGCACACTAACATAGTGTTATTGTAAATAGAACACTGTATTTTATCGTATTTTCGAAATATACATGAAAATCTACGTTGTTTGATACAATATTTCTCTATACCCAGCATTAGGGGTTCTCAAGTTATTCAAAAATTAAAAAAATTTTTGACGTCAGGCTGCTTTTCTTTTGAGACTTTTGACTCCGTTGACTTTAATTTCAAAAAGTTTTCCAAAATCAACAACACTGACTATATGGGCATGATTTAAATTATGATCGCTCTTCTACAGGGCGTTGTAAAACTAATGGTCAACTTTAATATCTTAAAATGTAGTTTGACTGGAAAGCTTGAAATTTAACAATAACATTTTCAGATTTCATACAAAACTTAATGTTTAAACACAAAAAGCTTCAAGGTTAAAATTTCATATTGTTGCAATTGACACTTTAAATTTGGAGCTTCATGTCAGAAAAAGAAGTTTAAAACTGAAAAGACTGAACACCTGAAATCAAAATGTGTAGGTTTCAAGAATCGGACGCTTGACATAAGGAAGAATAGTTTAAAACTAGAGCTTAAAATTTGAAGAATAGAATCATGGATTAATAAGCGATAAAATGAGATATCACCTGGCGCCCTGGTGTAGCAAAAAAGGGGAGAAGTCCTTTAGTCCTTACCCAAGCTTGATTGGGAAGTCTATCATATACAGAGAGGAGAAATGTTAATGTATTACTTGTTTGATTTATTCACAATTAATTAATAATAATCCTTCATAACAGATAATATTATTTATCAGCTCACTTGTACTCAAATTTATAACAAATGAGCGGGAAACAACTACTCATCAATTCGGCACGCTTCAATTTGGTTATATACCCAACAGAAAGTTTCTAGAAAAATCACGGAACGTTCTCGAACAGTCCACAAGACGTATCATATTTCAAGGAAAGAATACGACATATCCATTTTCTTTTCATTATCGCCGTATAGCAACTTGATGGCGCCAGGACGTCCCGATGTTTGGGATACTCGCTACAGTAATGTTGCACAATTGCCTGACAGTGTATGACCGCCCAAACGTAGTGATCCCTACTTTCGTGGAGTTTTTCCCGAAGGCCGAAAGTCCAGCGACCTATGTGGAACTAACTAGACTGCTACAAGACACATACAAATTCACGACATCAACAAATTTGAAACTCCCAGTCAGTGGGATGACACCGGTTGCGCCTTTGCAAAGATATTTGATCATAGCGACGTCGCAATGTAGCAGTGTCATCTCCAAAAAAGGTTCTACGATGTCCAACACTGGGGTATTACCAGTGCACTCACTGGTTTATGCCTGACGTTCTCCACCTTTCAGTTTACGAGAGCTAAAATTAGTTTCAAACATATAGCAGGAGCGGCACTGGTACGCAAAGAGCGGGTAGACACTAGGTTTCAATAAAAACCTAATGCAAACGGATCCAACGCAATACGATAAATGGTATCCGGTTCCTGTAAAACTATTGTCATATAGAAATGTGTATCCTGATCGTCCAACTATGTCAGGGTTAAAGAAATGAAAAGGTCATAAATTTATTTTCATAGCGTAAAAGGACTTTTATCTCTTACAATAAACAAAGCGACCTATTTACCATTAAGTAGAATTTATTCCTTTGACGAGTTTTGTAAATATGCAACTGAGCCCGTATCGATCGGGCTATAAAGTTTTATTTCGCTTTTGTTGAGCGCCGCCGGTAGGAAGGGCACATAAAAATAGGAGAAGTTTTCGGATGGGATGTCTAACGTGTCATATCTGAATCTTACCGTGTCTATTTTAGCCTGAAACGCTACAAGGGTGGATGTATTGAAGGGGAAGGTGAATCCTGCCTATGATTAATGATCGCGGAAGGTTATGCGTAAGAAGACAGGTAGGATGATGTCTTTGCAAATGACGTCGTTTCGCAAGCCCACGTACGGGGGGCGATTGAAAAAGCTCTCTCGTCGTCAAAAAATTAGATTTCTCGAGATAATAAATCACCGAGTTATATTCTCTGCGATGAATATTTCACCGGCTGCGTTCAGTCGGTTTGGCGATTTTTCTTTTTATATTACTTTATAAAATCGTACTGTCATCCCCTACCTTTGAACGACAGATTATCCTACTTATTTTAGGAAAGCTCGTGAGCATTGTGTGTCATTATCCTCATTCGGAAGACACGCACGTATAATTGTAGTAACCGCATAAAAAAAGGAAATTAGAAAAACGCGAACCAGAAACGAATACAATCAAACGAAAAAGGCATGCAAAATATACATCCAATAAGCTTGTTGGCATAAAAACGTTCAACTTCCAACAAAAGTTTTGGCAAATTAGAGAAAATCATTGAACGTTACTCAAATCACCGGAACAAAGAAACTTGTAAAGTTTTCAAACAACTTACTCGAATTTCCTTGAGAAAATCGGTAATTTTTTCCGTCGCACTCGCATATACAACGATGATCCTCTCTCGTTCTCTAGCACGAGCAGTAATGGGAAAAATAGAAAATTCATATATCAATCTCGAGTATTATCTTACAAAATATGTATAATATACGTCACGCAACAGCTTTGTAAAGCACCTACCATATAAATTTTATTCAAGGAAAGCCAACAGTTTAAGGAATATTAATGTCGCAAACAATGAAGATCAATAAATTTATTTAGTTCTCCTTTTGTACACGTTTTCGTAACGAAACCGGAAATTTCGCGTTCCTTCTGACTGCGGAACGCGAAGGAAGTAGACAGAATTACTGCTTTCTCATCGACGATCATTATCAGATAAATGGGTTAAATTGTTCTCAGATTAGAAACAGTGTTAACGGTTGACGGAGTTCTTATAGTGACAGCGGGGCTTTTATCTTTTCGAGCGTTTCTCCCATGCTATAGTATTGTACAAAAAGTGTGATAATGAGGGATGAGTTGGTTGTTCTATATGTAGGACAAGTGTACGAAAATAATGGGGGGATACCCATCTACGAATATTGTGCGGAGCGTAACACAGGCCTTACGGTATCGGTGAGTATGAGCACCCGTTTAGGTAGGGCTGTAATCTTAATAAGACAGGTAGTCCGCAACCTAAGGGTAGAAATTTGCATAGGCGACTATTAAATATAACAAACAAACCAAAAGTCGATTTTTAGTTAACAAAATCGCTTTGCCTAAAGGTACAGCATGTTGTTTAGTTGCGGTGTTTCTACGATGCAACATCAAAATGAATATAGTGACAATATTTTAAATTTTGCCACGTAAGGGTTCTCTCTTCCAGCGTGTACAATAGGATGACCAACAGACTATTTCCGTATTTGTTTACGAAAGAATTGTGGTGGTTTCCACGATGTGATAGTTACTGCAATATACAAAACCGCTAAAAAGATTTCAGGTAATGATTTTAAATTACTGTGTCAACAAATATGGAAAATTCCCGGTTAGCCATTCTACCGTACCTATTGGAGAATACTGTAGAAAATTGAATCCGTGGGCGATGTCCGTTTGTTACTATAAATTTTAAATTCACAAATAACTCGTATTTTTAAACATAAAATACATTTTGTTACACATAAACCGCACAGCAATATACCTAAAACAATCTGACAAAAACACAACTACAAAAAATGAATAAAACGAACATGTTTCTGAAGCTAGACTCTCATCTGCACTCAGATTATGCGTTCGTATATCAAACCAAACACTTTTAATTTTAAAAATGGAAGCGGATTATGTGCAACTTATATTTAATGATTAAATCTTCCCGTTCATTTGTATAAAAAATACAATGAGATTTAATTTAGTGAGAAAAATTCACAAATTGTAGCGATTAATCAATTCGGAACGATTTAGTTCCTAATGTAAAGCTGCGTGACGTTAATTTACTCCTTATTTGAACCAATGAACGTATTTGCGAGCTTTTACATTCATAACCTCACATTTATTATCCGTCACATCCGTCGGTAATTTGGAACACACGTCGAGGTTACGTAAAGGCGCTATAATCGATTGAAACCGCAAATTGGGTTTCGCCTTTAGACGTCTCATTATTTTCTATTTTTTCCCACACCGCCTTTAATCCCCCTTCTTTTAGTAAGGTTTCGTCACGCCGTCGCGGAAAATGCGTTCCGTCAACGACAACGACGCGGACGCGCTCCGGTACAAATGCGATAAGAATTCAATTTTCAACCGAAAGGCACGGGGATTAGTGATACGGTTGAAGATAATAACAATAAAAGAACGACGTTGTAATAATGGGGCTTACCTCGTTGGTGTTCCAGCGATGCCGTTGTGTTGGAAAATGGTCAGCTCGCGGCAGGCTTTCCAGGTTTTCGGGCAATTTGATAGGTTCGCCGTCTGTAACAACAACGAAAGCGTGTTATAACTTCATTGATGCTCGCATAAGCTTTGCACGTTTTATTCCATTAGGAGAAGCGTCACAAATGTGCAATTTCCTTGCTGCAAGCGTTCACAATTAAGAGGATGATACGATCTAAATTATGAAAATGTCTGCGTTGACTTAGAATCTCTTTATGTCTCGATAATTAATAGTCAACAATTACTAAAATTACAATAGCAAAAGTTAATTAAAAATAAGGCTTTCAGTTTATGTAGCAATTATAGATCAAGTTTCCGTAATTCTGATGTGAAATTTAAATACTGAAAATAATATCCACAAATGATTGATTTGCAACTAGCATCGACCCGTTTCGAAGCAATTAACAAAAGTGTCCCACTTACTCCTGTCCTTAAAATTCTTACATCAGAACCTCAGACAATTTATTAGACACGCTTTTTTTCGTATTCTGTTTTCCTAATGACATTTCTCCAATTGTACCAAGATTACAGGAACGTAAGGTGTAATTTATTCATAGAAACCTCTTCCTTTATTCTGTTCTCCCCATCCGAACTTCTTTTTGTCAGAATCATATGACCGTGTAATGCTGTCAAATTTATGTACATGATAGATCCAAAATTCTTAATCGGAATTACATAAACGCAATAAGTGTACTGGAACATATTATGGTCTCCTGATACAAATTGTTTTGATGAATAGGGTCATAGAAAAGCAATAATAAGGTGATGTGCTTCACACGGGAGTAAAAATTCACAAAAATATAGCATGAATAAGTTATTGCTTCCACATCGAGTATAGATAGTTCTGACAGACAAGTTTATGTACTAGAAGCAGAAATACCTCCTCACATATACGCAATAGAATGCCTTCAAAAGGGGCTCATTTTCATGCCTACTTTCTGTCAGGAAATTTGAGTTTCTATGACAGAGGCAGTTTCCTGCCGCTTGTCACTTTACTGGCCGCATTTGCGACATTTCAAATGTCTATAAGGACTCCTGTCATCACTGACACGTTGACATTAATCAAGTTTTATATACAAATTGAAATTTTATATTAAAATACGATTTCGGGTAAAATTTAATACGACTCGTCAGTAAAATGACATTACTTGACTCGGAAATGAAAATATTCGGCCCCAAAGGGCCTCGCACTTCAATATTCCCTCGCCAGGAATGTGTCATTTTCCTGACTTTTATGTAAATATCTATTACCCAAAGTCGCATTTAGTATAACATTTCAATTTCCATAAACTTTCCATAAACTTTTGATTAATGTCCATCTGTCATTATAGACATTTAGCAGTGTGGCAGGTGCAGCAATTTAGCCCAATACATTCTAATCACATTATGTTCTCCTTATACAAATTTCTCTTCAGGCGATTGTGGTATCCGAATCATGAGAACGCAAAAATGTGATAATGAGTACAAAATCAAATTTACCGTAGTATGCTATCTTGATACCAATTTTTCTTCTAAAAATATGTGTATTAAGAGCACAGTATTACAAAAGCATTTTCATCTATTAGACGCGTCTAACATATTAGATTTTGTATCTCATGTACAGAAACGCAAGAAAGTGTAAATGGGAATAAAACTAATGGTCCTTATACCTTTTTCTTCAAAATATTGTTGCATCCGGATAATAAAAACTTGGAAATGTGATTTACGATATTTTCCCTTGATTTTTCTTTAAAAAATATTTGTTAGGAGCAAGGAGTACGAAAATGCTAGGGTTTAACTGTTACATACCTCTTCTACCATGTTGGATTTGCACAGGATAATTTTTTTTCAAATTTTGGATTACATGCACAGAAACGCAAGGAGGTACAGTAAATGGAAAACAAAGGTAATCGTCCAACAAATTATGTTTTCCTTATTCAAATTTTTCTTCAATAAGTAATTATATTCGGAGCTCAGGAGTATGAATAAGCCTAGTTTTTAATTGTGGACGCCCCTTGTACAATATTAGATTTGCACGACATAATATTTTTTTCAAATTTTGGATGACATTCACAGGAGGTACTGGAAATGGAAATTAAAACTAAGCTACAAACACCTATCCATATTATGTTCTCCTTATTCACATTTTTCTGAAAGATATATTTTCATTACGAGCGCAGGCATACGAAAGGGCCAGATGTTTATCTGCTAAAGACATCAACATTCTTCAAATTTTGGATTATACGCACCAGAAACGCGAGAAAGTACCACGGAGAAATGTGTTAATGGGGAAAAATCAATTGCCAATAGTTTTTTATTTATCATAATATGTTATTGATACTAATTTTTCCTCTAAAAATAATGTCAGGAGCACAGGATTACAAAAGCAAAAGGATACCATATTAGGTTTTGTATCTTATGTCAAAAACGCAGGAAGGTGTAAATGAGAAAACACTAATAATCAAACACCTTCTAATATCTTATACTATGTTCTCCTGATACTCTTTCGTCTTCAGACGTTTATTGCATCTGGATCATGAGAATCGAAAACGTGACAATGTGGCAAAAATAAATTATAGGTTTGTACCTTACCTTCCCTTTGTTCAATAACAATTAGTTATATTAGGAGCATAGGAGTACGATAGTGACAGGTTTTTAACTGTTACTTACATTGTGTAATATCAAATTAATCGTCTAGGCGAGATAGAAGAATTAGCGGACGGTGGATAAGTCCACAGTTCGAGCCAACAGCAACAACATTTATGTACATGATACATCCAAAATTCTTAATCGGAATTACATGAACGCAATAAGTGTACTGGAACATATTATGGTCTCCTGATACAGATTGTTTTGATGAATAGGGTCATAGAAACGTAATAATGCGGAGAGGTACTCCACACGGGAGCAAAAATTCACAAAAATATAGCGTGAACTTGCTTCCACATCGAGTATAGAGGGTGTGCACTTTTCCGACAGACAGTCTATGTACTAGAAGCTGAAATACCTCCTCACATATACGCAATAGAATGCCTTCAAAAGGGGCTATAAGTATTGAAAACTGTTTCGGCAAATATTCCAAAAGTCTGGAAACTAGTGCCTTACAGTCTTTTAAACATCTAAGAAAAAAACGCATGGATGTTCTCCTGATAGCTCGAAATAATTTTTTTAGGTAGACACTTTATTACTTATGTTCTTTTGGAAGCCAGAGAAAATTTTCTGGCAGGGATTCTATTATATTCTCCTGTCTAGAATAATTCATTTCTGGAGGTAACATTTACTGACAGACACTTTAATCTGATTTGAAAATTACCGTGGCCGTATCACATGAGCGCAAACCTTGTCCAAAGACCTTAGATATAATGTTCTCCTGATATAAAGTTCCTTTTTAAAGGTTCACAAATCGGTATTACAGAAATGGACGAATACGTAAAATTTATTGGCACATTCTCACGTATTATGTTCTCCTGATATACAAAATCACTGCATTAGGCTCACAGGAATGAAGTAAGAGATTGTCCTGTCTTATATTTCTGCTTTGCAAATTGTATCAGGATCACAGAAACGTATTATATATTCCACGTATTGTATTATGTTCTCCCGATACAAATTTCTCTATTAAATTAGGATTACAGAGATTTTTTGTAACTCCTCAACCATATTTGATCCTTTTATCACGCCCTACTCTTGGCAAATTCCATTGTACCGATGCCCTTCATCATCGGTTCGTTAATAAATCGTAACTTTGGTTTCAGGAATCCTTAAAACGTGACACAGTTAGGATCGTTATAGCATTATATTATAAATGCTAAATAAGGGCAGCGTGTTCTGAAAAGGGTAGTAGTTGCTTGTTGATTAATTATTCACGACCAATCAAACAAATTATTACATCCACGTTTAACTATTCCCTACGTCATTGGTGTCGTGTGTCGTTCTAAAACCCCACCAAACTTGAGGGGGATGATTTTTTACAAGGGTGCAAAAATATTGTTCAGTAATCCGGACGCGTCTTATCTTTTATGGACACCGACACTTATATAACGGAGCGCAGACATAAAACTACCATTAAATTATTAACACCCCAATTACTCCGAACTAAATAAACGAAATGAAGGTTTGAAAAACTTATGATACGAATTAAAAGATCCGGAACTGTTTTAGAGGACCGTAATGCCATTTAATTGCGAACCGTTAATTTAAGCGTCGGTAAGCATCTACATGAGCATGCCTCGCTATCTCGATCTACGGAAAACAATGTGCCCTTGCATGTGTAAACTCACAAAAAAAAACAAAGGGAAAAAAAAACCTTCAAGATATAACAACGGGCGCAATTATAGCGAAACATTAAA
Source organism: Photinus pyralis (assembly GCF_008802855.1). NCBI lineage: Eukaryota > Metazoa > Arthropoda > Insecta > Coleoptera > Lampyridae > Photinus > Photinus pyralis. Next base: position 42,635,704 of record NW_022170511.1, read on the forward strand.
ATGAAAGAAAAGTTGGATTGTGTTTTGCTACTTTGGGTTAAAATTAAGCACGAGGAAAGTTTATGTGCAACAGCTTTCGTGAAGTGGTTGTGGTGCAGATAAATACGAGAAAATGGCCTTTTAACGCATGAGAAGGTTTTATTTTCAAATTCAGTTTGTAAAGAAGATCCACTCCACTAAGTGCTACTTAATTATAATTATATGGCCGTCTTTTTAGTGGTTGTTGAAAAAGGTAAACTTGTCGGACTCTGCACGTGCTAAAGCAGTATCATCGTTGCGCCATATACGTTAGCAGCATCAGCATATTCCCACTCCCGAACCATTTGCATGTTAAACTACTGTTTGTTGTTGTTGTACTGTGATAACCGAGGGCAATTTTAGCGATATTATGTTATTGCCAAGTTTTGGTTATCCATAAACAGCGAGAATCTCGAGTTAACGAAATTTGATCAGTATCAGCTAGGAGACAAAGAGTACGGTACACGGGAATTTAGGTAACATGATCTATAGTATTTAATTGGTATCGTATTACAAACACTTGTTAACTGTATAACGACAATCAACTAAATACGGAGTTAAGCCGAAGTGCCAGAAGGGCGGCCATGTTACCCCAGTTGATTGCTCTGGGATCTTGGGAACTTAGGTCAACTAGATTAGCGGTAATGAGCGGCATTCAATTACCATAGCGAGTGCTCTTGATGATACGAATTGAGGTGATCTACCCTCTCTATACGTATCACAATGTAACAGCGTAATGGCTGTCGGGGAATTTTACTCTCAAATCATTGAAGGGACCGTTTTAAATTTCTAATTTGTCTAACCCAACAATTTTACTAAATTTCAAAGATCACGTTTACAGATTTATTGTGGCACATTCTCCTAAAGTGGACATATTGTTTCTGCCTTATAAAAATAACGGCTCGTGTATCACCAATAAGTATTTAAACGCATCGCCTTGCCGTAGAGATTGACACAGTCATAGTAAGGTGTCACTTTTTTAATTCATTAACTCACTTCTGCCACGATTGATGTTTGTTACTCAAATTGCAAATGAAATAACAAATTGACAAAAGTGTAACGTGCCGTGAAGGTTGATCTAAAAAAAACCTATTAATTAACGTCAATGGAAAGCTAACCCAATCCTCGTTGGATATTAAAAGTCAAATACCGTTATTTCATGTAAAATTGTATTTACATTTACTTATGTATATTTACATTTTTCAGTTCAATTACGGTCGAACGAAAATGGCAATTTCCTTCGGATTTCGATACCAAAAAAAAAAGAAAGCACAGCTAATGATTAATAACGATAATAACATTTCAAGAGTAGCCCGTAAATTATTAATGATGTAAACGCAAAACCACTAACGATAATTAGAAGGGAACATAATGTCGATGGCATATTAGATTAGTTACAAACCCGATCGCATTCAAGGGTTCAAACAATAACATATCCATTGTTCGGCAAACTCGGCGCGCTTTCCAATTAATATTTTATAAGCGCGGTGATTGAAGAAGGGGGGAGGGGGCGGCGGAACAGAAAAAACCCCGTCGATAAATAAAGACAGTCATCTGACCCATCTGGAAGCGGCATCAGCAGAATCGAAACACGGGCGACCGTAAAATCATCCCGCGCTGACGGAACACGTCGCCGCAATCACCTAACCACCCTCTTACATACATACAGGACCCTAATTGAACATCGCTTACCGTTGCAGGAATAAGAATTCGGAACGTGTAACATTTCGTAGGAGGCCACCCCTTTGAAAGTTTAAAAATAAACATCGTTAGCCACAAGAAACAAATTGTATTAATTTTGTTCACTATACAGCCACAAGATTGCGCTCGAGACTTTTATGTGTAGAGAAGAATCGTGCATGGTGACAGCCATAGTCGACTAATAACTAATTATTATTCGATTACTGATCGATTATTTAACCGATTAGAAGTTACTACTAACAACACTTATCCACACTTAATATTATATGTAGTTTGTGTTCGTCTGAAATTGGGAAATAAGATCCACGGAAGTAATTTAGGAACTTCAGAAGATTGTCTAAACGATTGCCACGATATTAGGAGTACAATTCCTTTCTAAAGCACTCGAAGGCTTTTCAGGGCAATAAAAAGCTATTCTAGATATCACAGAGAGCTTTATGTAAACTTTTTAGTGCATCCAACCGTCTTCTCAGTATGTTTGGGTACTTTCCATTTTTTTAGGCCCTTTTCAAATTGCAAATGGTTCAGAAATCTCGGAGAAGAATTTAAAGTCCTGTGGATCTTAGGCACCTTTGAAAAAACGCAGTCATGATTCTATAAAATACCGTGTAAAGACTCTGCAAAACATAGGAGCAAGTGCGGAATTTCTGCATATATTTTCACTTCCGCCTCCGTCTCCGATTCCATTATTTGATAACGGAAGTATACCAGAATTTTTCAAATATGGCAAGGTGCGCTCTGATTGGCCACACGGGACATTGCGTTTCATAACTAATTATTCTAGTTTTTATCAAATTGTAATATTATTTCCACTTCCGCTTCCGCAAAAATGTTTTCTTCTGTTTCCGTTTCTGCTTCCGTTATAACACTTCCGTTGCCCCAGTACTACAAAACTAGGGTTATGGAAATACGCAAATATGCTCCATAAAGGCGTTAGAAAACTGAGGAGAAAGCGTATATAAGATGAACAGGTTTCAGACAGTACAGAAGACTCCGAAAAGCACTTTAAACGTCTTGTAAGTGCTTTTTTAGAGTAATACCAATACTAAATAATATTTTTCACAGCTGAGGGCTCTACATATCCCTTTAGTCCCTTTCTCGAGTATCCCAGAGAAAAACTTTATCGATATCTCCGTGCACTAGTGGAAGATAAAGTCAGGTAACCTGACTCTCAATTGTTCTAGGAAGTAAATTTGAATTTCGCACAAAATAAAAAGGTGAAGGGTATAAAATTTTTAAAAAAATTGTCGTCTGGCGGTTGAGCAGCCGTGGAAAACAAAAAAAGGTCGTTGCGGTCCCGCGTAGAATAGAACCCGCGTGGTGATGAAGTCTTCTCTACGCCTAAAGTGAAGTCTGAAGCCAAAATTATTAAAATCAAACTGATAACTTGATAGCGCAATTTTGCTTGACGAAGCTGATGTTACACGCGAGCGGCTCGCCGAAGAAGAAATAATTTCGCAGAGAGTCATGTAGACGTGCAGAAACCCCCTTCTTTAGAAATGGGCACTTTCCCAGGTACCATCTATCACAATTGCGTTTTCAAATTATCTGTTTGATTTTAATAGTTTTGACCTTCGACAAAGACTTCGGGTTAGGTGTAGAGGGAGCTTTTTAGCCACCACACCCTTTCGACATTCTTCACGAGACCGCCACGACATTTTATTGTCTTTCTCATGACTGCTCGACCGCCAGAAAACTTGGAATCTTTGGATTCTTCGGTTTTTGAAACTTCTTAATACCCCTCACATTTTTATAATTCTTTACGAAGAATTTTGTTTCTTAAAATTTTTCAAATTTGCAAACTCTCCTCCCTGATGATTCTCCCTTCAGAAGTTTCGGCTCTAAGGAAGAGTCGACTTCACAGAAATGCCTTGCTACTGGTAATAACTGGCTCCATGAAACATTGATATTGATTTTCAGATTATCCTTCAAAAAGATCCTCTATAATTTTTATTCTGTGGGTTTTTTAAATTTGGATGAATACTTTACGATGTACGGCAGTTTGAAAATGTTTATTTCACGATTTTCGACAAAGTTTGAAAAAATTATCGGTCCTGACTATTTACTAGTCAAAATATAACGTTAGATGCAGATTTTAACCCTCTACAATTTAGTACTAAGGTGAATTTTTCAGACCGATAGACGGTTTTTGAGTTATAGGCGAAAAACTGAAACAACTGCCAAAATTTCAAGGTTTTTCAGTCATCTAAAATGAACACCTGAACTTTTGAGTTGGCTAACTGGGATTCATCATGATCATAACTTCCATATAGATACAGTGATATTTATTAAGAAGTAGATTTGTGTATTGTTTTTTCCTATTTCTAAGACCGAATCTCTTCTGAAGGGCGCCTAATTTTAGGCATCCAAAACTTAAAACAAATAAACATCTGCTTGTCATATGAATTAGTTTGAAAATTGTTGCTTTGGCTTAACAGAAAATAAATCTCTTACGCCCCCGTCACCGGCACTATACCAATTGTTTTAAGAAGTTATTTTGGTTGCACAAAATTAAGCGCCCTTCAGAAGAAATTTTTCCATTTAAACGTAGACCTAGGAAAAAACAATACACATAAATCCTTATGGCTACTTCTCAATAAATAGCACTGTATAAAAAATTCCTTACCGATAATATATACAAAGTCGATCTGTTCTAAAAAGTCAAAAGAATTATAGAAACCGAAGGATCCAAAAAAAGTCGAGACCTTTGTGGGTTTAAAGAAGAAACCAAAGAATCTGAAAAATTGAAAGGACAGCAAAAAAGATCTGAATGATCAAAGGATATGAAAAACTGAAGCAACTGCAAACCGGAAAAATGGTAAAAATTAAAGAATCTGAGTAAGATAATGTAAAATGGGAAAAATCCGAAAAAATCTGAAATTTCGTTAATGGAAAGGACAAACTGAGGAATCAACGAATCTAAAAAAATACAAAAGTCAAAGAATATTGAAAAAAGTCCGCAGTCTGAAAAACCTGAAGTATTGAAAGGATCGGAGGAAACTGAAAAACCCGAAGAATCTGAAGAATTGTATGGATCTAAGGAATTTGAAGAATCTAAAAATTGGAAGAATAAGCGGAGTGAAAAAATTTAGGAAGCGAAACCTCTACGTTTTATAAGTTTTGAACTAAAATGAGACTAGTCTCTTTAATTCAAAACTACAAAAACAGCATTATGGATGTTTGAGTTTTCTTCTAATATTGCTGTACGTTACCCTCATCCTGAGACCTTCGATCCATGGATTGTCACCACGAAAACACTCGTATGCGAAAAATTTGAAACTAAAAATAGAAAAGATCCAAAAGAAATGGAAGGTTTTGATGTATCTGAACCATTTCAAAATAACTAATCGAAATTCTGCAAAAATGTATATCTGTACCTCAGAGGTAAACTGTACTGTAGTTTTGTTGTTCTACACGAAATATATGGATTTAGTATTGTTTGATGATAAACAACAGAGTTAGCGAATTTTAAACAGTACTAAGTCACAGTAACATTGCGAGGTAAACTGTAATAAGTGGACTTAGTATCAATAGTTGTATTTTTTGATGGACTTAGTACATTATAAGGAATATGTTTCAGGTTTTTAGCGCATTTTTTAAGAATAAAAAAAATGTGCTTTTGTTTGCGTTTTGTCCGTCTGTCCGTCCGGACCCACTTCTGCCGTTTCGAACTACTTCTAGTGTCCAGGAATTTTTGCAGTAGGTAGCAATATACCTTGAAGATGTTCCAAATGGCCATCAAATTTCGCTGTCTTAAAGGGGGATCCCCCCCATCAATTATTTCCTGAGATGAGAGTGGAACTGGTTTTATCCTTCATGGTGTCCTAATAGGTCTCAACGAAAGGAATTAATTTCTATCAACCCATAGTCCTCTTCCTCGACTTCTTATCGTGTTCGGATATATTCCCTTATATCTCCAGGACGGATTATCGGAACAGGGGACTCACAAAGGGCGATTGGAACATCTGCAAGAAATATATCCATTGGTGATGTCAAAACTTTAAGAGCGAATATCTCGAAAACGGTTTGTCGGAGGAACGTACTCTCAAAGGCAAAATCTGCAGAATGGAGTCTCGGAGAATTTTGAATGTATGCCAGGCGGTCTTTAAATGTTTGTGTGTAAAGAGCCTCCTCCCCTTATAACCCAACCATTTACTAAGCTATATCGGTTAAACAAAAATGCGCTTTATCTGCACAAGGGTTGTGCACAATTTATACTTGTTTATTTATTATTTTTATAATATCCCATTTATGGCTGTCATTTTTCAATTTAAGTGTCTTATTAAAAATATGCTTTAATCCTCAAAAAATTTATACCTACTAGTTTCTTATCGTTTATGGAGGAAATTTTCTACAAAATGATGACCATTTCTTTCTTACAACAACGAAGAAGATGAATAGTTGAACAGTATTGATATATTTTTTAATTTCAATAAAATTATTGAATTATATTATGTTGTTTATCAAATAAATAGATTTTTTTTCTAATCTGAGTTGTGATTTCATACAGGAAAAAAATTCTCCACGCCCTGTACGTGATGAAACATGCTTGCTTCCCCTTTTCGAGCAGAAATGTATTAAAATTGGTTTACACATAACAATAATAAGTCCATCATTCGAAACAATTCATAAGAGGTAAACAGTACTAAGTCCCGTAAAACAAAAATGTTTGATAAAATTTCAAAAATTCGACCGCACATATGTAAACTTACTAGTTATAAGTAACACGGTTCTTCATGATGAAAGTAACCAAATGTATAGGTTAATAAGGTCAAATTATTCCTTTGTGCTTCTTATAATGTAGTTTTCTGTAAACTTTTGAATTTGTGACTTAGTATACTTTACCTATGAGGTACAGATATACAGGATGCCTATTATGTATGGAATATAGTTAGGGGTACGTAAATTTCGTATTTACGAAATACACGCGATAAAAGCGAAATTTGCAATATATCAGCGATAAATTCGAAATTTGTACATAATTGCGATAACTGCGAAATTTAATTATCGCGCCTTGTTTTGATCACTCCAGAGAGTGGGAGAGGGAGGCGGCGCGGATTATTTTGTCCATCTGAAGCAGCGGTCGTGTCCACATCATCTTTGAATACAAGTCAAACATCGGAAAGTTTCGAGAAAATTCCATTCTTCAAAGATGTACCACAGGAAGAACTGATAGATGGGTAGGTATACTCATTTTCATCGGAAACTGCTTCAAATTGTCAGCCAAGGAACTACTGTTGATGTAATGCAGATTTTAATAGCTACAAAATTGTGCTACCCTCACTTTGCGAAAGCAGCTATTCAAAGCCTCAATAGTCCAACCAATAGTGTGGATGCGGAAAGGTATTTTAGTATGTATAACATTGTTATAAATGATCGGAGGCAACGTCTAAAAGACGATAATGTGGAGACCACTACAATGCTAGCCTTTAATTAAATTTTTTCTTGTAATTGTGTTTTTTGTTTATGCGAAATAAATGCGAAATTTTGGTTTTTCAAATTTTATAAATGCGAAATTTTGGATTTTTATTTGCGAAATTTACGTACCCCTAAATATAGTATATATCTCGGTAAATGTCGAATGTATCAAAAATGTTCTATATGAAAGTTGTTTAACATTTTATTTCTCATAATAAGGCAGCATTCAGTTGTTTATATTTCAGAAAACAAATGAGTAATGAAAAACGATTGAATTTTTTAAATTGACAGTGCACCTTTTCATTAGACACATTTCATAAAGAATGTTTTCCTCTTTCGATGATGGAACGTGTTAGTACCTACCCCCCAACACAAGAAAATTGTTCAAAAAAACTTATCACATCAATAACATTAATCTACACCTTTTCCACTTTTATTCGAGAAACTATCAAGTTAATTTGAGAAAGTATCAATTGTATTTGAGAATAGTAGAATGTATTTGAGAAAACAACAAATGTAGTTCAGAATAGTGATTTGTATTTGAGAAGGTATCAAATGAATTTGAGAGTAGTAATAAATTGTATCCAAGAAATGGTAAACTGTATTTGAGAATCAATTGAAAATGAGAAAAACAAAATCACATGTATAACATAGCCTGATGCTGTTGCGGGACTACATACAGTAGCGGAATTATAAAAATTTGATTTTTATTATAATTCATTAGGAATAATATTACGTTCTGAAATACAATAAAATTAAATGATACTTTCTCAAATACAATTGACTATTCTCAAATACATTTGATGTTTTCTCAAATCCAACTGACTATTCTCATCTACATTGACGTTTTCTCAAATACAAGTAACAATTCTCAAATACAATTTACAACTTCTCGAATAAAAGTGGAAAAGGTGTAGATGTCCTGCATCAAAATAAAACAAATGAATGTGTACGTTTGTTACCGTTTTATTGCTAATTTCATTTATTCTTCAAGGTTTAATAAGAAGTACACGTTCATTTGTTTTATTTTGATGTAGGATATCTAGATTAATGCTATTATAATAAGTTTTTTTGAAAAATTTTCTTGTATTAGGGTACTAACATGTACCAAGTGAGCCCAATGAAAGGGTACATTGCTCTATTTAAAAAAATTCAATTGTTTGTCGTTACTCATTTGTTTTCTGAAATAAACACAACTGAATGCTGCCTTATTACGGGAAATAAAATGTTTAACAACTTTTACATAGAAAAATTTTGTATACATTTACCCAGATATACAGATATACTATATTCCATACATAACGGGAACCCTGTATAATTTCTTCGGGGTGGAGTTTTTTGGGGATCAATGAGAAGAAGCAAATTTTGGTACATAAATAGAGAAAGATCAAGTATTCGTTGTTAATGGAAATTCTTCGGGTGTAGCGCTAAAAATGAATGTTTTTCGAGCAAGCTGTAACGTTCCAATAAAAACATAATTGTTAATTAACTTTATTCCTATAATTACACATCTAACTTAATTTGTCTAGTCTCATTCACACCTCGATTATTACTACCCTACATTCTTCAGTCGTTCCTCAATCAATCACCTGTCCCCCTCCTTAACATAAACTTACATATTCTACAATAATTCTATTCTAGCTTCCACCACACGTTCCCCTTTTTATTTGGGAAAATTTTTATATAAAGGAAAATTTTCACATAATAACCTTTTGCTTAAGTATACTTAAATCTAATTGTACACATTTATTACGTATAGACAGCTGTTGTTACTAACCTACTACATGCTTGTAATATTGTATTCTGCAACTTTGCAGTTATTTACGCGCATTTCACTATCACGTTCGTATGCACATTTTTTAAATCACTCGCGATACAGTTTCACTCTGTCCTTGTGCACCGTAATTAGTTTATTATTTATTTTTATAATTACATTTGGGGATTTATCCTCAATCACCTTATACGGTCCCTTATACAATGGTTCTAATTTATTACTTATCTCACTTTTTAATAATACCCTATCATTAAATTTATACTTAAGATCATTGCGATTTTCATCTAACCTAGTTTTCCTATTCTGTTTTGATTTGATCAGGTTATCTTTTGCATCTTCCCATGCTGATTGTAATCGAAATTTTAGTTCTATTGGATAACTTTCAAAATTGTATACAGGATCCAATTTCTCCAATATGTTGAGTGGTAAATTGCATTTTTTTCCAAAAACTAACTCGTATGGAGTATATTTGGTTTCCGTATGAACAGTATTGTTGTATGAAAAACACCAAAATGGAACCCACTTGCTCCATGTATTCTCATATTTATTTACCTGTATTCGTAGGAAAGCGTTTAAATTTTTGTGCGAGTTTTCTAGTGCCCCTAACGTTTCGTGGTGATACGCTGTCGAATTTATTTGATCTAATCCTAATAATTTTGCCGTTTCTTTAAAGACCTTTGCTAAAAATTCTGTTCCTTGATCGGTTACAATTTGTTCTGGTATTCCGTACTTTAAAATAAAATTATTTACAAATGCACGAGCAACTGTTTCGGCTTCTTTGTTTTCAATAGGTATCCCTTCGACAAATTTTGATAATTCACACTGTATAGTTAAAATATATCGATTGGTTTCGTTATCTTGATTCAAAGGACCTACCAAATCTAAATAAATCTTCTGAAATGCCGACGATGCCGTAGTTGTAATGGTAAGCGGTTGCTTCCGCTGGTTGAGGTGTTTGTGCCTTTGGCATTCATTGCATTTACTAATTAATTTAATAACATCGTCTTTTAAATTATTCCAAAAGTAATACCTCTTAATATTTGCATACATACGATTTATACCTGCATGACCACCAGTAGGGAGGATATGGAAGTCGTTTAAAATTAACTCTCTGGTTTCTTTACAATCAATTCGTTTGGCTTTACTAATTACACATATTTGAATTTTACATTTTTTAAAGAATTCGTTATTTTTTGATATCGTTGATAGAAGCGCTTCATTTGTTGTATCTTTAAAAATATGTAACTTCGGAATTCCGTATTTTTGGCTCAATCTATACAAAGAATTCAGCTCCGCGTCTAGGGCTGGTGCTGATAAATTACTTTGCTTAATATACAATATTTGTAATTTTGTGTCATATAAAATATTACCTAGGATAATCACATTTTTATTTCGAACTGCTTGCCATTCTCGATTATTAATTGTGCGTAATTCTACCGAATCCAAGGGGGCTTTCAATAACTCAACGATGCCAGGTTGGCCATTCCTGTTATCAGTTTCATTATTAAAATCCACCGGTGATTCAGCATCCTTCACCCTTTCATCCATTTGTGCTCTCGTTTGCGCCCTTGTTACCGCAAAAATATTTTCTGAATAACTCTTTAAATCATTGGAAGTCAATATTCTAGATAATGCGTCGGCAACAACGTTATCCTTACCCTTAATATAATGTACAGTAAAATTATATTCTTCTAAAATTAGTCTAAATTTTGTTAACCTAGAGGATGGGTTTCTCATACCAAATAAATATATTAATGGACGATGATCAGTAAAAATTCTAAATTCAGTGCCATACAAATATGGTCTAAAATGTTTCACCGCCCAAGTAATTGCCAAAAGTTCTTTTTCTATGGTGGCGTAATTACATTCTGCTTTGTTCAATGACCTGCTGGCGTATGCGATTGGCTTGTCATTTCCGTTACAAAGAATCGCGCCTATTGCAAAAGCGCTCGCGTCTGTTTTTAATATAAATTTATTGTCTACAGAAAAATTTGGAAATTCTAAAATTGGAGGATTTACCAAAGCTTGTTTTAATTTTTCAAACGATATTTGACAAGGCCTATCCCAATTAAATTGTTTACCATTTCTCGTTAAATTGTTTAAAGGATGGGCAATATCGGCGAAATTGGGGATAAATTTTCTGTAATAGTTAGCGAATGCAACAAATCTTTTGATTTCGTCTACGGTTTTTGGAACTGGATAATTTTGAAGAACATTGATTTTGTTAGGATCTGGTGCAATACCCTTTTCTGAAATGACGTGACCCAGATATAAAATTTCTTTTCTTAAGAATTCACATTTTAGTGGATTCAACTTTAAATTAACTTCTCTTAACCTATTTAAAACTTTAACTAAATTTCCGTTGTGATTCTGTAAATTATTTCCGAAAACAATTAGATCGTCTAGGTAAATAAAACAAGACTCATAATTTAAACCCGATAACGCAATTGACATTACTCTCGAAAATGCACTTGGACTCGTTTTTAATCCCATTGGTAGACGAGTCATTTGGAAAGACCCCTTACTTGTTGTAAATGCCGTATATTTTCTACAAGACGGTTCCAACTCAACTTGATAATAACCCTGGGAAAGATCTAGATGAGAAAAATAAATTGCTCCTCCTAAAGAGTCAAGTATTTCACAAATATTTGGCAAAGGAAAGGTGTCGTTTTCTATATTTTTGTTTAACTGTCTGTAATCTATTACCATGCGCCATTTCGTACCTTCCTGACCGTTCGCCTTTTTTGGAACTATTAGTACCGGTGCTGACCAATCTGACCTAGATTTTTCAATAATTTTATCTGCAAGCATTTGATCAACTTGTTTGTTTATTTCTACCTTTTGAGACTGTGGTATCCTATAGGGTTTTATATAAACTGGTCGCGCATCTTTCTTAAGTACAATTTTTTCCCGCATAATATTGGTAACGCTAACTTTGTCGTGTTCTAATAAAAAGACGTCTGCATACTTTGCACATATTCTCTGGATGCTATTTCTTTCATCAGCATTTAAATTTTTTACATTAATTAAATCTAACAATTTATCTACTCTATCTAAACAAACTGAATTGTTATCGAAACTATAAGCATAAAATTTTGATAATTCGGTTAGGTATGTTAGGCTGGAAATTTCTAATTTTCACCTCGTGCTCATTTGTATTTAATAATCGTATGGGAATGCGATTTTCGCAAGGTTTGACTATACTCCCTGCTACATACACGCCCTCGGTAATCTCATATGGTAATGCTACACTTTCTTGTAACGTATCAACCCTAAAATACTTTATAACTTCACATCTTGGCGGAATGATCGTAACGGCATTGAAATTAGATTCTAAGGGAACTGTTGTAGTTATGTTATGATCGTATAAGCTAATATTAAAATTTCCATAATCAATCATTGCTTTGTATTTGACAAAAAAATCCGACCCTAACACTCCCTCAAAATCATCTGTAAATTTATCGATAATATAAAAATTGTTATTAATCTGCAAATTTTTTAGACCTAATGAAAGGTTAACAAATCCTTTCGATTTTAGTGACCCAGTTATTCCATTTATCGTGACATTTTTATTTGAAATATGCCCTTCATCTCCCTTTAAAACGTTATCAAATATTACACTAACGGACGCCCCAGTATCGAGAAGAAGTTTCAATCTCTTGCCTAAATAACTAACAGTAAGATAATTTAATCCATTAATATTTAAAATAACCTCAAATTTTTCTTTAGGGACGAAAAAATTTTGTTGGCGCAGAGCTTGTTCCACTTTCCGCTTTATCGACGTTGCAAAAATTAATATTGCGATTTCCTGATTGCATATCTTTTGACCCCTGCCGTGCAAATTGCTGACCATTTCCTACTGCATGTCTATTACGATATTGCCAACTTTGATTATTGCGATATGAACTTTGATTTTGATTATTCCGATATGAACTTTGGTGAACCGGAAATTTTTTGTTACTGATGGCGTTAAAATTTTGAAAACCGAAATTATGATTTCCTTTTGGTGGGTGCCAATAATTTTGAGTTTTTGGAATAAATGGCCTCTGAAATTTATTTTGAGAAAAGGTTCTATACCCATTTTTGTTGAAATGAAATATATGAGACGTAGTGGGCCTATTTAATTCTTCGTCTTTCGCGACTGTAATAGCGTCTTTTAATTTTTCGCAGTTTCTAGCCTTTACAATGGTGCGTAATTCGTTACTTTTTAAGCCGTTACTGAAGGCATTGATAGCGATTTTTTCATTTACTCCTATCAAAACAGTTAATGCGTTCTCGTCATCCCCCGCTTGGGCTAAACTTAAATGACTCATTAGCTGCTCTATTTTCTCGCCAAATTTATCTATGGATTCGCTTCCCTGTTTTACTTGTTGTAATTAATTAGCTAATACAGTGGCAGATTTTTTCGAAATAAAATTTGTGCTCATATCTTTTAATAAGGAGTCTACGCTCGTATAAGATTTACCAATTCTCACTTTGGCATTTTCAGACAACCTAGTCTTTAAAACGTAATTAATTAAAATTTTTTTCTCATCTACTTCCAGCATGTCTGAATATAACCTGATCGAATCTATGAGTTGTTTAGTTACTTCCTCCGTACCATCCATGCGTGGCAACAAACTGCACGCCGTTTTTAGATTAAATTTCTCCATAATCCTAACTGATTTTTGCCTACTCTCTAATAACTTACGTGTATCTTTTAAAATTTCCTCGATTAACCCTATGGTATCCCTAATTTTAATCGCAATTTCTGTACTCGCCGATTCCTTAAATTCTTTGAAAAAATCTAATTTTAATCCATTTAGTTGCAGAACGTACTGCCCTAATTCCTCTAATTTTCTACTATTATAATCTGTATTTTGTCTTTTTTCCTGATTATCCTTAATTCTATTACATTTAAACCTATTGGCGTCATTAAGCAAACTTACAAAATCGACTAATTTTACCATTACTAACTAAGTGAGAACTATTCCTTTTTTGATTTATGCACATAATTAAATAAAAGTCTGTTTTCTATTTGTCGCTTACGTGTGGTTACCGCTTAAAGCTGCGATGTTCCCCGGGATGCTGCCGATGGGACTGCTAATAGTTGGTGGCTGCGTGCTACTTCTCGTCTTATGGTGGCTTCCATATGCCGCCTAATTCTCGTCCATAGAAAATATATGATGAATATAGCCAACAAGATTGTAATGATAATAATCCCAATTTCCGTTACATTCCAACCTGTCGACTCGGAATTTGTTTGGTTCGCATTATTATTACCCGAACCGGCCGCTTCAATTATTATTTGTTCTCGAGTTCTTTGCGAACTACGGGAATTACACATGTTATCACTAGGTTAATTATTTATCCTTAATAACTGGTCCTTTTAGGCAGGATCGCCATGTAACGTTCCAATAAAACATAATTGTTAATTAACTTTATTCCTATAATTACACATCTAACTTAATTTGTCTAGTCTCATTCACACCTCGATTATTACTACCCTACATTCTTCAGTCGTTCCTCAATCAATCACCTGTCCGCCTCCTTAACATAAACTTACATATTCTACAATAATTCTATTCTAGCTTCCACCACAAAGCGACGGAGGCGAATCTTCCTTCAGGGCTAAAATTAAGTGGAGAGAATATTCCACGCAAAGGCGAATTTAGCTGGAGGATAATTTTCTTGAGAAACCGATTTTATAATTAACATCGCAGTTATTTTAAAGACAAGATCAATCCTTTGAGGCAGATTATTCCTGGAGCAAGATCTTGAAGGGTGTGAATATTCTGGGTTCGAATTTTTCGAGGATGAATTCTTCTGGGACGAACTTTTCAGAGGCTGGCTTTCTCGGGAACGAAGTATTTCCATACTGTCTACACATAGAATAAAATTTCCCTACAGCCTTCAGCGTCTTTTTGAATATTAGTTTCTACAAAATCGACTTTATAAACCCACTTTTATTGATACTGTAGACTATCATAGTCGCTTGTGGCTCTATTACTTTACTAAGAAATAAAGGATATTCAAAGAGCTTATTCGATCTCGTCTTAAGTTTCTTCTCGAGAACCTACATAAAAGCGGCAAGAAAAAACAATTTGAGTGGTCGGTCCCAGTCAATTAACCTCCTTTTTCATTGCCGAAACGCAAATTTCCCCCTAGTATCGAAATGTGTGTCGTTCCATTAAACGAAAATCCGAGCGTCACCAAATTCGATCGACAAATTTTTTCCGGCAGCAACCAATTGAAAAGGCTCCAGGATATTGTCAGGTAAATACGTTCCCCCCATTTCGCGGTTACAAATCCCGTCGTTCGCCGCGGGCTAAATTTTCTCTAATAGTGACACGCCATTGATTTCCAATCGCATCGAATTTTCGATAATAGGCTGAATATAAATAGCGGCTCCTTTGTTGTTAGCCGGTTTTAAAACAAAATTTGATTAACACGACATTGAAGTATTCAACTTTAACCTCAACGGTAACGACGTCAAACTTCCGAAATGGGTAAAGTTCCGCCGTTCACGAGCTTTAAAAACTTCCCCAAAATTTAAAAATATCTTTTATGTGTACGGCATTCGTGGCCGTAATAATTTTTTTACTTCGTTAAAAAAAATCGAATTATTTCGTAAAGTCGGTTGTAACGGGATCGATTTCTCCGGTTTTATAGCCGTCTGAAAGTTTTATGATTGATACTTTGCATAATCTATTTTTAGATTAAGAAAGTAAATTTTATGGATTTTTACATTGCATTAATATTAAAAGGAAATTGCTCCCATTTTTTTTGGGGGGCTGAGCCCTTTGTGTTTTATCATGTAAATGTCGACGCTCGTACGAGATGGTGCGTGTTTATAATGCACAACTTCTTCAGGATTTCATTACGTACGTTTTCACGTAGATCTCAGATTTTATTTTGTCCAAGTTTGCCTTTACACATATGGGTTGAGTAATGGGGGAGACGTTCTTGTAATATTACCCTAAGTCACTTATAAAGTATCGAACCTTATTTGCATTGGATGTTTTTCACCACTAATTAGTATGTCGCATCAGCAGGAATTGTAGAGAAATTGTTTAAACAAATAAACTGCATGTAAACAACTGCAACAGCACGAGATTTAATTTTTTAAAGTGAGAACAAACTTAAAGGCACATTAAGCAAACCGATTTAGAGCTTCGAATTTGTTCGAGCAGGTAGTAAAAGAAAGTCCAAAGCAGAAATTAAATTGAAAGCAGCATGCTTGCACCACGCCACTTCCGTCGAATTTCCTTCAATCATGCACTTTGCATACAGATCAAGCTTTTACCTGTATGCAAAATCGCGGAACGGAGTTGTTATGATTTTCTCAACGGAATTAGTTCGAGGGGCGAAGAAATTGCGTGCGACTTAAACAAATCAATTGATATACAAATTTTTCCGAAACATGTAAGGCAATAATTCATCAACGAAATAGATTCGTGTGATTTAAGAGCGACCATAAAACTACGCCCTACAAACTTTTCCCTTAACTTTTTAACTGTGCTAAATTTATTTTATTTTCCCTTTTCAAAGAAGTTCGTAGCTTGAGCGAATTTCTGTTTATAATCAATAAATGGGCGATATAAATGGAATTCGATTCAGAGTAAACAAAACGTGCCTGTTTATAATAGGTTCGATGAATTGTAATGGGCCCGTAACGGATGTGCTGTAAAAAGGGCATAATTCACATCTCGCGCATTTCGATGAATTATGAAACCTTCGTTGTTACCAGCGCCCCAAACAATTAGTCACAATTTGTCTGACTGGTGGCGTATGACTTGAATTAATAACACGGCTGTTGATATCTCTTCTAATTACGCACATTTCAATATTTGACTAATCCGTACAGATTGATTGAATTGAAATATCATCACAATTAGCTACCCCTTTTTGTTAAAAAAAACATTGAGGCTACAAGTGTAACATTTTATCATCAAATAGAGTATACAAATTTATGATACAAGAGTAAGTTACGAAGCCGATCCGTAGAGATTAGTTACATCAAAGTATCAAGCCGATTTATATAATATCAAATGATGCCAAGGTTCGATGAGGACTAAATTTTAATTAAAGGAAATTACGTAACCAAAAACAGCTAATCGATTTCCAAATAGATTTCGTGCGTTTCATGCTTGCACGAAGAGTTTCCTTAATTTGTATGTATTAGATGACAAACAAAAATTTGGCCACATACAGAATGCAATCACGAGTGGGTGGTAAATTTGAACATCGTCTTGCGATTTTCTTGCGCTACAACTTCTAATTATATTAACAAGATTTCAGTCGGGATTAAGTTGTGCTGCTTTCTTCGATAAGGCACGCAAACTATTTCGATGGAGTTCTCGTCAAAAATTAGAATGCGATACCGTGAGCTTATTATACACGCGCCGATTTATTCATGACGCATTAGTGAAAATACGTGCACTTTAAATTTAATTAACACCATGCACTTACCGAAGCTCTTCGATGGGAAACAAATCAGAGAAGCTCGCGAGGGATTACGTTCAAAATCGCATTCAACATTTCCCACTTCGTCTTTTTTCACCCAGTGCTTTAATGTAATCGCTACAGGGCCGACTGTCAAAGTATTGCTGTGTGCAATGGTATGCGGTCACTAAGTTACCTATACAACACCTGTTCAGCTAGCTCAAGACAAATCAAAATTGAAACTTTATAATCTCTCCTCGTACACATACGGCATCTGCTGGAAGAAAAATCTTAAAATGACTTAAAATTTCTCAGATCGATAGACTCGGTGGCCACGATCCAACTTCCCAAAGAAAATTTACACACATTTTGATTAACACCTGAAAAATCTGACATGAAAACTCATCTGTGTCGCACAAAGGATTCGAATAAACACACAATTAATTGTTTGGACATATTACTCCGTACGCAGACGGTCGACAATTAAAATTAAATTACAGTTTTTTCTTAATAAACCAAATAATATGTTTGCGACACTATGCGCACTAAACTCACACAAACACTGACAGCTTCTGAACTTCATTTTGATTTATAACACAGATGAGAAACAAAATTGGCTTGATAAATAAGATGAACAATGGCTGTTCGGACGGTACAAACTTTTAACTTTTAATAAGAAAATAATCTCAACAAAAGGCCTCACTGTAATTACACTGCATCAACTCGATAAACTTTTTCCGTAAACGCACAGGAAGGATTCAACTTACCACACAACTTCGGTGAACTTGCTTCAGACAAGATTTATTATAAAAAATGACGAGCTATGTCTTCAACAAAACAAATGAGGCTGACTGTTCGTAATTTATTGTAGACAGATGTACACGATTTTCAACCGTCGCGAAAACTCACAGCACCAGCCTCCGGTATTTAAGAAAACACCACTCCCACCAAAAAATAAAGTCTGTCCTGAAGAATTGTTAAATAAATTTCACCTGATAAAAACTCCTTATCGGAAATGGAAATATTCTCAAATACAGGGTGTCCCGTCCATATTTTTGTATAAAGAGTATAACCTGATATTAATTGCTGGTTGTAATTCAAAAACATGTAATTCAAGGATTAATTGGAATTCCGAATTATATAAATATTATGGGAACATACCTATCAGCTAAACATAATAACCGAGGAGGTGTTTTTTCACATCAGGAAGAATCATTTAGTTTTCGAGAATTTCTGGATGCGTACATGTCCTAGTTATTAGGAGCCCAGAATAAACGATGAGGCCTTTGTTTCAAATCACGATGACTAATTTATAACATTTCTGCCTCAACCAGTATTTCCGGTCCTAATACAAGGAGTCTTTCAAAGAATTATACAAATGCTAACTCACGATTAGGAGAATATAATAACATGCCCTCTTCCCACATCACCACATCATTTTCGCCTGTTGCAAAATAGGCGAGCAGATATTTCTGCGCCTAATTGATAGTAAAAGTTTTCTTGTAATTAGGAGAACAGAATAAACGATTGGTTCATTATTTCAAATCACTAGCATTTTTACTTTAACTTTCGAAAGATCTTGTATGAAGAACATGTAATATTGGAACAGGAATTCCTGCGCCTAATTTAAGAAGTCACGCAACACGATTCTGTAAATGTCAACTGGCTATCAGGAGAATATAATAAACGACGAGGTCCATTTTCCACAACACCAGGAAAAACGTATCGTTTTCACCTTGACTGTCGACATTTCTTGCATCGAGTATTTGCGAGCAGGTATTTCTACACATAATTGATTGTAAAAGTTCTAGTTATTAGGAGCGCAGAATAAACGATGAGGCCTTTTATCTTAGATTACGATGACAACTTTATAACAATGTTGCCTTATCTTTCGGGAATTCGCAATATTTGAACAGGTATTTCTGCGACTAATACTAGGAGTTTCTCACAAGAATTCTGTAAATGTGGTTATCAGGAGAATATAATAAACGATGAGGCTTTTCCAATCACCAGGAAAAACGTATTATTTTCACCTTGATTATCGATACTTGGATTATGTCAAAAAGGTATTTTCTGCGCTTAATATAATAAGCAAAATATTGTAAATATTTACCGACTATCAGGAGAACATAATAAATCAGGAAGACGTTTTTTCCCTTCAGTACGAACGCCGTAACTATTAATTTGAACTTAAAGGCTCAATAAGTTTGATATCAGATGACTGAGATAGTATTTTCGCGCCCTCACAAAAGCAATACATCAATAGAACATAGCATACCAGGATGTCTTCTTTTCAAATCAGGAGGAATCATTTAACACTTTATTTTCGCTTCAAGTTTTGAGAATATAATATTTCTGGAGGTATTTATGCGCGTCTAATGCCAAGAATATATTGGTTTCACTTCAACTTTCAGTGATTATTATATCAGCAAAGCATAATATTAGAGCGAGTGTGTTTCAAAAATGATCTCTGGCTACAATAAACGAAGTGGTTTCTTTCCAACGTCAGAAGGAAACTATGCCCTAAAAAGGAGAATTTTTGTATCAGGACATAATAAAAATTGTGTTAATATTCCCTGATTATCACAATACAACAAATGAGGTCCTTTCTATCACTGTAGAAGTACGATGTAAACGTTGTCTGGTAGCATAATAAAAAACGCATTTTTCGGGCACTTTGGGGGGGGGGGTATTATTATTGTTAATTTAGCTTTGGATAATTTTCGTATTAGGAGAATATAATATCCAAAGAAGTATTTCTGCGTCCTATACAAATAATAGTCCTAAAAAAATTTAAATGGTCTATAGCTACTACCAGGAATACATAATATATGAGGATCTTATCCCACATCAGTAGGAAGGATATAAGGCAATTCTATCGACTCCGAGAATCATATTAAGGAAATATAATATGCGAGGGATCCCCAATACAAAAATACCTCATCGAAAAATTTGTCTTAATGTTCTCTGAGTATCAGGAGTCATAATAAAGAGGAGGTCCATTTGTGCTACGAGGGTTTCTCGTATAAGGAGATTATATACTCCCAACAAATTATTTCTGCACCTAATACAGCGAGTGTCATAATAAGGAGGTCTTTTTGCGCAACCAGGATGACAGGTTTTGTACCGCTGAAACTTTTGAGAATGCTTGTATACATAATGCTGTGCGGACTACGTCAGGCATTCGTTTTGTTTGGCTTCAGCACCTATAATAACGTGGGTCACCCTGTATGTGAATTACATTTATTAATGAACGACCCACAGGTTGTTGATTACTTCTGTCCGTCAGTCCGTCTGTGTACATGATAGCTCACGAACGGTTTCGAATGTTCCAATTCTGTTTCCAGTAGTAGATAGACAATGATCAAGGGAGTAACTGATTCAATGTCGGTCCTTCTGTGTGTTTGTCGCTCGTTGTCTATATTGGTTTATTGTTAACGTGAAATGTGGTCATAAATTGGGATCAACAACAATAAAAATAAAAGTTATCTCCGGTTTGTGATAAGAACTGTTATCACTGCGTACGCTAATTAAATTTCAAGATAAGGACGTGTTCTCGCGGTTTAGAAAATACAGGTGCATTTTGATTGTTCAAAGACGCACATTATTTTCTTACGGTAGGAGGAACGGAAGTGAGGAGAGGGGGAGGTTTTTAAATAACCTAACCGGGCGTTAAACGACGCATTTTTTAATTAAATGTTTGTGTGGCGGTGGTTCTTTTTGGTGAAAAACGTGAATGGAGCTTTTTGGGCGTTAAAACGCAGCTTTATTTCAGCGTATTTGATGTAACTTGTTAGTATTGCTGTTATTTCATCCCGTTCATCCGTTTGTTCCCCATCAACAGGCGAATGCTATAATAATTATAATAACAACGCAGTCAGTACGAAGTTTGAGTG